>NC_090984.1:115852082-116155113 GCF_041146395.1 Eulemur rufifrons | reverse complement strand
AGTCCTAACACATGCCTCTACACTCACAAGCTCATCCATCAGAGCACCTGTTTGACAGTAGCTAGTAGGGAATAAACTGAGACGATTCTTTGCTTGAGTTTGCACTGCATTAGAGATTGAACTTCTGTTTTCTGTAGTATATTGGGAAAAAAATAGTCTTCCTACTCAGTCACATGCCATCAATAACATTCAACACAGAGAGGCCAGGTGCGGTGGCTCATGCCTGTAATCCTAACACTCTAGGAGGCTAAGCCAGGAGGATTGCTTGAGGTCAAGAGTTCGAGACCAGCCTGAGCAAGAGCAAGACCCCGTCTCTACTAAAAAATAGAAAGAAATTATCTGGACAACTAAAAATATATAGAAAAAATTAGCCGGGCATGGTGGCGCATGCCTGTAGTCCCAGCTACTCAGGAGGCTAAGGCAGAAGGATTGCTTAAGCCCAGGATTTTGAGGTTGCTCTGAGGTAGGCTGATGCCACAGCACTCTAGCCTGGGCAAAAGAGCAAGACTGTGTTTCCAAAAAAACACAGAGAAAAACACGATTCATCTGTTCACAGAAGCTTCATTAAAATATGGCTTATTGGAAGCTCTGGACTAGTATACGCCTCAGGTCAAATTACGATCCTGCCTTATCTTATACGTACTGTCTGCCTGCGGTCCCTGCTTCCCCCCACCCCCGGAACAGCAAAGGTCGGTGGTGTTTGATAAACCAAATTCCAATCATATTGGCCTGGCGCTCAGTTCTACAGTTACAAAAGCTCCACTACTTTATATTTTAAATGAAACTCCCTTTAAGGAAATTTATTTGTATGTTAATTGCAGTGTTGACTATGGTAATGAAAATTGGAAATAACCTAAATGTCCAACAGTAGGAGAATGATTTAATAAGTCATGGTTCATGAATACAGTGGAAGGTTACATAATAAAATGGTGATCTCAAAGAAAATTTAGTGGCAGAATTATATATGCATTATTTTGTGAAAATTAATATACATGCAAAGAAAAAAAGGTGAGAGAAAAACCTCAAAATGCTAACAGTGTTATCTTTGTAGGGAAGGTTAGAGGTTTTGGTTTTGGGGGGAGGTTTTGCCTTTATAGTGTTTTGTATTTTTATAATTCTTAAAAATACGCATGTATTACTTTTATAATTGGGAAACAAAATCAATGAACATCATTTTTCCAAGAGGAATTCATGAGCCTTTTTTGAACCCTCCTGCCCTTTTTGTCCCTATGCAGCGAACACAGCCTGTGCTGAATGATCTGATGCCAGACATTGCCGTGGGTGTGTCCACACTGTCACTCAAGGACAGGAGGCTTCCAGAGCTTGCTGTAGACACAGAATTAAGCCAGTCAGTTTCTGAAGCAGGACCAGGGCCTCCCCCGCATTTGTCGTGTATTCCACAGAGGCATACACACACTTCTCGGAAGAAACACACACTAGAGCAAAAAACAGATGCTAGAGAAAATCAGCAGGAATACCCGGATTTCTATGACTTCTCTAACGCTGCTTGCAGGCCTTCTACTCCTGCTCCTGGCAGACGCACTCCTTCTCCTTCGCAAGGTGGATATTTTGGTCCTGATTTGTATAGCCACAATAAAGCATCACCAAGTGGCTTAAAGTCAGCCTGCCTGCCTAGCCAGACCTCTCCTAAAAAACAGGAAGAACCTAGGAGAGAATATCCACTTTCCCCTGACGGGCATCTGCACAGACAAAAGAACGAGCCAATACACCTGGACGTCGTTGAGCAACCTCCCCAGCGGTCAGACTTTCCTTTGGGAGCGCCAGAAAATGCTGGTACTGGCCCAGCCCATGTCAGGGGACGAACCACAGTAGAAACTGACTTGACTTTTGGGCTGACTCCTAACAGACCTTCACATTCTGCATGTAGCTCTGAAGCTCCAGAAGAGAGATCCAGTAGAAGACCGGCAGACAGTGAGTCCCTGGGCCATGGAGCTCAGAGAAACACAGATTTGGAAAGGGAAGATTCAGTTAGCAGAGGAAGGAGGTCACCAAGCAAGCCAGACTTTCTCTACAAAAAGTCTGCCCTCTGAGAGCAACCTTCAAGTCGTCTGTGCCTGAGATGTGAAACATCCCATTCTATGATGTAACCCAACAACTTACCAGTTTATCGATGCCAGCTGATAACTCAGTTTCACATTACTTTCTTCTAGTTTTTATGTGTGTATATATGTTTATTAGACATGGCATGCTAAGAGGGGTTTTTTGTTTTAATGCTGCATCTGTCTATTTTGTGTTTGAACAATTGTGTGGGAAAGCATTTTTAAGAGCAAGCAAGCTGGCACTTTTTTTCTCTTTACAAATGGAATTTTTTTGCACTTATACTTATTTTATCTGTATTGATTTTATATCAGTATGTTAAACTTTATTGCCACATTTAAAGGACTGTATTTTCATACTTTTTTGCATTTTATCTTTCATCTACCAATCCACGTGCATTGGATTGCACACTAAGATGTATTTTCTTATGAAATAGTTCTGTGTTTATTTTTTAATTATAGAAATTCCAAAGAACAGCACATCAAAATGCTCCTCTCTTTTCAGTAATTGTTTTAGTTCAGACATCTTCCTGCTCAGTCTCCATAAATCTCGTGTCATTTTTGTTTAATATGTCCTGGAAGCTGGTCTTCACTCCCCCAGCAGGAGTCCAATCAGGGTCCTGCAGTTTGCTGGTTCAGTAAAGAACAGGAAGGAGAGAAGCCTTTTGTCCCAGGCTCACTCCATTGCATTATTCACAACGTGGGCACTGTCAGATTCCCTGCAAAGTCCGGTAGTGGGGATTAGAGTGTCACTAGATAAGTTATCTTTAGAGATCGGATCCTTGGCATTACAAAGCAGTGGAAATAGTGAAATAACTTCCAAGGTCGCACTGATGGGATTTCAGGTCCTGAGCATCAGCTCTCAGCTGCGATGTTGAACTGACTGCTTGCTGCCTTCAGTTGTCTTGCTCTCTAGGGAAAAAAACAAAAAAACAAAAGGGCTTCAGTCTTATGGATGTTATTTGGTGTTTGTAAGCATATGTTTTCTTCCGAATGTTTTTCTAAGTATGTCTGCATCTTGGTGTCCTATACAAAGTTGTTGTATAATGCATAATGCTTTGTCACCAAAAGAAAAAATTTATTTTCAGTTAAACACTACATGTCCTACTTGAACTCCACTAGGGACGCTGGTTTGGCATTTACTGAACCACTGAGCACATGGGATCTTTTAAGATCCTCTCCCTTGGAAGGGCAACGTGTGAGCTAAGGACTGTTTTTTTCTTACTCTCCAGTGTAAATATATTAGTATTTGAGTTTTTAAATCACTTCAACATTATTTGAGCTTTCACTTTGTGTTTTTACAAACATACATACACAGCCGTAGCACTTAGAAGAAAAGAGACTTTCTGAACATTCCCTCACATGAAGGATATTTGGGAACCTCTTTTCTATGTATGTATATATATATATAAAAAACTATGAATCACTCACACTCACTCTAAAACTATGCAGGGCTAGGGAGCCTTTACAAGCTACCATATAAATGAATTACATGCACTTTGAAGTAAATAGGTTTCTATTGGGTGTCAACAACTCTAATTTCTCCCGAAACTGTAGTTTCTCTTACAATCTTTTCCTACTTTACCCTGTGGATATACACTCAGGAATAATCTGACGTTTTTTAAAAATCCTAACAGTAGATAGTCTCAAAGATGGGAACTTGTCAGTGTGTCTGTACACACCGCAAACTGCCGCCACTTGTTCTGCTGCCTGACTAGTTAGCTGCTGCTAGTGCACTTGTGATGCTGGTGACGGTGCAGACGAGCTCCCAGTCTCCCAGAGTTAACACTCGTCTACTGTAAGGTTGGCTGCGCATCACCTTTGGGGCTCCTTTTTTAAGACAGAAAAACACAGGACTCTGTTCTCATTTGTAAGAGGTTTAACTTTCATAATAGTTGATGGTGTCTTTTAAAGCCCAGCCTCAGTCTGTCTCTCTTCTGAAACAAGAGTTGTTAATTCCATCATATTCCTTAATATGTATTTATATATATGTGTGTTGTCATGAATTGTTTTGATATGGTTTTAAATTTCTGTTCCGAATCAGATTATACTATATTGGTACTGCAGATAAGAGTGAGTAGCCCTAATTTGGATGGGGAAAAAACTTTCTCATCTCTGACCTGTTTTGTTCTGTTGTTATTTGTTATTTTTTTTCTTTTCCCCCCTAAATGTTAGAACAGGGCTGTTGACCCCACACATTAATTTTTCTGAAAATTCATGAAGTATTCTTTAATTACCTAAAACATAATTATAAAAATAAGTGACCACTCTAATTTATGAAGTTTGCTTTTAATGGTTTAGTAGCTTCCCTGGCTAAACTACGTATAGAGGGAAAACTTGCTTTAATCTGTGGGATTGTGGACTGAGGTGACTTGCAGAAGATAAACAAATGTGGGTTTTATGTGCATTAGGGTGGTAGGTGTCAGTGAACTTTTAATGTATCTTGTGAAGTATGATTAATAGGCTAGGTTGAATAGCCATGTGCCTCTGGCTTTTGAACCCATCTATAATATTAAATCTTTCTTAATGCTGTCCTAAGATAAATATGAAGTCTGAGCGAGGTTGCTCTCAGAAAAAAAAAAATTATATGTATAATATAAAATTTAGGCCACGGGAACTGGCATTTTACTTGGTATAGAAGCTTAATGAGAACCAAATCACAAAAATACCAGATCTCCTTTTGAGGCCAAGGACAATCAGGCCGATGAGACAATCACCACTTCCGGTGCCCGCTGTGTGTTGAGGTCAGAGAACTGCCGTTCAGATGTTAGAGCGGAAAAAAAAGATTCGAGTCTCTTAAAGATGTTGTTGGTCTTTCTCCTATGTTATTGTTTTAGTTTTGTGATCTTGGTGAATAATTTACGTTCTGAGTCACCTGTGGCTCCTGAGGAAAATAGCAGCATTAAAGGCAAAAATTATCGAAAACATTGTTGACGTTCTCCACGCCCATTCTCACATGCCCCCCCTTTAGCTTTATTTCTAGAAACCCTGGCCCTAAGCCAGCCTGATGTTTCAACAACCCATTAGGCTTTAAGGATTTTTAGTGAGTTTTTTATATTCACATTTTTTTGTAGAATTCTCTATGAAGCTTTACCTAATTCTCGTTTTTGCTTCCTCAGAAACTCTGTTTTTGTTACACTTGTCATCCTTTATTGGGTTTTCTTTTGATTTGTTGTTGAAGCTCTAGCAATGGGCATGATACACGTATGTCTGAACTGAGACGATGGCGCGGAACGTAGAGAAGCAGCGGCGCTCCCTGAAAGCTGACCGCCGGGCTCAGCGTCTAGAGTTGAAGGGTTCCCGTTTCTCAGTAACTCCCCAGCAAAATAAATGTTTTCTTGTAATGTCGAATTTGCCTTTTAGGGAAAAATATGTTTCATGAAATACTCGTAAGATACTTATTTTGCAGTTAATTCAGAAGCATTCGTATTTTTGTGTTAGGACTGAATTCAAAGGGAAATGCTTCTTTGACTTTTTTTTAAGTGTCTGGTTGACTGTCAGCCCTCTGTAGTTCCTATCAAAGCAGCAGTCATGGGTGCTATTCCCGGTTCTGCAAGGGTTTACTTTGCCTGCTAAGTGATTTACTTTAAAACCTCATTACAGATAATCTTACTAAAGAGTTACCATGCACTCTGCTAAAAGGTGTTTTACTGTTTTCCATTAACACTGTTGTATGAACAATGTTTTATGAAATGTCTTTTTGTCCTGTAGATGGCCATAGCTGTTATGGAGTTACCATATTGGCAATCTTTCGATTGTTTTTTCCTCTAGAAAACCCTCAGACTGTATGTCAATCTTCCATATTCTGAATATTATAATGGTGTGGCCGTTTCTGTTGAAAGATTACTTGCAAGTGTGTGTCTTGGAAATAACCTCTTGTGTTTGTGTGTTTATGTGAGTTCTAAGAGGTCAGATAAGCTCTGGAAAATTCATCACATGTCCCTGCACGTGACTGTGTATCTGAGTTACATGGTCAGGCGGTATGGAATCCTGCTCTTAGACCAGGTGGCTGAAAGATAAGGGTTTCTGAACTCCACTTGCTGCGTATGTACCACATCTGTACTTCAGAGAGGTGACATCTTCTATAACATTGCATTTCCTCGTGGTTGTGCTGTTACTGGTATAAAGTCAAGTGCCTTCAATGCTAAAGGCTCAGAAATTTTTCTTAAACTGATTCCATGTCCTATGCAAGTGTTTTCTACAACCTGCATAACCAGTACTTTGTAAAACTTGTTTACGCTTCAATTGTACATAGTGATTTTTAAAGAAATATATAGTATTTTTATTTAGGTACCTCCAAACTTGAATTCGTCTGTGTGAAGCATTGTAAAACGATACATTTCTCTTTTGAGTACCATTACAGTTGTACAGAGGTTTTCACTGGTTCTATTTTTCTACTGTTACTGATAAGCATGTAACACTGACTTTATCCTACATATAGTTGGCATTTCAAATAAATGGCTTGTATAGAACCTGCTGAGTTGGATACAGTCTGTTTTAGCAGTGTAGCATATGGCCTTCAGTTAGAGAAGCGATTGTACCCTTCGAGGGTAGGATTGGGAGTTTTCTAGCCTGATTCCCTCTTCTGTGTCCCTAGGGTTTCAATCAAAGGCATTTAATTTTTATTATTATCATCATAGTTTTCTTAGAAATCACACTTTTATTCTGAATCATCAAGTTATTTTTTATTTCAGTGAAACAATTCTGAGAGATTTCATTTTACAAATTTGAGCAAAAAGTTACTTGCACAGGGTCTCCAGAGGAAGCTCAGCATAGCACCCAGGTGAACCAGGCACCTGGACGTGTCCCACTATTCAGGGACCTCCAAGTGTCAGAGACCTGGCTTACATTCTGAGCTTTCTTTCTCTTTTAAACACAGGCTCATTAATATTTTTCAATTTAAAAGGGAAATGGAGTCATCAGCTAGAGTCTAGGGTTCTGAAAAAGCATGCAAAATGGGAAGCTTTCTCATTTTCATTTTTAAAAATTGCTATCAAATAGCTCCTATTTTAAAATTTTGTTTTTATCATTTCACTGGTAAGTTCTGTCCTAGCATTTCACTCTTCATGCCTCACTATGGAATAATCTCTTTATATTTTGTAACCATCTTAGGTTTAACAGAGGAGTGTCAAGATAAAATAAAATCCAAGGTTTTTGTGGGTGAGCTTAAAAATCTAAAAAAGAAAATTGCATAAATCAACTTTTATTTCTGTACTTTTGGATTATCCCTGGAAAAGCAAATTCAGGGAGCTCTTCCCTAGCCACGTTGGGCCTTAGCTCTCCTCGGTGCACTAGGAAATAATTCTTGAGTCCACTCTTCCCAGGGTCTAGGAGTATGGAGCAGCAGACAAAACAGATACCTATTCTCAGAAACTTTAAACTCTAGCTGGAAATACTTTTGTCCTAAAAACAATCAGAACAGCACAGGGCAGTTACCATGGCTGAGGGGAGCCCTGGTTTGAAATGGCCCAGGAACGAATGAGTGGGAGGAGGAATGCTGGAGTCAGTGCTAAGCACTTCGTGTGTTTTTCTTTAATCCTTCAATGAACTAGGTACTGTTATTCGTGCCAGTTTACACAAAGATACGGAGCACTTGGTCCAAGGTCAAACAGCCAGAAAGTTGGCAGTGGTTGGGCTCAAACCCAAGCGGTCTGGCTCCAGAACCCAAGTCCTCACCCACCACGTGCTGCACAGCAGGAGGTGTGGCGGCCCAGGCAGGGCGTGTGTGCTGCCCAGGAGGTGGGAATAGGTGTTCGTTTGCTCCTCCAGGCAGCACCTACCCGCTAGAGACCGGAGCAGCAGTGATGAGCAAGACCGTCATGGTCCCACTCGATATTTTAGAGTTTCCGAGAAGAAAAGACTGAATCACCACAGAGGTAAGGCTGGGTAGCTATTAATAACTGGTCTCAGGGGTGGGAGGACATCATAGTGTGGGAGTGACCTTGAAGGTGCAGGTGAAGGAAGAGTCAGGACAATGGGGCGAGGAGGGGAAAGGGGGTTTCCAGGGAGAGGCAGAGCCAGGAAGCTCAGGGTGGTCAGACCTGGCTTGGGGCCTGAACTTTCCAGCCCTTATAAGGCAGACTAAGGATTTTGAAGTTGACGCTTACGGCAACACGGAAGCTACTACGGGGTTTTAAGCAGGTGCATAGTTAATCAGATGTGCATGTTCCCAAATCACTCTGGCCAACGTGAGAAGTGGGTTGAAGAGAAGCAGAAATGAAACCAGATAGGAGGCTGGCGCAGCCCTCCAGGGGAGAGCCGGGAGTAGCCAACAGAGGACAGATTCTGACTTTGATGAAGGGGCAATGTCTACATCACTTGGTGACTCTGTGCGCGTGGGAAAGGAGGAGGAATCGGATCTAGGGGAAAGATCACGAGTTTGACGTTGGTCATGTTAACTTGGAAATGACTGCCGGGCAGCCCGCTGTGAAATGGCAATTCAGTGTGAGCGGGAGGTCAGATATGCATGTTAGCCACGTATGTGGGTGGCACGTACGGCCTTGGGAGTAGGTAGAGTGATTAGTGGGAAGGTTTAAGGAGGATGAAGAGAGGGCTCGAGTGATGAATGTGGAGGAGCTGCAGCCTTTCCAGGTCAGCCAGAAGGAGTGGCGGCCGAGGCAGCCTACCAGGCAGAAGAGAACCAGCAGGGTGTGGTTCTCGGGCCAAGCAAGGACTGTTTGGAAAAGGAGGGACTATGATCTTTCAGTAAAGGGAAAGAAGTAAAATACAAGATAGCGTGTACATATCCTGCCAATTTGTGGAGAAGATAAGAAAAAAACGTATGTAGGAAACATATACATAAAGATTTCTGCAAGAATCTATGAGAATGTTTACAGGACTGCCTCTGGAGAGCGACATTGGCAACCTGGGGTCTGGTTGGGGGCTACTTCTCATCGCATCCTTTTTGTTCTGGTTGGAGTTTTAAATGATGTATTGCTTTTTCTAGTTAAAGGTAAGGGATTAAGGTTCAATTCCGCTCCTCCCCAAAAGCTAACTCTGGCTGCCGCTCAGAGGTTTTGGAAGATCAGGTCCCCAAGATGCCCTGGGTCGGCCGCGTGGAGAGGGTGCGGGGTCAGTGAGAGAAGGCTGGTGGCTGGCTGGAGAGAGAAGCCGGCTGGGGCAGGTGCGCGTCTGCATGGGAGATGGGAAGGTGGAGGCCAGCTCTGGAGACAAGCTCTGGAGCAGCTCAGTGGTAGAGAGGACGGAAACTGAAGGGGTCATAGGTGCGAGGGGATGTCGGAGGCACCCACGGAGGCTGGGTGGGCTCGTGGTTATTCATCGTTACTAGCCAGCCACACCTGCCATCCCACGGCCTGTCGTGACAGACCTTGTCACACGCTCAGGCTTTTCCTCCCACTAGAAGACGGCTGACCCTGTCGATGTGGAAGAGGAGGCCAGTTCAGCGTCACTTGTTCTTAAGGACTATCTCGGTTCCCACTCACGGCTGCGTTCTCCGGGTGTGCAGGAATCACTGCAGCGGCTGCCAGTTTGTTTTAGAATCCCCTGGGGAACACTGTTCAGATCACAGTGTCCAGAAGCCACCGTCCCCCGGCTAAAAATATAGAAGGAAATGAGACTTTTGGTCTTTTCTGCCACGTGGACCCCTGTCCCTTTCTCGGTCGTCCTGTCCAAACAGCCAGTCGCTTGCTCTGGGCCCCAAGGTTCTGCCCATTCTCGCTTCACATTTGCTCTGCTCCTCCGGGTCCGAGGCTGTTCCCTGACCGGGTGGAAGTGAGTTGCGTGGTTCTGCCCTCCCTGTCAGCAACTCGCCTTGCACTAACTGTCCTTGCTCTAAACTGGCTTTGTACATGACACTGATGACATTGCTGGGGCTTTTCATGGGCCTCACCTCAGTCTTTTTTCAGCTCACTGTAACCTCAAACCCCTGGACTCAAGCGATCCTCATGCCTTGGCCTCCGGAGTAGCTGGGACTACAAGCGCACCACCACGCCCAGCTAATTTTTTTCATTTTTTTTTTTTTCTTTTTTCCTTTTCTTTTTAGAGCTGAGGTCTCACTATGTTGCCCAGGATGGTCTCAAACTCCTGGCCTCAAGAGATCCTCCTGCCTCAGCCTCCCAAGGTGCTGGGGTTACAGGCATGAGCCACCACGCCCGACCCATCGCCTCAGTCTTGAGTTTGGCTCCATGACCCACCCAGCAGGTCCCTCTGTCTCCCTACCTCTTGCCTACAGTCCCCTTTTCAGTCCTGAAAACCGGTGCTCACCTGTTCCTCACAGCCACGTGCACGTCCTCAAAGCCCAGCTTGGGCCTTTCCGTCAGCATCATGACTGAGACGTCCTCCTCGGGGGTCTCTCCAGTGCGTTGAGCCTCTTCTTGCAGAGCCTGGGACGTGGGGCCGATGTGTCTTGTCTCCAGACTTTGGGGAATGTGCACCCACAGTCTCGTTCCGTGGTGCTGTGGCCACTGCTGGTTGGCGGCAGGCCTTCGGAGGAGGCCGAGGGCCTGCTGGGCGAGGGCCTGGCTGTGGGACCTGCGGCACAGCTGCTGACCCTCAGTTTCCTCATCCTTGGGTGACATTGGTTCACTTACTGAGCGCTGGGTATGGACTTTCTGTATCTGCTCACAGTCCTCACGTCACCCTGCGCGACAGGCCTTCTTGTCCCCATTTTCAAGTAAAGAAACTCCTCCTCGACACCTGCCTGAAGGGGCTGCTGCGAGTCCGCGGGCCTCGTGACATTGGTACTCTCTGAAGTCCCTCAGCCCTGAACCTATCTAGCTGTGTGAGTATCCTCCATCTCTGGAATCTTCTATCAGGTACACTGTAAATGCCTCCCAACCTCTGTGCCTGAACTAAAAGTAATTGTTCTCATCTCTCCGCGTTCTGACAGATCCACACAAACCCTTGAGGAGTCCGTGGTTAGTCCAGGTGTAGGTGACCCCAGAGAGACTTCAGTGTCCCCCGAACATCCCACCAATCCCCAGGGGCTGCTGGGACTGTGTTCTTTGCAACCTTGCTGTCACCTGTCCCCTGTGCCTGCCACTCCCGCTCCCCTGCGTCACCCGCTCAGCCTTCTGGACACCCGTGGGAGTCCCTGACTCCACCCACCCTTCCCCACCCTGCCGTGGCCCCTGCACCAGCACCACCCCTTCGTCCTGATCCTCTTCCTCCTCCCCCCCTCCTGCCCCCGCTGAGGCCCAGCTCGCCACATCCACTCGGGCTCTCCCAGGATGTGGCTCCTCTCACTCCTTCCATGGACTCTGGGTCAGGAAGGGCGGGGTGACGGTCTCCCTTTGTCACCCCCAGTCACTCCTCTCACATCCTGAAGGCCTTGGCTCCAGCCTCACAGTGTCCCCGTTCTCCAAGCCCTGCTGTCACCCTGGTAGCAGCCTGGGCCATATCTAGCCCCCTCCTCCATGACACAGCCCCTGGGCCCAGAGGGCTCCACCTTGGAAATCTTAACCTCCCTTCCTGCTCTCAGCCCAGATCTCCTCCTGCCGGCTCCTCCCAAACGCCTCCTTTGTCTCTCCAGCCTCTGCCCCCCACGGGTGTCAGCCACCTCACCTTACTCAACTCCTGACCCATCCTCCTGGCCAAACTCTGTCCTTAAATATTAGTGGACACGTCCATCTCCTGTGCTGGGCCCAGCCCCAGCAGACTAAGGACAGCTGCATGGGCCCAGCCTCTTGTGGCCTCAGTGTGCCTGGCCTTTGGGGTCAGCCAGGCCCTGTTCCCCCTGGGGCCACTTTTGCTCTCCCCCTCCTCTCCCTGAGCTGCCCCCAGCTCCCTTCTCACTCTCCAGCCTCTCTGGCAAACAAAGGCCTTCAGATGGGAGTTGCTCCACGTTGGGGGCTCAGACCACGCCCTCACCTGTCCTCCCAGCGCCCTGTCTGCCGGCCAAGTCCACCCTCCTGTCCCACCCCATTCTGTCTTCTCACGGCTCTTCCTTATCCGTGACCCGCTCTCAGCTGTGGCTCCACCTTAGAGATCTGAGTTGGCCCAAGTGTCACCGTCCGTAGCAGACAGGACCAGCCCTGTCCTATCCTCAGCCCCTCGCTCGCCGGCCTCTTGCAGTCCACACCCCGTCCCTCCACTCATGGAGGCTGCGCCAGCCAAGGTCACCCACTGATGACCCTCCTGTTGCTAAACTCAGTGGACACTGTCATGGGGCCCTGGGCCCAGCCACATTGTCCCTCCCCCTGGGAGCGCTCCTGCCTCTCTGCAGGCCCCGCTGTCCTCTGGCCTGCGAGCCAGTGAGTTAGGAACAGGCCTGAGGCCCTGCCCTGCCTTCATCCTTCCCCTGCCTCCCTCCTTCCTCTTAGGAACCAGCTTCCCAAAGATGACATAAGCTCTAGAGTGTCCCCAGCCAGTGGGGGGAGCTTGGCACAAGGGCCCTGGACTTTGTCCCGCGTGGAGGGGCCTGCCAGTGGGGCCATCTGCAGACTCCCAGGAGCCCAGCCGGAAAAGGCTGCGTTACCCAAAATCAGCTTTATCAGAACTAAAATGGCGGCGGCGGGGACAGGGTGGGGACTCATCTTACCTGTCTCATTTCTAAGTTGGCTTAGAACTTACCTAAATCTCCAGGGGCCCTTTTCCCCTCACGGATTCTGCCACTCCGCCGCCCCCGCGCCCCCAGCTCCTGCAACGCGGGCTCCTGGCTCCTCCTCCTCAACCTGCATCTCGGCTTCCTCCTTCCCGACTGGTCCCTTCAGCGCTGCTGTTCCCTGGGGTCTGTCCAAGGCCCTCTCTCCTCCTCACTTGTCATGTCCTCCGCAGAGAAGGGCTCATTCGTCTCCGTCGCTCGACACCCCGGGTGCTGCTAACTCCCAAGGGCCTACCCCAGCCTGGACCCCTGGGCCTCAGACCCATCCGCACACCAGCCCTCCGATGCCCAGCGGGCACCTCCAGCCTGCTCGGCCCCTGTTCCTCATTCAGCCTGTCCTGTGCCCTGACAAAACAGTTTGTTTCTCCCAAGCTCTTCCTCTTCAAAGACCTCAGCCTGCCACTGGGAGGGTGGCAGGTCCATGCCCACAGTTTCCTACTAGGACTCTGAGTTGTCACACACACTGCGGTCTCCCTTGATGACCTCGGCTTTGATGGATTCTTGTCCCTGCGGCTCCCACAGCACAAGCTCCAGGGAGTCAGCAGCCTCCCGGCTAGTTGGGTGTGGGGGGGGCGGCTCAGGCAGCAGCCCCCAGCCTCCCAAAGGCTGCCGGGCCCCAGCGCTCTAATAAGGGGCAGGAAAGACAATCCGTGACCTCACAGAATTTATGGTGCAGTGGCGAAGACACAGATAGTAGCAAATAAACTCACAAACACATTACCACTGGGGCCAAGTGCCGTACCAAAGTGAAATGGCCATTTGAGGATTAGCCACATCACGATGGGTCTAGTCTTCCCTGCCCATAATTAAGAGGTCCCTGAGTGAGAGGGGACGCTGGGCAGGAGTCCTCAGCCAGCAGCATGTGACCTGCAAATAGTCCAAGGAGGGCCCCTGGGGAATGAGATTAGTGACTTTTGCCTGTGCAGCCTCTGTGGATGAACCGTAGGGAGGCCAGTCCGTCGTTCTAAAGCAGCTCCTTTCCCCGACGCCGCCCCGTTCTGTGCACAGCTCCAGGCCTGCTCACTGGGGCCAGCTGTCCTGGGCGCGGGGAGGGGGGGCAGTGAGAAGTCCCTTGTCCCACACATGGGGTGCTGTGACCTTGAGATGGTCACCCCTCTGCTGTGTGCCTCAGCTGGCCTCCTACAGCGGGAACCGAGTTGCCCCTGGGGTGAGAGGACGGAAGGAGATGCAGCGCGCAGGCCACTGTTCACCCCAGGGGCTCAGGGCACCCAGCAGCCTCCCTCACTCCATGAACCGCACCTCGAGTGACAGGAGACCAAACAAACAGTTGCTTGTGGATCTTTCCTGTTTGGCTCATAGCACTGCTGGGCAGCTGAGTCCAGGGGCCGTCAGGCCTAAAGCGCAGGCAAGAGAGGGAAGCCGGGTCGGGTACAGTGGCTCAGGTCTGTAATCCTGGCACTCTGGAGGCAGAGGCAGGAGGAGCTTGAGGCCAGGAGTTAGAGACCAGCTGAGCAAGATCAAGACCCTGTCTTGGCCGGGCACGGTGGCTCACGCCTGTAATCCTAGCACTCTGGGAGGCCGAGGCAGGAGGATTGTTTGAGCTCAGGAGTTCGAGACCAGCCTGAGGAAGAACGAGACCCCGTCTCTACTAAAAATAGAAAGAAATTATATGGACAGCTAAAATATATGTAGAAAAATTAGCTGGGCATGGTGGCACGTTCTTGTAGTCCTAGCTGCTCAGGAGGCTGAGGCAGGAGGATCGCTTGAGCCCAGGAGTCTGAGGCTGCAGTGAGGTATGATAACGCCACTGCACTCTAGCCTGGGCAACAGAGCAAGACCCTATCTCAAAAAAAAAAAAAGTAAAGAGAGAAGCCAGGACGCAGATGGGGCCATGAGGGAAGGAAAGAGAGTGGCAGGAACCGTGGGCCTCATGCAGGAGGAAAGATGGCTGAGGAAAAGCCCAAGCGGGGTCTCCCAGTGGGGGAGTCAGAGCAGAGCTTTGAGCGGGTGCCAGAGAGGACTGTGAACAGCCCCCCACTCCTGCCACGGAGGAAACACTGGGAAGAGGCCAGAGCAAAGATGTGGATGGAAGGCTAGTGGACAAGTCCAGGAGAGGCCTCCAGCCTTTTTCTGTGGGAAAAGACCTCAGGGCCCAGGACAGCTGGGAATGAGTGCTGTGCGAGGTGGTGAGTGCTCTGTCGCTGGCGTTCAAAAGCAGACAGAAGCCAGTGACCTGCACAAGTGTTCTCTGCTATATAGTCTACTAGTTGTATGAGCTTCAGGCAAGGCTTGATCCCCAGTGGCTTAATGCCCAGAATCACCAAAGACCTGGCTTCTTTCTCTCCTCTGCCTGCCAGGACACTGGCTTCCTCCTGAGTTTGGCACCCCTGGCACTCACAGGCTTTGTGCCCGCAGCTGGAATGGGCACAGCCGATGTCTATCAATCACACAAGGGGGTGGAGGGGCGGAGAGCTAGCTGAACACTGGGGCACTGCCCAAAAGAGCATGGAGGCGGGGAAGCTGACCAGACAGGACCAGCGCAGGTGCCCTGTGAGGGTCACCTGCACTGGGAGGGACTCCTGTCCTGAGAGATGAGGCTGGGTGACTTCTCACTTCCCACTGAGGGATGCTGTGATTGGAAGTATGGAGCGGACACCCCTATCTAATGCCCGCTGGTCCATGGGCAGGAGTGAGGGGCCTGTAGGCGTGGGTGCTGGATGCCCCCTCAGACCAAGGCTGCATCTGGCAGCAGCTTCAAGGTGACCGACTGGGAGGTGGCCTTGGGGGGTGCCAGGCTTCTGCCGGGTTGGTTTCCCGTAACTCTCACCTTCCCCAGAAGGCACTATCTTCAGTAGGGGGCTGGCCTAGGCCATTTCCTGGTCCTCTAACCACGAGACTGCCGTTTCAATTTTCTTCTGCTCTGCTAGGGTCCTTTAAGGGAGCCGGGAGCACTGCAGTTTCCCTGGTGCTGATGGTCATGCAGTGTTGAGTTTTCAGCTGTATGAGCAGCTCCAGGACTATACAGAATGCTCCATTCACCTAAGTTTATCTCACCAGGGTGATGCCCCCAAGTCTGTAGCCGTCAAGGAAGCAAGACTTGGGGGAAGGCTAAAGATGGGCCTCTACAGTGGCTTTTGGTTTGTTTTTGTTTACTTTGGACATAACGGCTACCGTGTAAGTGGCGCTCACCTGCTCCTTACACTGTGGGCTCCCAGCCCTGCCTTCTGCGCACGGCCCTTCCTGAACGCACTGGCCGCCACCCAGCCCTGGCTGCCACCCAGCCCGTCGCTGTGTGCCGTCCACTAGGCCCCAGCGGGAATTACGGCCCCTCCCTCCAGGTGTGGTGAAGGTGGGGGTGAAGGAGCTCTGCTCAGGGCATCTCAGATCAGACGTTTTATACAACAGCAGGGGAATAATGAACTACGACACCCTGAACTAGTCCCTCTGCTTGGAGAGCAGGACTCCAGGGCAGGAATACCAGTTAGAATATGCTCATATTATCTCATTTTCTTTTCTTTTTTTCTCAAAGAGACGGGGTCTCGCTGTGTTGCTCAGGCTGGAGGCAGCTGTGGCTACTCACAGGCATGATCGAGGCGCACTGCAGCCTCGCACTCCTGGGCTCAAGCGGTTCTCCTGCCTCGGCCTCCCAAGTAGCTGGGACGACAGGTGCACGCCACTGTGGCCGGCTATATTCATTTTCTTGTAACCTGCAGAGGGAGGCTGTGTAGACTTAAATGTAACTAAAAACAATCTGAAAAGCAACTATTTTGAATTGGTTTTATTTAAATTTTACAGAAACCTGATTGGAGTTAAGTATGTAATTATAAGTCCAGTAACAATTTCTACAAAAATGCACACACAATGCCAGAATTCCTTACAAGCAACTAACATCATATTTTTGTTCTGCATAAAACATGCATTCATATCAACTGCCACATGTTGGCCAAAATCAGTCTCTACAAGCAGAGACAGTCCAATATAGTCATAAGAAAACTAGTTGTGAACAACAGGTTAAAAAAAGAGGTTTTCTGGTTAATGTGAGAGAAGGAACAGTACCTTTCATAGAACAAGCCCTTCAGCACTGGGGTAATTGGGACTGTTGTGCTGCACGTAACACGTCACCTCTGAGACTTGGTCCTGACCTGTGATAGGAAGTGAGGAACTTTCTGGTAGTCAAATCAGACATTTGAGAAGCCATAAACTCTCAGGACATGATGGCACACGAACAGTGCAGCCCTGCAGAAGGGGTTCGACACACCCTCGGACTTGGAAGCCTTCCCAAGGTGCTGACTGTAAACAGCCTCAAAGACACCCTGAGCCTTTCAACCGGGTCCTCCCCACAAGGCTGGCTCAGGGCACACGGCATCTCCTGCTGCCACGAGCCCTTCCAGCGCCACACACCACTCTCCACGAGGATCTCGAAGAGGCTGAATGCCAAAAAACATGGGTTGTCCCATTTCTTTGAGGCCTTGACTTTTTATAGACCGAGTTCACCTTGTCTAGGGTTGGTGGGCACTCGTATACACGACTGCTGGACACAAAAGGAACAGTAATATACATGTGTGGCTCCAAAGCGTAAAATGCTTTTGGTAACACACCTCAAATATGTCACCTACGGTCAAGAAAGACCTTGTTCCTCCAGAGGGAAAGAGCAACTGAGGGCTCTATATTTACCAAAAGGTGTTTTCCACCTAGATTGAGGGGTTTTAAAGAGATTTCAGATCAACTGAAAGGACTTCCCCTCAGATACGGGGTTTTATACAACATTTCACGAGGATCTTCAAAAGAAGATCTCACAGTCACTAGGGACCAGCTGTGGACACTAACATTTATATACATAAACCTCACTCGTGCAGCCTAGGGCCTTGTTTGGAATCTCTTCCACAGACTCTGTCTCCTCCAAGACAGGGCCGTCATCACCCTGCTCATCAAGTAAGCTAAATCAGCATCTTTTCTTCTTCAGCACAGATTCGAGGGGAAAAATAATAATCTACTGGGGTTCTAACAACATTTTCATAATAGAACAATATCAAAATAGGTCCATTTTTAATATATGCTTATGAATATCCCTGATAATATAAAGAAATCCAGAGGACTTCGTAAACCACCAAGATTTCACAGGGGTGATACCCGGTCTGTTTTCTAGGCAGCAGAGAAGGGACTAGTATACTGGCAGATTTTCTCCAGGAAGCCCCGGGAGTGCTACAGTACTGAAATTCTAGTATTCTAGTGCCAGTAGAATCATGAGTGAAAATTTCACTTTAAATTTCTTAGTAAAATTCGTAACAAAGGTTTGCTTCCTCAACCTGTCATCAGCCAATCTCCCTGCCTGTGAGAGACATCAGGCTAGAAAACCATCAGTCTTGGCTACTCTGGACGTGGGCCCAGAGAAACCAAGTTCCAAGATCCGCTCTAAGCCATGACCAAACCTCGGAGAGCAGGCACGTGGGAGGAGCAGACGGGCCTGAGGAAGCTTTGAGCCAAGGCACCACGATCGCAGGGGTGAGGACCTGCGGAGCTTCAGCTGACAGGAAGAGTACCTTCTGTGATGCCTACAGAGGACGGCCTGGCAGGCAACAGCTCTGTGGCAAAGTACACATATTTGGGAGTTAAAGAACAAATCATTAAAAAAAAAAACCAATTTGCTTTCTCAAATCAAACATCTTAAAATACATAAGCAAATAACCCTGCGTGTACTAGGGTGGGGGCTGAAGTCTGTGGAATGAGTCGCATTTGGCGGAGTCGTAAAGAATGCCGGGCGGGCGGGACACCAGCATCGACACTGTGGCTACTGCGGTTCGGGAGAGGGAAGGGAGCTGGCGGCCAGAGGAGGAGGCCCCTCCGAAGAGCAGAGGATGGAAAGGGGACTGACTGCGAAATATGCCTCTTTTATTCCTAGACTAGGAAGTGGCATTTTCACTGGCCTGAGGGAGGAGGCTTCGCACTCCACTCTAGCTGCAGTAATACTGCATCCCATCCACTCTTCTTCTCTTTTTTGACTGAAATTCTTCAAAGAACTGCTGGATGTCCTCTCTCTTAACAACCTGTTGAAAGCAAAGCAAAGATTAGGAAAGGGCCTCAGTGACAGGACAGCACACAAGGTCACAGCATTCATAAACAAGTCCAACGATACTGCCGCTAAGAATCACTGTAACGGGTAATTAGTGATACTGCCTCCGTGGCTCACAGAGGCTGACCTGTTCAGAGTCACACAGCTAGGCAGAATGCTCCAAAGCTGCGGTTCCACCACCTACCTCAGTTTCCCCATACAAAATGGGATAAAAGCGGCACCTATCTAAAAGGGGCCTTTGAAGATCAGATGAGCTATCATGCCTGGCATGCAGTACGTTCTCAGTAAACATTAGCTGACAAGAAGAGTGGCAGGGCCAGCACACGAACTGAGAACCCCAAGGTCTCCTCAGCCCGCTACCTGTGCTCCTTACCACAGCTGTCTTTCTGAAACGTGCTCCGACTCTGCAAAAGCACTCACAGAAAAAAGTCTCTTTTCCTTTGAGATTTGTGCTTTCTTCTTTACCAACAGCAGAGAAGGTTAAAAAAAAAAAACAAAAAACTTTTCCCTATTCATCTTTGGGAAAAAATATATACCTTTTTTTCTTGAGGAATATAAAATTAAAGATGTTTGCTACGTAAACAGAAAAATAAGTGGAAAAAAAATTACAAGCACTACTTTTAATAAATCTCTTTTATGCAATAAAAATGACAAATTGGCCAGGTGTGCCTGTAATCCTAGCACTTTAGGAGGCCAGGGCAGGAGGATCGCTTGAGGCTAAGAGTTCGAGACTAGCCTGAGCAACATAGCAAGACCTTGTCTCTACAAAAAATTTAAAATATTGGCCGGGTATGGTGGCATTCGCCTGTAGTCCCAGCTACTCGGGAGGCTGAGGCAGGAGGATCCTCTGACCCCAAGAGTTGAGACTGCAATGAGCTGTGATCACACCACTGTACTCCAGCCTGAGAGACAGAGTGAAACCATCTCTAAAAAAAAGAGAGAGAGAGAAAATTGTCTTCTATTTTATTAGAAAAAGGATTTAGGGCTGGGCGCGGTGGCTCACGCCTGTAATCCTAGCACTCTGGGAGGCCGAGACTAGCGGATTGTTTGAGCTCAGGAATTCGAGACCAGCCTGAGCAAGAGCGAGACCCCGTCTCTACTAAAAAAAAAAATAGAAAGAAATTATATGGACAGCTAAAAATATATATGCAGAAAAAATTAGCCGGGCATGGTGGCGCATGCCTGTAGTCCCAGCTACTCGGGAGGCTGAGGCAGTAGGATCGCTTAAGCCCAGGAGTTTGAGGTTGCTGTGAGCTAGGCTGACGCCACGGCACTCACTCTAGCCTGGGCAACAAAGCAACACTCTGTCTCAAAAAAATAAAAATAAAATAAAATAAAATAAAAAAAAAGCAAACTGGAGCCACCCAGGAGTCCCTGCTCACCCCAAAAGTGAGTTTATGCCAGTTGATCAGATGGAAAGCTATCCACCAGCCACAAGAGACAGGTTTGTTAACTTATGTTTTAATTACAAAGGTACACATGCCTATTGTTAGGAAGGAAGACAGGTAGGGCAGGAAGAATGAAGGAAAAGGAAAGCAAGCATATGGGCTGGGCACGGTGGCTCACTCCTGTAATCCTGGCACCCTGGGAGGCCAAGGCGGGAGGACTGCTTGAGGCCAGGAGTTCGAGACCAATCTGAGCAAGAACGAGACCCCATCATAGCAAGACACCGTCTCTACAAAAAATTTTAAAAAATCAGCCAGGCGTGGTGGCCTGTGTCTGTGGTCCCAGCTCCTCCAGAGGCTGAGGCAAAAGAATCACTTGAGCCTAGGAGTTTCAGGTTGCAGTGAGCTGTGATGATGCCACTGCACTCCAGCCAGGGTGACAGAGTGAGACTGTGTCTCAAAGAAAAAAAGAGAGAGAGAGAGGGAGAGAGAGCATGTGAATGCCTGTGAGCAAAAGGGGAGAGAGAAAGAGAAAGAAAAAAAGGTGTATAAAGTGAAAACCTCCTGCTCTTGTTCCCCAGGAGTAAGTGCTACAAACATACTCAAATGGCCATACTAACTTGCAATAATTTTCATGGGGTAAGATCCTTATTAATCTTCTAAGCAAAAGAATGTTAACATTTTGTCAGTACTCTGCTACAGATCAGTAGCTGCTACATCAGCTTTACAAGCACCAAAAGTAAAACTGCTGGTCAACTGGTAATGAATTAGAACCCTAACAGAGTCAAGATCTCGAAGGCGAACACATCCTGGAATAGCTGCAGCTCAAAGCTCTAATGTACTTTACTAAACAGCTTGGAAGTTTCCACTTTATAAAATGCTAATGAATATGACACTTGAAAGTTCCAAAATGAAGAATCTGTCCCTACCTTGGCTTATAAATATTAACGACCAAAAGCCAGTAGAAGGAAATATCTCTGGCAAGGATATTGTGGGAGAAGACCCAACAACACACAAATTGAGTGTGCAAGTTCTGGTTTCCAGATGTCCTCAAATAGTCACAGCCAACATGCAGAGTAGAAATGCTAATGAATAAATACTTGGGTTCAAGTAATAAATCATTTTATTGGTTTGTCTCGGAATATTTGTAGTTTCTAAGTTTTTTTTTTTGTATGGTCAGATATAAACATTAAATAAAAGATAGTCCATCATCTGAGAACAAACAAAACTTATTTACATTATGCCCTTGGACAAATGCAACCAGAATAGACAAGTCTTAAGGCAACTTAGGGTTTTATTTGTTTTTCTGTAAAGATCTAGTTAGTAATGTCATGGATTAAACAATTAAAAAAACACATTTTGCTATCCTTTTAAATCATCACATCAGACAAAAACATTCTCTCTTCACAAAGACTCATAAAAAGTGGCTCCAGTAATAACAAAGTCCTAGGTCATGAAGATGCACATGAAGACTTTGTAAACTAAAAATAAAATCCTAAGCCCCCGCCAACTGAATGGACCCTGCCTTGGGCAAAGGGACCCCAGAAAAACTTACAACTGAGTTCTCAGGCATGATGGGGAGGGAGGTCAAACACACCTCCTCATACCCCCTCCCTCTGGAGTTTAAACTAATTGCAAACAGCACCTAAGCCCAGGCAGGGCAAAAGTTAAGTTGTGCCTAACAAACCATAAAATCTCCTTAAACTTTTCCAACCTGACTGGTATAACATCACACGGCAGATAGCAGACCCCATTATCTTAACTCAAGCATTCCTTTCGACTGATTCCCAGTCTTTACATAAAGCTTTATTTCTTTAACCAAGTTCAAATCAAAGAATCTCTGAACCAACCTATAACTGTAACCCCTCACTTCAAGATGCCCCACCTCTCAGGCCAAACCACTGTATACCTTCCATTTATTGATTTATGATTTTACCTACAATTCCTGTCTCCCTAAAATGTAAACACAAACTGTAACCTGGCTGCCTCGGGGCTACTCAGGCTTCTGGGGTTTATGGATCCTCAGGCCACTGTCACTCATACTGGCTCAGAGCAACTTCTTTGAAATTATTTTACAGAGTTGTTTTTTTTTTTTCTGTTAATCATTTTGAATAAAAGTCTCAAAACTAAATGAAAAAAGACAACATAACTAATTTTTTATGTGATTTTAAGTATGTGTAAGATAAAATTAATACATAGCACTGTAACCACCAACCGCAACAGAGGCAACAGCCCCAGGGGCAAGAGCGCACGCTTGGACACTATTTGAAACACCTCCAATGTCCATTAATAGTGCAGAGGTTAAACAGTGAGGCAAAGTCCCCCATTACACCCCTCAACACTCTTAGTTCTAGGAAGAAAGAAGCTTGAGTCTACATAAACCAGAGAATAGCCTTTACAGCAGGAACAAGAATAACTATAGTTTAAGAATGGTGGGAAAGTAGGAAACGTTCACAATGATAGTGAAGAACGTTCTCTAAAAAAAGAAAACCATTTAGGAGAAGGCTCTTTTAACCTCTGTCTACCATTCATTTTGCAGAGAGGCAGCACTGTGACCTTGTCCAGAAATCTGGGCAGCTAAATGTTCTTTCCATATTTATGAGAAAGAAGAAAATGACCTAAAGTCCCCTGGCAGAGATTTCTTCCAAGAAAGCAAGTCTCAGAGAACTTCTTGGGTATCCCTTAGACCCATATCTGGCTATAAGCAGAGCAAAACATTTCCCGTTTATAAGGACAGCCTTAGGCCATGAAGAGAAAAGTTAAATTTTGCTTTGCATCTGCCTTTGGAAGATTAAAAAAAGATTTTAGAAAAAAAAATTCTGTCACAAACACATGAATAGGAAAGGAGTGGGAAGTACAGGTATTTGTAAATTTACCTGGAAGCCTATCTTAAGACATTACACATTTTAGAGTCAGCTTTTAAAGTATAGACTCTTCCAGCAAGAGAGATTTTTTAGCCCCAATGATAAAGTTCTTCTATTCTAAACTATGGAACTCAAAATCGCAGAAAATGAGTCTAGTTTTAATGTTTCCTGCCCAGTTGTTTCTCCCTTACCCTCCCAAGGATCCACGCTTCAAGGTCAAGGTCAGCAGAATCAGTGATTCTGGAATCCTGATTCCTTCCAATCTTCTTCTAAGCTACAACTACTCTCTCCAGATCTTGTGGGACTGCTCCAACCCTCGTCCCTCCTGGCCCAGCTAGAGTCGGTAAGGACTCCCACCTTGACCCTTGGTGTTTCACTGCCCGTTTATGATTTTCCCTTAGCCTGCTAATAACCCTATAAACAGTCTCTGCAGGAAACTCTCAAGTACTCCACATTTATGTTGCACAGTCATTTCTTTATCATCAAAGCAAATAAACAGTTTATTCAAAACTTACAAGGCTATGATTAAAATTTTTGGACTCAACATACCGTGCCTTCATCAGCAAATCTCTTGAGATAGTCTTTAAGTTCAGTCTTCAGGTCATTGTATTCTAAATCAAAACCACAAAGGTACTTACAATTAAGATAAGCCATTTGTTTTGAAAACAAAATATTCCTTTGCCACTGACATTTCAGTAAGTTAATACTGTTGTTTAAACCAAACTTTTCTTAAGTGAAACCTGCATAGAAACTTGTTCCCAATTTCTCTGGACTTTCTCCATGTTGATAGCTGGGACCCTTTTTCTTTCTTTTTTTTTTTATTTCAAGATATTAGGGGGGTACACATGTTTTTGTTACATGGACACCTTGTTTAATGCTTAAGTCTGGGCTTTTAGTATGCCCATCACCAGAATAGTGTTCATTATACCCAATTTTAAAAAATAAAAATAAAATAAAATAAAATAAAAAACCCACAAAAAGCAGAGATATCCTTCCTCCTATAAAGATTAGCTAAGATTTTTTTTCAAGGGCTTTCTATTTCTCTGGAATTATAGTAGTTGAAATAACCTTGACTCGTTAAACATTAATTTTGAAACTCATTCAGTCAACAGTTTATATTATGTACGAGCATCTTAAGGACTACAAAATCTTTTAGATACAGCCTGCATCCTGAAAAAGCTTTTAGTCTATTAAAGGGAAATGGAAGTTAATCAAAGTTACAAATAAAAGACAGAAATGATCAATGTCATAAAAGAAATAGGTGGTGGCACGGGAGTGGAACCGGCTGGGACAGAAATCGTGGCAATAAGCTGGGCATGCCGGCAGGAAAGTGTAAAAGCCTACAATTAAGGGTTAGGACATATTTTCCCCTCTAGTGGTTTCCTGTGACTCACTGAAGCAACCTCAATAATTGTCAAAAAGATGACATGCTTTGCTCAAAAAGATGACACGTAGTGCTCAAGGAAAATTATTTCAATGGATGGAAAATTTTTCTATTATTCTTTATTCATATATCTAGCCTTAATCAAAATAGCACAAGCTTTGGTTTCTCAAGAATGTAATTATTCTAGCACATAAGTCTGATTCAGTGGTAATAGCAGCTGAATACTCAGCAATATGAAAATCAAGCATCTGTAGTTGGGTCCTACTGTACAATTCAAAATTTTAATTTTATTTGTATTAAATTAAAAATATAGGTGTTTATTGCCCTCTTTATACATTTTTTTTTTACATGGTGAAGGACACTTTATGAATTTCCACTAATAGTACTCACCACAGATAAGCTCGACTTGCTGGACTCTGTTCATGCTGTTGAGGGTATCCATTAAAGGGTCCCTCCTATCAGTTGCCTGGTCAATCTTGCCTTTGTTTTCATAAGCCAGAACTGTGTCATATTCATCTGTCAGGAACAGGACATCCAGATCTCCATACATTTTCTTTAAAAAATAAACCAGTTTCCTCATTAGAACTGTATTATCATTCTCAGAAAGTCAACTTCGTGAGAATTACTAAAATTTTAATTTTTCTAGATTAACACCTAGAAAAACCAAAGCCTCTTAGCAGAGTTGCTTGAAGAACTTCTTTTCTTTTAATTTCCAAATATTAAGGGGGTACAAATGTCTTTGTTACCTGGATACCTTGTATGATGCTTAAGTTGGGGCTTTTAGCACGCCCATCCCCATAGTAGTGTTCATTGTATCCAACAGGTAAGTTTTTACCCCTCATCCCCCTCCCACCCTCCAGAAGGACTTATTCTTTTGTCCCAAATTTCCTTTAGAAATCTCCCAACTTTTAGTAGATGTATGATCTATGAGCTTTTATTTTAAAACCACTGATTTACTGTAACTTTCAAGCAATTTATGTTTCCAAGCAACTATGTGATATAAAAAAGATAAGTAGAAAATTGCTATTTTCTACTAAAATAAAGATAAGTGGCCGGGCGTAGTGGCTCATATCTATAATCCTAGCACTTTGGGAGGCTGAGATGGGAGGTTTGCTTGAGGCTAGGAGTTCGAGACCAGCCTGAGCAAGAGTGAGACCCCATCTCTACAAAAAAATAGAAAAATAAGCTGGATATGGTGGCTCACACCTGTAGTCCCAGCTACCAGGGAGGCTGAGGCAGGAGGATCACTTGAGCCCAGGAGTTTGAGGTTGCTGTGAGCTACGATGATGCCACTATACTCTAGCCCAGGAGACAGAGTCAGACTCTGTCTCTCAAAAAAAAAAAAAAAAAAGATAAGTAAAAACTATTACACAATTACTTTCTTACACAATCAATCATATTGCAAGTACTGTTTCATATATTTGCTTAACATAAAAATTTTGAAAGTCTCCTATACTCCTATATTAATTCCATAAGTATATTTTTCAGATGTTCTTATCTTGGGCATCAGTACATAAAACACACTAACACTGAACTTAATAAGATAAGATACTTACCATACAGTCTTGGCAGGTACATAACTTGCTACGCCAGTTCAGGGGCCAGTAGGTGGCAGTGTCTTTCTTTATGAACTGCTTAGCTTTTAGCTCCAGAAGTTTGCAGGCTGATTGTGACTCCATGTTGAGGCTTTGATTCTTAAACACTGTCTGAAATAGAATTAAGTTCTGAAGTGTGTTTTTTAAACTATCATAGTTTTCCTAGTTTAGATTTTGTAAATAGATTTATTTAGGCAAAGGATACAATTGAAATCCAAAGCTATAGAGCTTACAGAATTAATTTTGCTTAAGTTTCATTTCTTTCAGGCTGTACTTCATATATTACCTGGAGATCAGATTCAGAACTAGAGCTAGTACATGGTTCATTATTCTGCTCTGCTTTAACTTCCTTTATGGCATCCTTTCCATGTTCTGGAACATCCTCTTTGAGGGTACTATCCTGATGATTTCCATTTTCAGATTTGGTAACGTCCTGATCACCTATTCCATCAACATTCCGAACCAACACATCATCCTCAGCAGGTATTTTGGTTACTGTAGGTTCAATGAAAAAACAGACACATACATACACATATCCACAGACCTATCAGACAATGAAATCACTTATTCTGATTTTAAAATATTTCAGAATCTGTAAAAGGAGAAAAGTCAACCTTAATCTCTGGAATAAGGAGAAAGGAATATCAGCCCTTCTTTAAGTTGTGCCTGCCTAATCCAAAGAATTCAAATAATTGAATAGTTCGTTTGAAAACATCAGTCACTACATAAGCACTTTATACATAAAGGAGAAAAGAATATCCTGTAGGATAAGATTTAGCTGTGAACACAGGTGGAAGAGTAGTTTTGAAAAAACCACCAGCTTTTCTTCATGAGAGGAAGAAATAAAAACAATGAGTGTACGCTGCGCAGGGTGCTCAGGCCTACAATCTCAGCACTTTGGGAGGCCAAGGCAGGACTGTTTGAGCCCAAGAGTTTGAGACCAGCCTGGGCAACATAGTGAGACCCTGTCTCTACAAAAAATAAAATTAGCCAGGCATGGTGGCACACACCTGTAATCCCAGCTATTCAGGATGCTGAGGCAGGAGGATCACTGGAGCCCAGGAGTTTGAGGCTGCAGTGAGCTATGATCACACCACTGCACTCCAGCCTGGGTGACAGAGTAAGATCCTGTCTCCAAAAAAAAAAATGGGGGAGTGGGGGAGGGGTGTAGAGGCAGAGGCAAATACCGTGAAGGAGAGAAGAGAAACGGTAAGGTAGCTCATGTTGGATGATGGCATTTCTTTTTTCTTTTTTTTTTGAGACAGGGTTTGCTCTGATGCCCAGGCTAGAGTGCAGTGGTCACAGTCATTGCAGCCTTGAACTCCTATGCTCAAGTGATCCTCTTGCCTCAGCCTCCTGAGTAGGTAGGACTACAGTTGCATGCCACTATGCCTGGCTAATTTTTAAAAAATTTTTTGTGGAGACTAGGCCTTGCTGTGTTGCCCAGGATGGTCTCAAACTTCTGGCCTCAAGCAATACTGCCACCTAAGCTACCGCACCTAACCACATTTCCATTTAATAGGAGATAAAGCCATCTGCTGAAAGGAAAGGAAATGAAGAAAGAAGCGGATGATCAAGTAAGAAAACCCAATGAATAAGAAATACGTATGGATCCAGTGTCTGCAGAAAGTGAGAGAGATAATTGGAAAGGGTAAGAACAGAAAGAGGGAACACCAAGTTAAAGAACTTTGAGGGCTGGGCATGGTGGCTCACACCTGTAATCCTAGCACTTTGGGGGACTGAGGGGGTAGGATCACTTGAGCCCAGAAGTTTGAGACCAGCCTGGGCAATAGTGAGAACCCCATATGTACAAAAAAAATTTTTTAAGCTTAGCTGGGCCTGTTGGTGCGCACCTGTAGTCCCAGCTACTTGGGAGGCTGAGGAAGGAGGATTGCTTGAGCCCAGGAGTTTGAGGGTGCAGTGATCCATGATGACATCACTGCACTCTAGTCCCTACAACAGGGTAAGACCCTGTCTCAAAAAAAAAAAAAAAAAATACTTTGAAGCAAATCAAAAGTGTGGGACAAGACCTTAGGTGTAGCTATGCTGCCTGTGGTTTGTGTGGAAAAGTGGTCCCAAGAGGTGAGAAAGGGCAAGAAATTAAAGGGCAGAGCCCTCATGAATGGGATTAGTCCCTTATAAAAGAGGCCTGAGGGTAGCTTGTTTACACTTTCTGCCATGTGAGGACACACAGAAGTTTCCATCTATGAGGAATGGGCCTCACCAGACACTAATTCTGCTAGTGCCCAGTTCTTGAACTTCCCAGCCTCCAGAACTGTGAGCAATAAATTTCTTATTGTTTATAAATTACCCAGTCTAAGATATTTTGTTATAGCAATACAAATGAACCAAGATGCCACCCTCCCCCAAACCAATAGCATGTCTTATATTTAACTATAACTTATTTTAATTCTATTTATCTTTCAAAATTCTGTTCAAAACTGCCTCTTCCATTTTCTCTAATTCTGATCTCATCCTTACCATGCCATTTAAGTACAAATTTGTTCTTGGTAGTCTCTCAACCAATCCATAAGTATCTTGTGTAGAAGGAACATATACTGTTTTCTATACCTCAGAATCCAATTAAAAATAGTTGCTAAAAATCCTGGGTTGAACATACATAGTTCACAAGCGCAAGTTTGTGGCACACCAACTTCACAGAGATACCTACCTGCCCATTGTGCAGCATAAGCCCACAAGAAAGAACAACGTTTCATACAAGCCTGGCACACCATCTCCTGGAAATCCCCGCTCTCAGGGGGAATGGCACCAAGATGCTGTGAATACAGAAAACCAAATATTTTTCTTGTGATTGTCAAATTGCCCCAAATGCCCATTATTTTATAAACAAATACTGCAATAGTACACAGATCATATCTTTATAGTTTATTTTTAAAGGAGTAATTATAATGTAAAATATGACAATTCAAAAGGAAAAGATCCTCTATCTTTTTGTGAAGACAATAGCTTTAAAAGGTGAAAGTTTTCCTTACCCTTCCATGGAACCAGTCTTCACAGACTACACACTGGATCATCTCATCTGGAATCTAACAGAGAAAAGCAGTTGGTTTGTTAAAGATTACACTGAATCATGGGACGTGGAAGTAAACCTGACACACAGTAGAAACAGGTATTAAATAACTCTCTACCAACACTGTGAGACCCCCTATCTATGTAATAGTAGTCAAGGACACAGAGAAATTCATTCTACAAGAACTGGTCTTACAAAGGGTTACATGACATAAGTACTTTACAAGCAACTATCAAAGCTCTTTCACATCAGTTACTTAATAGCTGATCTCACAAGACTTTACAGAGAGGTAGGGCATTCCTACTTTTACACATAAACCCAAGCCCACAGAAGTAGTGTGAATTGACCAACGTAGAATGTGACAACTGGGAGTTTTTACCAATCACACTATGCTGCCAAGTAAACTGAAAAGTAAATATTATAAACAATCTCTTGACAATATAGACAATAACAACTTCTCTAATTTAAATAAATTCAATAATTAAATAATTAAATGCTGGGCCTGGGAAAATTATATTTGAAAGGACACAGACTATGATTTTCCTTTTATTTTCAGGTTTTCATATCTACTAATACATACACACACACACACATACACAAAACAATTTTATTCTTTTTTCTGCCCTTATCAACTTATTCATCATTTTTTTCTTTTGATTCAATAGTATTATAAATAACACTTTACCCCATATTTTAAAATATCCAGTTTTAAGGTTTTATTTTTGTTAACTCAAAGATACCTTCAACTTGTTCCTCTATATAATTTGGTTCAATAGTTATAGTTTGAAGACAATTAGAAAGGCAAAAGGAAAAAGGCTAACTTCTCTAAATACAAAAAGCACTCTAACAAATCAGTAAATATACAAATAAAACCCACCCCAATGAAAACACAGGCTGAGGATATAAAGGGCGATTCAAAGAGAATGTTGTTACAAGTGTCCAATGAATCCATGAAAAGATATACAACCTCACTCAGGATCAGGGAAAGGAAAAAATTTTAAAGATACTATTCTTTATTTATCAGAATGGCAAAATTTTAAAGAACTGGTAATAAATAGTATTGACAAGACTATTGGAGAAAAAACCCACTATCATATACTATTGGTGTTTGAACCCTTTTGGCATACATGATCATAATTTTAAATGCTACAAATATCCTTCGACCTGTCAATTCCACTTTCTAGGTATCCATTCTACATAAACACTTTCAGGAGTATACTCAGTTATATTACTGTATAAAGATGTTCATTGCAGCCTTCTTTACAATAGAGAAAAATTAGACGATGCCATTCTGCTACAGAAGAACAGTTAGGTTAACTAACTTATGGTATATCAAATTAAGGGAAACTCTGCAGCAGTTAGAACGAGGCAGATTTGTACTGCTGACATGAAAGAATGTCTATGATACACTGATAAGTGAGAAAAGCCAGATGCAGAAGTGAATGTACAGAATTTTCACTTTCGTTAAAGAAAGGAAACTACACATTAAAATGCAGTCAATCACTTTTATGTGCAATGAAAAAGGCCTAAAAATATACACACCAAAAAGTGTTAACAATGGTTATGCCTGGAAAGTGAGAAGTGCAGGAGTACAGAGGAACTCTTTTCAAATTGTGCATACATTTCTAATTGAAAGTTTTTCCCCAATATGATCTGCAGGAAGTACTTGACATACTTAAGGGGATGCAGTTTGTAAATCCCATTTCTTTCCTTCAAGGGTGGCAAGAAGTGGAAGGTCATTTCTTAGTAAGTGTTTAGAGGGTGGGGTAGGCAGACAGGAAAGAGGGAGAAGGAAAGAAGTTGTGGCCTTGGGAAAGTCCTCTTCAATGTTTCATTCTTATAAGATGAGAAGAATAGTTGAGATCTGTACCAGTTACAGATCCAACCCAGATTCATAATGGGTAAAACTAGAACCCTTTCACAACCCTGCAATCCTTCCTGAAGAACTACAGAGGCCCAGATATGACAAGAGGCTGAAGAGACAAGGCTAGAGATGACACATTCAATCCCAGGTTTTAAACTCCAATTCTCTTACCTCGTCTTCAGGATCAGGATAGGGTCTCTTGCAAACGCAATACAATCCAAAAAAGTTGTCATTGTACTTATTGCCAGAATTTACTTTTGCTTTGTCCTGAAATATAATATTGATTTCAATATATAATCTGGTCTAATTTTAACTATAATTTCATACATCATAAAATTTCTGCATTCAATAAATTTCTACACTAAATATTTTCCCCCTAGAAGCTGGTCTTTAATTTTCAAAGTATGAAGAAAAAAAATTTACTCCCATTAAAGGGGATACTTTTTCCAGGATACAGGGAAAAACTAAAATTTATTTTTTGTACCTTTTTTATAGCAATTAGAGGAAATTAAATATACCTATTCAAGAAAATGGAGATAAAAGTTAACCATAAATATTAATTATCAACCTATGTGAACTGATATTGGCTTGGAATTTCAAAGTACTCCTTTACAAACTTGGCTGTGAGAGCCAAGACCCCCAGGTTACTAGACAGGAAAAAGTTGTCTAAAACTAACCTTCAAAAGAAGGGGAAAGGATGACAGCTTTAACAACTATGTTTGAACAATATAACATTTCTTTCTCTTTTATTTCTGTTAATTCACTAAAAGTTATTGTGTAAGCATAGTTTTTATTAGCTAAAAAGCAGTGAAAAAGTCCTATGTGTTTGTAGCCCACATTCATTATTACCAAGTTTTATTTATTCAGTTTTGAGTCATAGCCTTTGTTTTAAAAGCCTCAGAGAATGAGCACAACCACATAATTAAACCTGAATCACTTTAAAAAACATTTTCTCCCAAACCTTTCATATTAACTACAATCTATATTATAGGCTCTGAACGGGCTATTTCGCTTTTCCAACAAAAGGAAAAAAGGAAATATATTCCATCTGCAAAGAATAAGAACTTCTTTTTTGGAAAATACAGGTATTTGTTTTTTACTCACTCTGGCAAATATCAACCTCAGCTCTTTTAAATACATTTATAGTTATAGTGCTTACTTACAGGAAATAATTTGCATTCCAAATTTTTAAACTTGCTGTTTCCACAATCGCAACGAAAATTTCTGAAAAAAGGAGGAAAAGCCACTTTTAAATCTAATGAAGTGCTCTTTAAACTCAAATCATAGCCTCTTCCTTTTTCAACTCATTTCTAGAATGGAAAAAGTGGCTTCGGTTGCTGTTCATATATCCAATTTGGAATTTCTTTAAGCATACAACAGATTTTACAATTCTAGAAATTAATATATATAAAGTCAAATATCTACATTATACACACACACACAAACACACAAGTAAAATAATGGCAGAGGATGAGTAGTTTGAGTTTGTACCATAATTACATTTTAAAAGGCCCTATGGAAAAACTATTCTCTCCAGTTATATAAAATAATTACATTAAATTTCATGGCTGGGTGTGGTGGCTCATGCCTTTTATCCCAGCCATCCCTTTGGGAAGACCAAGGCAGGAAGATTGCTTGAGCCCAGGAGTCCAAGACCAGCCTGGGCAACACAGTAAGACCCTGTCTCTATAAAAAAATTTTCAAGGGCGCAGTGGCTCACTCCTGTAATCCTAGCACTCTGGGAGGCCGAGGCGGGAGGATCACTCGAGGTCAGGAGTTCAAGACCAGCCTGGGCAAGAGCGAGACCCGTCTCTACTAAAAAAAATAGAAAGAAATTATCTGGATAACTAAAAACATATAGAAAAAATTAGCCGGGCATGGTGGCACATGCCTGTAGTCCCAGCTACCAGCTACTTGGGAGGCTGAGGCAAAAGGATTGCTTAAGCCCAGGACTTTGAGGTTGCTGTGAGCTAGGCTGATGCCATAGCACTCTAGCCAGGGCAAAAGAGCAAGACTCTGTCTCCAAAAAAAAAAAAAATTTCAAAACTAGCCAGGCATGGTGTCATGTGCCCATAGTTCTAGCTACTTCGGAGGCTGAGACAGGAGGATTACTCAAGCTCAGGAGTTCAAGGCTGCAGTGACCTATGATCACACCACTATACACCAGTCTGGGCAACAGAATGAGATCCCATTTCTTTAAAAAAAAAAAAAAAAAAATTCACTAATACACAACTACTTTGAATGAAAAAAAAGCATGTTTACCTTTTTGTATAGAGCTCAAATAGTTTATGACTTCCATGACATTCATAACTGCAAGCTAGACAAATTCCTGCTGGTTCTTCTCCCTCTGGGGTGCAGGTACTGCAGGCATATAGTGCTTGTCTCTTTACTGAGCCCTAAAAGACAGCCCCAAAATGGAAAAATTAATGAAAGAGAATAAATTAATGAAACAGCATAGTTACCTAATACCCATACTATGATCTGAAAAATAATTAAAATCAGATTATCTGTGGTCAAGATCTTTCTGTAAAAATCATTAAGCCTATTCAAAAAGTATAAACTTAAGATACACAGATACTGGCAGGGGAAAAAAAAGAAGAACAAAAAAGAAGTATAAACAACAGAGTACTAAAACACTGTTGAAGGTTCATATCTATACTAGCACTTGTTTTCATACTATTTTTTCTTAAAGTGAAAGGCAGTTTAAATTTGTCAATCAGCTGTAAGTTGGTCTGCTTAATCATTTTAACATATGAAAAGGTAGGAGAATGTGTATAGATTTATTTAAGTAATATCACACTTTAATTTTGGAAAATGTTTGTAAATCAAGCAAAGAGAAAATCAATACATGAAAAGATTCTTTGATATTTAGGAGACGCATGCTTAAGTATTTAGAGTTGCAGTATCATCATGTCTGCAACTTATTTTCAAATAGTTCAAAATTTAATAAAAGCAAAATGTATTATATAGAGGAGAGAAAACAAATGTGGCAAAATGTTAAAAAAGTAAATACATGTAAAAGATATACAGGTGTTCACAATACTATTCTTTCAACTTAGCCATAAATTTAAAATGTTTCAAAATGAAAAGTTGAAGGAAAAACAGGCAAAACTTCTAGAAATCTTGATAATGGTTACTCCCCTTTAGGAAGGAGTCTGACACACAGGGAGGCTCTGGGATACCAGTAATGTTCTATTTCTTGATCTGGGTGGTGGGTACATGCATGTGTTCACTTTTTTCCCAAGTTGTACACATGATGTATGCAAACTTCTATATATTTCACTAAAAAAAAAGAAAATGTTAAGGAAGTCCATTATATAAAGCTAACTATATTTCAAAAATAGCTTACATATAGACAGGACTACTTCTTCTTCTTCTTTTAAGGGAAACAGGGAAAGGGTGTTTTAGTGGTGACCAAAGGTTTTAAATACCAGCCAACATCTGGGACTATCTCTGGACACTAAGTTTATTCAACAATATAACCACTTTGTAAAGTTAACTAACTTGATTAACGACAACTGGTTATTATGATCTCAGTTCATACCACATAATGAATGCCAAGTCTCTCCCCTCATCCCCCAGTGTTCCACTCCACCCCTCTGCCTAAGTAAACCTCTCCCTCCTACCAATCAACCCTTGTTAGTTTTCTTCCTACCCACCCTTCTCCATTTTTGTACTTAGAAATACAGGATGAGTCACCAAACACTACATCACACCCCCTCAAACCCTTGTTCACTACATCTTCCAAATGCCAAACAGAATATTTTCTCCTCTCCTCCCCTCCCTCGCCAGAGCTACCTGCTATTCTGTTCCTGTCTGTTTCCAGAGGAGGCGGGACAGACTTCATATAGACATGGTACTGGCTTCGTTTTGCAAAAACAAAAACAAAAAAAGTACTAGCCAGCACTTCTCAAACTAAAATAGCAGATAAATTAGTAATCAAGGAGCCCACCCCACACAGGGAGAATTTCAAATCCAGGGCCCTCTCCTTTGACTCTACTTTGCCTCTCCTATTCGGTCCCTAATAAATACATACTCTTAGGATGGGAAAAGTAGGGGAAAGATATCTGGATTTGACAAGTCATGGGGATAGTTTCGTGAAAAGCAGCGGGGACACCAAAAAGAGACGAGAGGAAGGACAGAGGAGCTGCTCCAGGGCCAAATACTGAAAGGGCCGGGCAGAGTGAGGGAGGTGAGGGGCCTCTTGCCAGCCATAAGCTGAAGAAGGGGGCCCAGAAGGCTAAGGATCAAAGGGCAGCTGGGCTTGGGATGAGCAAGGCCAGGACGAACGGCGGCCCGGGACTACCACTTGGGGAACGACTGCGGCCGATGGGAACAGGGAAAGCCCGGCCGGGAACAGGAGGTTCTGCTGGAGCTGCGGGGAGACGAGGCCCGGGCCGCGCGCCCACCTGCGAGTAGGAGCACTTCTCGGAGTCGCTGCCGCCCAGGACGGCACACGCCTCATTCTCCAGCTCTTCGTCCTCCTCAAGTACATCGACCAACGATACCACTGGCTCCAGCTCCGACTGCCGCCCAGTAGACCCCTCAGCTCCAGCCATCCTCAACTGTCACCCGGACCACGGTTCTAACCCGGCGGAGGCGGGAAAAGCAGCCACGAGGGGCGTAGCCGGAGGAGGCGGAGGCCTGAGTGCTATTAACCAATCCCAAAGAAGGAAAGCAAAGGAAGGGGGCGGAGCGACTCCGACGAACGGAAGTCACTCCTCGCCCCTCTCCCGCCGGCGCCCGCGGCGGGCTGCTTTCCGCTTCCGGGTAGCGCTCCCCTCCGGCGCGTTCTTGAAGCTAAGCGGTCGCCATGGAGCTGTTGGGAGAGTACATCGGGCAGGACGGGCAGCAGCGGCGGCTGCGGGTGTCCTGTGAGGCGCCGGGTGACGCTGACCGTTTCCGGGGCCTGTTGTCGGGAGTGGCCCAGATGAAGGAGCTGGTAACCGAACTCTTCGGCTCCCTGGTACAGCAGGAAGCGCAGCACCGGCTGGCGGCGGCTCCAGACGAGGCCTTGGACGGTGAGCTCTGAGACAGTGCTGGAGCGACTGGAGGGCGGGGCGGGGCGAAATCTGCTTGGGGAGCCGGTGTAGAGTCGTGGACATGGAGAAAGTGAGCCTCAGGGGAAGAAAAATTGTATCTAAAAAGTATTGGCACTCACCGTCACATTTATCCGGGCTGCTTCTACTCGGGCATTTTCACAACTCATTTATATCACAGAAAATGTGCTGAAGGCTACTACCCTGTGCCAGGCACTGGGCTGAGCTCTGAAGAAAGGACGAGATGAATGCGACTCAGTTCCTGCCATAGTGGAACACAAGGGGATTAGACAGGCAAACACTTGTTAAAAGAGTGAAAATGTGATTCTGTGGTCCTCTATAGTTATTGCAAACAGAGAGAACGCAGGAAGGCTTCTTAGAGGGCATAGTTCTTGAGCTGGGTGTTGAAGGATGAAAAGGAGTTTTACCAAGCGAGAAATTACAAACATGTTTGGAAGAGTGCGATTTGTCGCAGAAGGTGGGGTGGGGAACCTGCGGCCTTCTGCTTCTAAGACTTCTTTTTTAAGCACCAAATGAGACAAGAAAAGCTTCATCTTTCTCTGCTGCACTCCTTTTAATAAAAGGATTTGTTCTGTAAAATTTGGATTCAATCGAGAGGGCGCACTTAAGGACCTAGAAGGCCACATTTTGCTTTAAGGGCGCAGGTTCACCACCCCTTTGACTTTTCCTTTCCATCTTGAGAATTAGGTCTTGATAATGTGGATGTTGGCTATAATCAAAAAGAACAATCAATAACAAGTATTAGCTAGAATGTGAAGAAATTGGAGACCTTGTACATCGTTGATGGAAGTGTAAAATGGTGTGCTCACTTTCAAAAAGTTTGGTAGTTAGTTCCTCAGAAAGTTAACATAGTTACCATATGACCCAGCAGTTCTCCACTGCTAGTCCTCCCAAGAGAACTGGAAACAAGCTCATACACAAAAAACTTACACCTGAATGTGCATAGCAGCATTATTCATAATAGCTAAAAAGTGGAAAAAACACAAATATCCATCAACTGATGTGTACGTAAACAAAATGTGATATATATCCATACAGTGGAATACTATTTAGCAATAAAAAGGAATGAAGTGTTGGTAGACGCTACAACATGAATACACCTTGAAAACGTTATGCTAAGTGGAAGAAGCCAGACACGAAGGGGATACCTGTTGTATGATTTCATTTATGTGAATGTGCAGAATAGGCAAATCCATAGAGATAGAAAATAGATTACTAACGTGGGCACAGTGCACACCTGTAGTCCCAGTTACTTAGAGGCTTCTGTGAGAGGATTGGTGTAGCACAGGAGTTGGAGTCCAGCCTGGGCAACAGAGCAAGACCCCATCTCTAAAAAAAAAATTTCTTTTAAAAAGAAAAGGCCGGGCAGGCAAGGTGGCTCACACCTGTAATCCTAGCACTCTGGGAGGCCAAGGCAGGCGGGAGAATCGCTTGAGCTCAGGAGTTAGAGACCAGCCTGAACAAGAGCAAGACCCCCATCTCTACTAAAAATAGAAAAAAATTAGCCAGCATGGTGGTGCATGCCTGTAGGCCCAGCAACTTGGGAGGCTGAGGCAGGAGGATCGCTTGAGCCCAGGAATTTGAGGTTGTGGTGAGCTATGATGACACCACTGCATTCTCGGTGGGGTGACAGAACTAGACTCCATGTCCAAAAAAATAAATAAAGGAAACTAGATTAGTGGTTGTCAAGAGGAATGACTGCTAATGGATACAGCGTTTCTTTTTGGAGTGATGAAAGTGTTCTAGAATTAGAATGGTGATAATTCCACAAGCTACTGGATATACTAAAAACCCCTAAACTGTACACTTTAAGAGAGTGAATTTTATGGAAAATGAATTAATACCTCCAAAAAAGAAAGTGATGGAAAAGAAACGTTTTGAACACTGACATTCTCAAAATCTTTTTAATCTAAAATATGCATGGTTTTATTAATCCCTAGATTAAAATAGTCTCATTATCAACCATTTTAGCTATCTGTATTTCTTTCACCCACTGAACATATACAACAAATATTTATTTTAAAAGGTGATGATGAAGATGATGCAGAAGATGAAAATAACATTGATAACAGAGCTAACTCAGATGGACCATCTGCAAAACGGCCAAAACCACCATCTTAACAATAGCCTTATGAAATTTTAAAGACTGCTACTATATCCTAATTATCACACACTGACATTTAAGGAAGACTTGTGCTCTAATTTGAGACAACTTTGTCAAAGAGAAAATGGTTTCTTCTGTTTGTAGCAAAGAAAGATAATAAATGTTTAGAAATGAAATTTGTTTTCTTGAATGAGAAATAAATTTCAGGCCATGGAAATAAAACAGAACATTTCATAATATATAATATCTTCTAAGTTGGCAACTGAATTTTTATCATTGTTTTCTATATTTAAAATAACCATTGAATTGTGTGGTGTCTGCATCTTTTACCTTCTGCTTCTGTTAAGAGTACATATTATATTTCATAGGCAATAACATTTCAAAGAACTGACATGAGCAAGATGAAATTGAATATTAAATATGAAAATGTCAGTTCTTTGTAAGTAGAAGGAAAATAAGGGAATAAAAGTACTGAAAAGGAAGGAGAATCCTTGAGAGAGACCCAAGAAAACCTTTAATTCACACCCACACCCAATTTACAGACATCCAGAGAGGATGCCCACTCAAGGAATGTGCACTAATTTTCTGATTTATCTTGTACTTTAAGAGAGCCAGATGGGGTGTGTTTTTGTGCTGTGATATGGTATATATACAAGTAAAAATATAAGACCTTAAGTAAATAATCTGTGTTGACTATAACTTAGATATTTCCTTTTCTCCTGTAGCCATACTTTGATTTGCTTAACAAAAGACTTGAATTCTTTTAAAAATATATATTCCTAAAATATGTGTGTGTGTGTGTTCCTTTTCTGCATTTCAGTGAGACTCGGGCACTTTTATTTACTGTGCATCTTTCCTGATTAGAATGCAAAGAAATCAAGTAGCATGTACCTAATGAAACACAAAATAGTCATAGAATTTTAGAGTTGGAAGTAACCTTACAAATTATATGATTTATTTCAGGGATAAATCAAATCTCAGAATAGGTATTTGCCTCCAGATTACAGAGCCAACCATTGGCAGAGCTGGGTTACATAAAAAGTCTTTAGTTATTTTGTTAAGCTGATAAAAGAATGGAGAAATCAGTAACTTTTATGAATCACCTTTATTATGAAATAATTTAAATGATATTACTGTAGTACTTTCCCACTTATACATCCTGAAAACTATAGCTTACAAAGTACTATATATTATTAAGAAATTTCAATTTACATACCTTTTCATATCCTTAAAATACTGTTTTACTTGGAACATCAGCTTTCCACTAAGGACTCTTAGATAATCAAAACAATGCCAACTAGAAGTTGTTGTAAACAGTCAGAAATTATCTTGTTTAGTTTATGATAATGTGTCTAATATTCAACTGTTATAATTCCATTATCTCTATACAGTCCTTAAAGAAAAAAACTTAGCCTGTATATACTTAAAATTGATCACATTGTTAAATTGATAGCTGAACTTTGCTCCTGAACATTTTATGTTTTCTTCTTTGTTTGGTAAATGTGTTTAAAAAGAAGAAATTTCAAGATAATATTTGTGCTTATGGCCTAATGTTTTGAGGTTCTGGTTATAGGTTTGATCTTTAAGTTTAATACTGATTCTAATTCTAATACTGTCTTCTTCATAAGCCATATGTTTGACAAAAAAAGCTCAGTTTCAAGGACCAATATAGAAGAAATGCTTTGCCAAGTTTTCTAATCTGCTGCCTTCTAGTAGTACAGATATTAGCCACAGGCAAGCAGAACAAATCTACTCTTTGAAACAGCTCCAACTTTACTTTTGTACAGGAAATTCAACACCACAATCTCACCTAAAAATAAACTTGACACTAGACTTACATAAATCTTTAAAAATGTGAAACATGGAATTTAGGCAAGATAGATCTCTTTTCTAAAAGTAAGTGCCTTTTGTGTCACAGTAAGAAATACTTATTTTAATAATAGAATTCTGTGGCCAAGGACAAGAACTTTTATAATAGGCTGTGATTGCCTGGCTATAGTATTAGGACATTTAAACCTTTTTTTTTTTTTTTTTTTTTAAATCACCTGGGAAGGCCAGGCACAGTGGCTCACACCTGTAATCCCAGCATTTTGGGAGGCCAATACCAGCCTGGGCAACATAGCAAGACCCTATCTATACAAAAAAGAAAGTTAGCCCCACATGGTAGTGTAGGCCTGTAGTCCCAGCTACTTGGGAGGCTGAGGCGGGGAGAATCTCTCGAGCCCAGGAGTTCAAGGCTGCAGTGAGCTGATGATGATCCCACTGCACTCCAGCCTGGGTGACAGAGTAAGACCCTGTCTCTAAAAAAATAATCACCTAGGAAGAAAAATTTACTTTGGAAAAAAAATAGGGGAAACAAAAAGTATGGGAGAAAATCATTATACCTCCTGCTGCCCTCCTGCCCCCACCCCCGAAACCAAACCCCAGTTTAGAAATGAGTGTTCACATTCAGGATTTATGCTTCTGCAACTAGTTGCCTTTCAAATCCTGGGACAAGTGGCCTCCTTTGTCTGCTCTTCTCACCCTTTAGGTTTCAATTTAAACATTTCCTCCTGGAGGACTTTTTAATTTTTTATTGAGAAAGCCTATCTTTTTTTTTTTTTGAGACAGTCTCACTCTGTTCCCCAGGCTAGAGTGCCGTGGCATCAGCCTAGCTCACAGCAACCTCAAACTCCTGGGCTCAAGCGATGTTCCTGCCTCAGCCTCCCAAGTAGCTGCGACTACAAGCATGTGCCACAATGCCCGGCTAACTTTTTGTATGTACTTTAGTTGTTTGGCTAGTATCTGTCTATTTTTAGTAGAGATGGGGATCTCGCTCTTGCTTAGGCTGGTCTCGAACTCCTGAGCTCAAACGATCCACCCGCCCCGGACTCCCAGAGTGCTAGGATTATAGGCATGAGCCACCGCGCCTGGCCTAGAAAGCCTATACTTTTATTTTTATTTTATTTTATTTATTTTTTTTGAAAGCCTATACTTTTAAAAGAAATAAAGTTTATATATTCTTTCAAATGAGAAAATCAGTTGGAGATGTCCATGGCCCTCAGCTTGTTATATAATACTTTTATCTATTCATAGTTCCTATTTAACCTATTAAAGATACAACTAATTCCTCAGTAGAATTATTCAATCTGTATAAGTATAGAATATTATTTCTTATATATTGCAGTAAGATTAATACATAAGACAATGTGAGAACCTAAGCTTTTAAACTCAATTATCAACCACTGTGTTGTGATAAAAGCCTTACAAGCAATTCCTGTATGAACTTACTGTGGTTGGTAGTTGAACACAGTTCAAAACAATATCCATACTGGTTATAGGTACAGATAAAATTAACGTGTTTTGGGAAATTACAATGTTATAAAAATATTTTATGATAATTATTTCTTGCATATTTATAGTAACAGTAGAATGTAAAATTTTCTATTGGAAAAATTGGAGAGTATTTGTAAAATAACACTTTCAGTTTTAATGAGAAAAGAAAGAAATAGTTTTTGTGATGAAGTTGGGTTCTTTTCTAACTCCTTAGAACATAAAAAATTTCAGGTTTGGGATAGATTCCAAGATTTTTAGTGTAAAAGACAAACCCATAAAAGTACTAGAAGAAAATGGCATAATGGTTTTTATAGTTTCAGAATAAGGAAGTTTTCCTATGCAAAAGTTTTCCTATGCAAGATTTTTAAAAATTCAGAAACCATAATAGAAAGATTAGTAAATGTGATTATATAATAATGAAAACATCTGATCATTCTGTAAATAATGTGAAAATATAGAGGGAAAAAGTATTTTTAGCACAACTGACTAAGAACTAATTTCTTTTTATAGATCTTTTCTGTACCAGTCTGGAAAAGACAACAGAAATAGGCAAAGGGGAGCAGGGAGATGGGTGAAAACCTACAGCAGGTACAATGAACACTAACTACCTGGGCACACTTTTAACCCTGACTCAAGCATTACAAAGTGATCTATGTAACCAAAAACACTTGTACCCCCGTAATACTTTGAAAATGTTTTAAAAAGCTAAACAAAAGAAAAGAAATGGGCAAAGGAAGGAAACAGGAAGATCACAGGAAAAGAAATACACATGGCTTTTAAGTGAAAAAGTATGCACTTCAGAGAAATTTAAATTAAAACCACAATGTGATACCATTTTTCACTTTTCAGACTAAAAGATCAACAGTTTTCATGTTGTATTAAGCTGGAAAGTATATTTCATTTGTTTGACCCAAGCAATCCTCCCTACCACCAGCCAGTCAATAGTGTATTGATGAGGATGGTGCGTGGTGACTCACGCCTGTAATCTCAGCACTTTGAGAGGCCGAGGTGGGAGAATCCCCTGAGCCCAGGAGTTTGAGGCCAGCCTGGGCAACATAGCGAGGCTCCATCTCTACAAAAAAAAAGTAAAAAAATACAGTGTATTGATGGTGACAGTATAAACTGGAATAAGCTCTTTGAATGTCAAGTTGATGATGATATTAAAATGTTAAATGTACATGCTCTTTGACTCAGCAATTTCACTCACAGGAATTTATCCTATAAATAATAACACACATGTGCACAAAGATCTATTCATAACATTATTCATTGCAGCATTAGTCTTGGTAACAGAAGACTGTAAACAACCTAAATGTCCAGCAGAAGACTAGTTAAATAAAAATAGAGGAACATGAGTACAATATTGTTCAGCCATTAAAAAGGCCAAGGTATAGCTCTATATGCTATTAGGATCAATCTCTGATATGTTAAATAAAAACTAGTAATATACAGAACTCTGTAGAATGCTCTTATTGGAGAATACAGGCTACATATGCATATAATATCTCTGAAAGCATAATCCAACTACCTCTGGGAAGAGGGAGTGGGAGTTAGAAGAGGGAGATTTTTCATTTTATACCCTTTCCTTCTCTGTTTTTTTTAATTGTATGTATTCTTCTACACTAATAGAGAAAACAATGTGAGACTTTGTTTTTAATTTTAAAAAGTCATGCTTTAAATTTAATAAAGACAGCAGCCATATTAACGTTTTAAAACACTGTCATGTAAGTAATTCAGGACAAAAAAATTCAGATTTTAAAAGCAAAACAAAAAATCCACATTTCCCATCCGACTACATTGTCAAAAGAGGGAGTAGAATGCAACTTCCAAGAGAGGGGAGGAGAGCTGGGCTAAATACGAGGTAGGGTACCATAAAAAAAGGAGGAGTTTCTAAAATCAATATCCCTCGCCTTAACCTTGAAAAAACTGCCCTATCGCCAGTGCATTATTTTCAAAGTATAAAATGGACTTTACATTGTTGCCTTAAGTATTCCAGTACTCAGGTAATTTGGGATCAGAAATGCTCATTTAAAAACATGGCCCAGGGCCAGGTAATCCCAATTCTCCAGAAACAGGAGGATTGCATGAGGCCAGGAGTTCAAGACCAGTTTGGGCAACATAGTGAGATGCTGTCTCTATAAAAAATGAAAATCAGCCAAGTGTGGCAGCACGTGCATGTAGTCCTAGCTACTCAGGAGGCTGAGGCAGGAGGATCACTTGAGCCCAGGAGTTTGAGGTTGCAGTGAGCTATGATTGCACCACTATATCCCAGCCTGGGTAACAAAGCAAGAACATTTTTCAAAAAAAATAAAATAGACATAGCCCAGGAAACAGTGAATGCTAGATATTAATAGCAAGCCTTTATTTAAATCTTTTAAAAACTAACATGGTGGCTCAGGCCTGTAATCCTAGACTCTGGGAGGCCAAGGCAGGAGGATCACTCGAGGTCAGGAGTTCAAGACCAGCCTGAGCAAGAGCAAGACCCCATCTCTGCCAAAAAGAAAAAATTATCCAGGCATGGTGGTGTGTGCCTGTAGTCCTAGCTAGTTAGGAGGCTGAGGCAGAGGAGTATGGTTTGGGCCCAGGAATCTGAGGTTGCAATGAGCTTTGATGATGCCACTGCACTCTACCCAGGGTGACAGAGTGAGAGTCTGTCTCAAAAAAAAAAAAGTAGCAGCTCACATTACCAGGTCATTGGGGTACAGTTTTAAAATAGAAATTTACTCTGATGCCAAAAATTCTACTAGGAATAGAAGTAACTTCTAGAAACAGTAGTTTGAGTAAGTGCATTATGGGTCCAAGGTATTGAACACCATAGTCCTGGAATTGTGCACTGTGGCTCTAAGAGTTGTGACACTTGGTGCATCACAGGTCGTTTAGGAAACCATTATCTTCATGATTTTAACTTGAGAGTCTCTCAGGGGCTCTAACCACCACTGCAAACCTTGTCTGTGAATGTGCATGTTTTTCTCTGCATCAAAAAGGAAAATTCCAAGACAACCAATATCACAAGAACTGCTGGCAAAAATAGAGAGGCTCATTTTAAATCTTGGCCTTGAAAAGAATATGTCACTACATGTTGAAATATGAAGAGCTTAAGAACTAGAGGCCATGCGTGGTGGCTCACGCCTGTAATCCTAACACTCTGGGAGGCTGAGGCAGGTGGATCGCTTGAGCTCAGGAGTTCGAGACCAGCCTGAGCAAGAGCGAGACCCCATCTCTACTAAAAAATAAAAAGAAATTAGCTGGACAACTAAAAGTATATAGAAAAAATCAGCCAGGCATGGTGGCACATGCCTGTAGTCCCAGCTACTCGGGAGACTGAGGCAGAAGGATCGCTTGAGCCCAGGAGTTTGAGGTTGCTGTTGAGCAAGGCTAACGCCACGGCACTCTAGCCAGGGCAAAAGAGCAAGACTCTGTCTCCAAAAAAAAAAAAAACTAAATTAGAACATGTGACAGATTATGCTATGTACTTAATAGTAAATGTTAACTTTTAACCTTTATTCTTTCTGGAGAGTGAAGCAGATTGTTTGGCAGTCTACCGAGAGAAGTTTTCAGTGGCAGTAAGAATTACTCATCCAATAAAAAATTACTGAGTACCTTTTATGTGCCAGATATTGTTCCAGGCATGAAGCCTACAGCAGTGGACAAACAGACAAAATCTCTGCCCTCAATAGTTTAGATTCTGACAAAATATATAACATCATGTGATAAGTGCTATGGAAAAAAATAAAGGATGCTGCTTAATTTTAAATAGGGTAGACAGGGTAGCCTCACTAAGGTAACATTTGAGCAAAGGTTTGAAAGTGATGGAGCAGGCCAGGGCTAAGCATCCAGAGGACACACTGCATGCAGGGCCCCTAAATCAGGGTTTTCCAGCATGTTCAAGAATCATCAAGACCAGCGTGGCTAGAGTGGGGTCAGGGCGGAGAGAGTAGTAGAAAATGAAGTAAGGAAAAGGGCAGGGGAGAACCACTTATGTAGGATTTTGTACGCCATGATAAGGACTGTGCCTTTTATTCTAAGAGAAGCTATCAGAGAATTGTTGAGAGGGATAATACTTTTAAAGGATCACTCTGGCCACTGGGTTGATAACACATTTGTAGGGGATTCGAGTAGATCTGGGTAGGTGGAGAGAAGATCAGCAGCTTGGTTTGGATGGGTTAAATTTCATGCACCTGGTAAGACATCTTAGTAAACATATCAAGCAGGCAGTTGGGTATTCACATCTGGAGCTCAGGAGAGAAATCCAAGGTAATGACATAAATTTAGGTATTTGAAGCCATGAGCCTGGATGACATGATCAAAGGAATATGAACAGAAAAGAGAACTGGGGCACAGCAACATTTAGAAGTTGAATGGATCCCGAGCAAGGAACCAGCACAGGCGGCATAAGAAGCTGGTGAGGCAGAAGGCAAACAAGAAAAATTATCTAGAACTGAGCCGTGGAATACATGCTAGCTACTTACCACATGTGGCTATTTAAATTAATTAGAATTGAAAATTTAGTTCCTCATTTACATTTAGCCACATTCCAAGTTCTCCTTTCATGCAGCTAGTGGCTACTGATTTGAACAGCACAGATACAGAACATTTCCATCATCGCTAAAATTCTACTGGACAGCGCTGGTCCAGAAGCGAACTGAAGGAAGTATCTCAACAGGAAATGTCAAAAACTGCTAATAAGTAAATTGAGGACTGAGACTTGACTGTTGATTGGATTTCATTATGTGTAAGCCACTGGCAACTTGACAGGAGAACAGTTTTGGTAGAGTGGGAGGCAAAAGCCTGACAGAAGTATTCAGGACAAACTGCAGGAGAGGACTTTAAATCAGAAGATAGAACTCGTTAATGATTTGCAATTAGAACAGCTGCAGTGAACTTACTGCAAAGTATTTGTTGAAGCCATTCCAAAGATAAGCACAGCTCTCATGCCTAACAGTTGAGTCTTTGGCAAATGATACATAAAAATCCCATGGACCAGTGATTCTCAACCCTAAAAGAATCATTTGAAGATTTTTAAAAACACGATTGCCTGGAGCCCACCCCAGAGACTGATATAACTGGTTGGGAAAGGATCCTGGCATTATTGTTTTGTTTTGTTGGCATTGTTTGTATGTGAGATGTTTTTCGTTTTTTGTTTATTTCCTTGGGTAATTTCAATGTACAAAGTTCAAGACCCACTCACAGCCTTAGACCAAAACATAAATACTTATACATGATGTTTCCCAATCATGGTCCAAAATTGTAAGGAACTTTGTATGATGGAGAATTAGCAAAGTGATGGCACATAATTGAAGCAAAGATGAGTCATGTGGTATTGTGGTTAGCTTTTCTGCCAGTATTTCAGAGATTGGGAATGTTAAATCCATCAAGAAAATCAACACTAGATAATCTTAATAAAAAACACCACCACCACCCATGATGAACAAACATACTGGTTTGATTATTTTATGGGTGCTGTTACTCATAGGAACATGTTATCTGATGACTCCACTTCTCCTTTCCCCAGAAAAGCTTTTTGTTAATTGAAAAAGTTTTGAAATAGAATCAAATTCTAAACTCTAAGGAAGCACAATTTTTGCTTTAAAACTGATAGTGTGTTTAAAACCAGAAAATGTATGTGGTAACTAAAGCTCCATGAATTTACATTTCTTCCATTCAGTTATCTAGTCCCTATACCAGCACATTTGAAAAAATAAAATACGGGGCATGCTTCCTGAAAAAATTCAACAGGGTTACTTCACTTTGCATGTAGTTGCAAACAAAATGACTTAATAAATCATTGTGAGATACAGCTCTATTTTTCTCATATCTAAAAACAAGAATTTACTAGTCATGGATCCTAGGATATTTGTCCCTTCCCTAAAATCCCTGAAGCATTTACTATATTTGCCTTTCCTCTTGCTACATAATTCTGTATTCACTGCATTTTGTAGTGTGATGTCAATATGAATAAATGATAATCTATTACACACAGATCTCCTATTCATCAATTTCAACCTCCTCCTCAATCTAAGAGCTAAGAGATTAAAAAAATATATTCCACCTTTCCCTCTTTAGCCCCTAAAGAATGCTTTGAACAATTAAAACCATAAACAAACTAGGAATGATCCACTACTTAGATAAATAATTCCTAGATAATCAAAAAGCAGATAAACCCAGCAATCTGAAACTTACTAATCACATTTGGGAATACTACATTAATCTTACTCTAATTATTTTAATACTTCTATTGTCAAGGCAATTTGATCCTGAAAGATGGAAATGAACTGAACATTTACTTACCAAATCCCAACACTACAATTTGAAGTATAAAAGAGATAGAATCTACTTCAATAAAAAGGAATTACCACAAGTGGCACAATCACAAACCTTGCATCACATCAAGCATTTATAAAACCAAAAATAACTGAAATAATTTTCTTAAATGACCACCTCAAGACTAATAATACAGGAAACTCCTCAATGATTTTCCTCAAATTATCATCTTTTTTGAGAAGCAGTAGAGTGGAATAATAAAGAGCTGCAGATTTGAAGCCAGACATCCTGGGTTCAAATCCTGGCTCTTCCACTTACTTGCTATGTGATCATGGGCAAGTTATTAATGCCTGTGCTTCAGGTTTCCTCTTCTGTAAAATGGCACTAGTACTGGTATGATACTTGCCTTACTTACCTTGTAGGACTATTGTGAAGAATGAATGTAGTAAATCACTCATAAATAATGCCTGCAGCATGCCTACTAAGTACTCAGAAGATGCAAGTGACTTGGTTATCTGACCCTCACAGAAACAGGTATTTCAAACTGCTGCTTACTTTGAAGATTCAGTATATTGTATCAAAAGATACATCGTTTCACTTAACTAGAACTCTGAAGGTAGTAAGGGAGATAGACTAGGTGGAGAAGGATCTGATCCTGTGCTTTTGCATTACAAAGGTACTAGCTTTCTTTTGAGTACAAGCTTGCTATGGAATACTCTGGTCAAACCAGATACAGCATGAAGGTGAGGTTGCTAGGAAACTTTCAGATTTTTCAGTAGCTCAAAAAATTGAGAAAAACTTTTTTTAATAATATTGCCATCTCCATTCTTTGGCATGACTAGACAAACAGTACCCAGTGCTAAAACATTTGTCATTTGTGAGAAGCACTATAGCTAAGTGGTTAGTAACAAAGACATCAGAATGCCTACTTATGACCCTAGCTCTGCTACTCACTAGCTGTGTGACCTTTGGCAAGTTACTTAACTTCTCTGCCTCAGTTTCCTTATCTATAAAATCTTAATAATTGTCATCTCATAGGGTTATTGGAAAGATTACATGAGTTAATTAACGTAAAGCTCTTAAAACAGGGCCCAACAGACTAAGCACCAAAAGATGTTATGATTATGAAAACAATATAAAATGTTTCCCCGTATTAATGACATAACTGTATAAAAATATATTTTGATCTCACCCAGAAAAGAAAAAAATCTATTTCCATTTTTAGTTATTTGTATTGGTACCAAACACGAGGTAGTACAAATGCAAAGGAGGAGGTACAGGGATCACATCTTCATGCAATTAACCTATTGCCTGAAGACCTGACCTTGGGCCAGGAAAGAAAATCAGAAGGATGATGACTTGATAGTATCTTTTAGAGGGGTATCATGCATCTGATAAGGACTGGACTAAATTACCTGCAATATTTTCACTGAATGCTTTGTTTCTGTCTTCTGGGTATAAGTTATTTACAGACTTTCAAACATGCAGTCTCTTCCCAAGTAGTTTTTTAAAACCAGTAACATTAATGATTTAGCTAGCTATTACCAAGAAGAAGAACAAATTCTGCTTATCAAGACAGCCATCACCTTAATAATTTTATACCAGTTCCTCATAAGCTGATAGCAAGCAAGTATAAACAGTTGTCTTAGCTACAACAGGATAAATTGGTGTTTTAGTCTGAAGAATTTTAAAGCAAGCCAAGTAATTGTATAAAATTTAAATTTTATGACCATGTTTGGACCTTTGTACACTTAACACAATGGAAATGTTCATATTCAGTTTTTCCCCCCAATGGAAAAAATTGTGATTCATCACTATGTTGCACAGTAGATTAGAAATATGAGTTCAGGTTACTAAAGAATGCAAATAACAGATACGATTTTACTTCCAAAATCTGAAGTCATCAACATGATTCTGTAGTACTATATGTCAGGCTTTACCTAAAAACTCATTATTATTCAGATAAAGATAGCCCCCTAGTCACATTTTTTAAAAAGCCTCTGCCCCACCACAACTTCCTGAGATCTGTGAAGAAACTGCAGTCTTGTGATCAGACTCCATATAGTACTGGCAGTTTTGTAATCGTAGGGAAAAAACGGTGACGATTTTATGTGTCAATTAGTTGTAGTCTGCTGATCTGATTAGAAGCCTTGACAAATGCCTGGTGGCGATTGCAAATAACTGCCAAGCATATGGGGATGATACAGTAGCCCACCGTTTTGGGATCAGCTCTTGTACAAGAGTAAAGGAACAAAAACATCTGTAAGTAAGGTATCAGAAAAATAATTGTCCACAACCAAAAAGGCAGGGAGAGTAACCGAGCTTTCAAGGAGTGTGTCCATGTGGTTCCTTCAAGGGGCTCCTCAGGGTGCTGTTGAATGTGTTCCAAGGCCAGCCTGTTGTAAGTCTCATTGATTTCAAAAACATAGTAAAATGCTGCTGCACTTGCTAAAAGATACAATCCCACTCCAATCCATCCCATCCGCTGACGGAAATTCATCATTCTCCATGCTCTGTGCCTTCAAGTTTAAAAAAAATACAGTTAGGGTCTAGTAATGCTGTCACAGCAACTATTCCAAATGCATTTTCTTTATTTCCAAGAGTTCTAAAACATCCCAGTAACATATTAAAGATTCAAAATAATCAAATTACATTTATTAAGAAATGTAAACAACTTACAGGTTGTTGTTTTGTGTAAGTTATGAGCAAGTAAAAACACTGGTTTCTGTATGTATTGAGTTCTGCTTTTTATGTGAATCCCACAGAATAAATAAATCATTACACCCTACTTAAACAGGTCCACTTTTCCTTCCAAAACTGGAATTAAACCAGTTTCCTACGGTACATTTCACTTTTAGCGTTGAAATACTTTCTCGCTTAACAGTATTGCTTCAGACGGGAACACTCGGTTGTAAAAGTCAAGCCAACGTTGGAGCCCCCAAGTTAAGACGGTAACTCTTAAACACTTACAATGGTCCCGAAAATCTTCCTGTTCCCACGGCAAGCGTTAAAGAGTCACTCAGTTCTGAATAATCGGGTGGTTTTGGCATTTCAGAGAAAGCGACCATAAAAGAAATCCCCTGGGTCACCCGGCTCGGAGAAAGGTGAGCGCCGCCAGCCTGGAGCGCAAGCTAACTGTGATTAAGTACAGCGTGACTGCAGCCGGTCACGCGGCGGCCCGGCCCCTATCGCCGCTGCCGGAGCCCCATTCGGGGCACCCGGCCCGGCCGGGAGACTTCCCAGCCACCTGGGCCTCCCAGCAGCCGGCCCCGCCCCCTGCCGCGCTGCAGCGCCGGCCCAAGGCGACCAAAGCTGCTCGGGCAGAGCCAGGCCCAGGCCTCACAGCCCTGCGACGCCGAGAGAGCTGCGCCCCGCAGTTACCGCCGGCCTAGCCTTCCGGCAAATCTGACTAGGTCCCGGGTCTCACCTTCCTGTCCCGGCTAGCCAGCCCGCCTGCCCTCCCGGATGCCGCCGCAGTCGGAGCTTCCGGCTCTGGCCGGAAGCAAGCGCGCCCCGCCCGGAAGGCCCGGCTCTTCGTGGCGTCAGGGCGCTTCCGCCGCTGCCCCGCCTCCCAGAGCAAGCCGAAAGCGACTCGAACTGGGACTCGGGCTGGGGCCACTGCGGCGCGAGTGGTGGCCGGCCCTTCAGGTGGGCAGCTGTCTGGGCCTGACGACCTCAGCCTTGCCCCCTGGTGCCCGGCTCTGATCACCCCTCACTCCTTGCTGCGGAGAGCCCCGCAGGGACGAGGCGGTACGGCAGCGATCGCCTTGGCCCCCAGAGCGTCCATCCGAGCCGAGTGGAGCCGGCCTGGCGCCTCGGCCGCCGGCGGACGGACGCGGGCACCGAGCACTAGGTAACGGTGAGGGGGAGCGGGTCCCGCGAGCGGCCCTGCAGGCCCGACGTGCGCAGGGGCGCCCGAGCTGGGAGAGGGTGAGATGGCTGCTTGCCGCAGGGCGCTGCAGTGTGTGGGCCCGGTGGGCCCGGTGAGCCCGGTGGGGGCTTGCACGGGCGCCCTGAACGTCGGCACGTTTAACCTGACTGCTCTGTCCTGCAGGCTGCTGGACCTCGGCACATTACGAGACTCACCTGGGGTACCGCGGAGGATTACTCTGAATTGCGGTGGGCATCTGTGTCCCGAACGAATTAGAACTTAAAATCTATTATTTCGGGCGCCATGACGTTGAGACTCTTAGAAGATTGGTGCAGGGGGATGGATATGAACCCTCGAAAGGCGCTGTTGATTGCTGGCATCCCCCAGACCTGCAGTGTGGCAGAAATCGAGGAGGCTCTGCGGGCTGGTTTAGCTCCTTTGGGGGAGTACAGACTGCTTGGGAGGATGTTCAGGAGGGACGAGAACAGGAATGTAGCCTTAGTAGGCCTTACTGAGGAGACTGTTCATGCTCTGGTCCCTAAGGAGATACCGGGAAAAGGGGGTATCTGGAGAGTGATCTTTAAGCCCCCTGACCCAGATAATGAATTTCTAAGCAGATTAAATGAATTTTTAGAGGGAGAGGGGATAACAATGAGTGAATTGACTAGAGCTCTAGGGTATGAAAATGACCCCTTTGACCTAGACCAGGACATGATCCCAGAAATGCGGGCCCCTATGTTGGCACAGGCATTGGATGAGGCTCTTCAGCCTGCCCTGCAATACCTGAACTATAAAAAGCTGAGAGTATTCTCGGGCAGGGATCCTCCAGAAGCAGAAGAGGAAGAATTCGGACCCTGGTTGTTTCATACTACTCAAATGATGAAGGCATGGCAGGTGTCAGATGCAGAGAAAAGAAGGCGATTGCTAGAGAGCCTCAGAGGCCCAGCATTAGATGTTATTCGTGTCCTCAAGATCAGCAATCCTTTAATTACAGTCCGTGAATGCCTGCAGGCTCTTGAGCAGGTATTTGGGGTTATAGATAATCCTAGGGAGTTGCAGATCAAATATCTAACCACTTACCAGAAGGATGAAGAAAAATTATCTGCTTACATACTAAGGCTGGAGCCTTTGTTACAGAAGCTGGTCCAGAGAGGAGCAATTGAGAAAGACATTGTGAATCAGGCCCGCTTAGACCAAATCGTTGCTGGGGCAGTCCACAGAACAGTTCGCAGACAGTTTGATCTGCCAGAGGATGGCCCAGCCCCTGGCTTTTTGCAGTTACTGGCACTGATAAAGGATGGAGAAGCAGTTGAGGAGGAGGAGGAGGCCCTTCTCCAGGCAGGATTAGGAGAGCATTTCACCTGAATCTCCAGGAAGGGATATCTGTCAATAAGTGGAGCATGAAAGTAGAAGAGTCTGTGTACTCCAGTGATGGACGTTAACCAGTCCCTGCCTGTGCTGCCAAGTAACTGATTTTTGTGCAGGTCTCAGTATAAACCCTTTGTCATTTCTGTGCCTGTTTAATGTCTCCTAAGTGTGTCATTGACTAGGAAGGGTGTAGTTCTGCACTGCTATTTATTTAAAACTGCTATTATCTATTTAAATTAGTCCCTGTGAATTTTTTATCATGCAAAATTGTACAAAAGCTCTGTCACTACATACGTGTAGTGCTCTGAGAGGACAGGGAAGGCTCAGGTGCACATGCTGACCCGATCTCAGTGAGATGTCAGCTTGTTTGATAACATGTGCAAGTGTAGCATGTCACATGTGATGATGTTACATCAATAGTTTTTAGGTGTATATTGCCCTACATTTACGATGAAGATCAAGAGCAGTGGTTAAGATAATTATTTTTTGTATGAATCAGAATTATATTGGTTCTGTGCAATCAAAAGGCATAATTGAATGCTGAAGTTGATAAGTTTGCAGTGACCACCTTTAACCCCAGATTTGTGATATGTGTCATCAAAGCATCCAGTTCTGAATGTCATTTTCATGGTTTAAAATTATAGTTATAAAATAAAGGAATGCTAGAAAAAAAAGACTTCTTTTATCTGTTTTGTTTATATCAAGGTTCTAAGAAAGATTTCATTTGAACAAAGGATTCCTAAAGCAGGAATCTGAAAACCACTGAACTTATACAGACTCAGTTCCTTGGATTCTTTCTTCTTAGTGCCCAGGGGATAGGAAATCTTTTTCTAAGTGAGATTGCTAGAGGGACCCACTGAAGCAATTAAACAATGAAATGAAACAAGACAGTACACAGATTAGCAAAAGGTCCAGACACATCAGTGCATTGAATTTGGAGGGAGAAAGGAAAGAAATGAACATTGCATGCCTGTGCATGGCAAACTAGAATAAAAAGTTTTTCCATGTACTTTCTCATTTAATCCTCTTAAAAATCCTACAATATAAGAAAACTTAGTTTCACATTTGTGGAAATGGGCACAGCAGATTTAAAAACTTGGCCAAGGTGAAATAACTAGTAAATGGCTGGGCAAGGCCCATGTTCTTTCCACTGCCAAGAAAGAGAAGCAGTCGTGAGGGTATCTGTACCAAACAGCCTCACAAGGGAAGCAAGACAGGTAAGAGCCATATTTTGTAAATTTACATCTCATATGCATTGGAGTATAGTGCCTTTGACCTCGAATAATAGGGGTTTGGGGAGCCAACCCACTGCCCAGTCAAAAATCCATATATGCCAGCCTGAGCAAGAGCGAGACCTCGTCTCTACTAAAAATACATAGAAAAAATTAGCTGGGCATGGTGGTGCATGCCTATAGTCCCAGCTACTTGGGAGGCTGAGGCAGGAGGATTGCTCGAGCCCAGGAGTTGCAGGTTGCTGTGAGCTAGGCTGACGCCACTGCACTCCAGCCTGGGGAACAGAGTGAGACTCTGTCTCCAAAAAAAAAAAATCCATATATGACTTGGCTGCCCCAAAACTTGACTAGTACTAATCTGTTGACTGGAAGCCTTACTGATAACATAAGCAACATTTTGTGTGCTACATGTATTATATTCTTAAAGTAAGCTAGAGAAAAGGAAACATTAAGAAAATCATGGCCAGTCACAGTGGTTCACGTCTGTAATCCTGGTACTTTGGGAGGCCGAGGCAGGAGGATCACTTAAGCCCAGGAGTTGGAGGCTGCTCTGAGCTATGATCATACCACTGTACTCCAGCCTAGGTGACAGAGCAAGACCCTGTCTCATATATATATAGTAAGGAAAGGAAAATATGTTTACAATTCATCAAGTGGAAGTGGATCACCATAAAGGTCTTCATCCTTGTCATCTTCACAAGGAGGAGGAGGGGTTGGTCTTGCTGTCTCAAAAGGGTGGCAGAGGCAAAAGCAAATTCACATATAAGTGGACGTGTGCAGTTCAAACCCACGTTGTTCAGGGGTCAACTGTACATTATTCTGGATTACAAAGCCCTGCTGGTGTCTAGCAAACTAGACACTATTAGCAGTGGGGAATATGAGAGCCTGGAGGACCAGGCGGGTGGCATGGGTTAGTGATTTATTCCCCTCAAAAAAGAATAAAGGTGATAGCAGGAAGAAAGTTTGAAAGTTGCTGAAAGGTGAGATAAAGTCTTTAATAAAAGTACTCAAAAGAACCAAATTTGTAATGTACACCTTTGATTTTAAATTCAAAGACCTCCCATGATGTTTCTGTTATGACAAATGTCATGATTTCATTCTTTATAAGTTCCCATAAGTTTTCCCATGATGGAAAACTAAATGCGGCTGCCTCCTTTGGAGCAGTCTGCTCTCTACCATGTTTGAGAGCATTAAAAAAAAAAAAAAAAAAAAAAACGAAATGCTAGGTGCCATGGACTCTGAAGAGATCAGACTCAGAAGGTGTAATTCTGATCTTGTTTATATTTGTATATTCGTTTAGAGCGTACAAGGCCCTGTGACACAGGCCACCGGCTGCCTCAGTGGTGGGAAGCAGTATTACCTGTTTGGCTGATAAGCAGATGTTGTGAGTGTGTGCACCCAAAGGTTGCACGTCCCCTATATGCAAAGCACTGAGCTGAGGGCTTAAGACTGTGATTAAATCTAGAGTGTTAGTCCTGCCCTAGAGGTCTACTCAGGGTCAGTAATGCCTGACATCCAGCTCCTGCCATTGGCCAGATACTGAGCACCACTAAGTCTTTTATTTTCCCCACTTTACAGGTGAGACTGAGGCACAAAGAAATAAAGTAGCTTGACCAGAATTTCACAGCTAATGAGTGACAGGGCCAGGATTTACACTCAGGCTGTCTATTTCCACGGTCCTTGATCTTAATCTATTCTATTGCTGCCTTGTTAAATCCTAACAGAAACCTGTCAGAAACATGCTGTTATTTCCCCATTTTACAGATGAGAAGCTTGAGGATCAGAAAGATTTAATTTTAATGTCAGGCACAAGGGCACATAGTCTGATTCCAAAGAGCTTTTCTTTCTTTCTTTTTTTGGAGGGGTAGGGTGGGGGGAGACAAGGTCTCCCTCTGTTGCCTGGGCATGAGAGCAGAGGAATGATCATAGCTCACTAACCTCAAACTCCCGGGCTCAAGTGATCTGCCTACCTCAGCCTCCTGAGTAGCTGGCACTACAGGTGTGCATCACCAGGCCCAGCTAATTTTTCTTTTTTTTTTGTAGAGATGGGGTCTCACTATGTTGCTCAGGCTGGGTTCCTGACCTCAAGCAATCCTCCCACCTTGGCCTCCCAAAGTGCTAGAATTACAGGTGTGAGCCATTGCACCTGGACTCCAGAGTGTTTTTCTTAAGGTGTTCTGACGTGTATCTGCTAAACACTACATCTTTTTTTTTAAGTGGCAGTTATGTTTATAAAATCATGTGAAATAATAAAAATATATATGTTCTTTAAATAGCTATGTTTCAAAAACATGAATGACAGAGTACTAAAATGCTAACTGGTTGTATAAGGTGATGATATTTTAAGAATAATTTAGTTTTGTTTAGTAAATTTGTTGTTTATTTTATCTTTTTTTTTTTTTTTGAGACAGGGTCTCACTCTGACACCCAGGCTAGAATGCAGTAGCGTCATCATAGCTCACTGCAACCTCAAACTCTGGGGCTCAAGTGATCCTCCTGCCTCAGCCTCCCCAGTAGCTGGGGCTATCAGTGTGTGCCACCATGCCTGGCTAATTGTGTTGTTTCTTAAATGCAAAATACATATGCAAAGAAAGTGCTGCTAAAAAAAAAAAAAAAAAAGGAAGGTGGCATGTTAAAAGGCCACAGGAGCCAGCCTGAAAGAGCTCCCAATGGTGAAAGCTAGAACAATTTCAGCTACAAAATAAATACCATAGTATTGGGTTATAACCCAAAGTATAAAATCAATATCCATGAGTTCATGCTGATATAAAGAAAGATTGAATAAATAAATGTGGGAGATGATACCGAAAGTTTAGCACTTGTCCCTGAGGTCACATCAGAAGACCGTGTCCTCATGGTTTGAGGAGAAGGAAAGAGGAAAGAGAAGTTTATTAATATGCTGGCAAATGAGGAGGATGGGAGACTGTTTGCTTAAAGCATGTTTGTCCTCCCTATAAACAGAAATACAGAGCTTTTTAAAGGGAGTTTTCAGCTTCAGGCTATTGCTGTTTATAGTTGATCGTCTTGATCATCCCATCTCCAGGGAAAGCAATCTCGTGACTTGTGACATCATTCGGGACAATTCCCTCCAGCCATCTCCTGAGGTCCAAAGAACACTCCTCTGCTCTTCTGATTACTGGCCTCAGGCAGGGATGCAGGGTTTAGTTCCCAAACAAGGGGAAGCAGTTTTAAAGAGACAACTCATAAGACATTTTACCCTTTTTCAGGCCATTCCCTCTGTTACAAAGAGACATCTTCCTCAAAGAAGAATATCAAATAATTTATGTGGCTACTCCCTCCTTTGGGAGGTAGAGTTTATTCCCTTTCCCCCTTAAATGTGGACTGAATTTAATAACTTGCTTCTAAGGAATAGAGTATGGGAAGGGAAAAATAGTAACTTTGCAGTGGAGAAACCTGGCAAATACTCCCTTGATCAGGTGATCGTGATTGTGAACTAAAATCGAATCTTAAGCTCCAGCCCCATATGACTGAATGGACCCCCCTCCTTGGCCAAGGGGACCCCAGAGAAACCTTAAAATTGAGTTGCCAGCCATGAAGAGAAAAGGGGTTGGACATGCCTTGTCATTCTCCCTATCTTTTGGAGTTAGTCTTTGCAACAATAAGATACTAAATCAAGACCAGGCACAGTGAGTCACGCCTGTAATCCCAGCACTCTAGGAGGCCGAGGCAGGAAGATCACTCGAGCTCAGGAGTCTGAGACCAGCCTGAGCAAGGGCAAGACCCCGTCTCTACTAAAAATAGAAAAATTAGCTGGGCACACCTGTAGTCCCAGCTACTACTCAGAAGGCTGAGGCAGGAGGATTGCTTAAGCCCAGGAGTTTGAGGTTGCAGTGAGCTATGATGATGCCACGGCACTCTAGCCTGGGCAACAGAGCAAGATTCTGTCTCAAAAAAAAATAAAACTAAAAATCATTAACAGCCCTAAAGCCATGCAAGATAAAGCTTAAACCACGCTTGCAGGCCATGATTTTACTTAATATATCACTTGAGTTTCAGTAAATGTCCAGCAGTCGGTGGTCCACAAAGCTTCATTTCTTTAACCAATTACAAATCAAGGACTCTTTAAACCCACCTATGACCTGTAACCTCTCCACTTCAAGATGTCCCACCTTAGGAGGCCAAACCAACGTACGCCTTCCAGGTACTGACTGTGATCTCACGTGTAATTCCTGTCTCCACGAATGTATGAAACCAAATCGTAACCTGGCTACTGTGGGCGCGTTTTCTCAGGACCTCTTGAGCCCATGTGCTCCAAGCCAGTCACACACATTTGGCTCAGAATAAACCTCTTTAAATTATTTTACAGAGTTTGGGTTGTTTCCCATTAACACAGTTAACATCAGTAATAAGTCATGTTGCTAGCATGGACCCCTGATACGATGTGATGGCCAGGGCATTTCGCCTCTGTGGTCTTCCTCAAAACCCACAACCCCACTCAAATTGTTATTGAACCAAACTTTGCTGTCTGCTCACCTGGTGCAGCAAAGCCAAGTTGCAGCAGGAGAAAGGCGTTTTTATTGCTTGACACCATGCAAAAAGAATAGGCAGCTAGCACTTAAGACCCAAACTCCCTGACGGCTTAGAAGGAAGGGGTAATTTCAGGAAAGCAAAAGTTGCAAACAAAATTGTAAATCAATACATGGAGGTCATACATTGGCCTGCCAAAAAGGTGGGATGTCTTAAAGGTGGGGGCCCATGGGTTACCGGTGGATTCAGGGATTTTTGGATGAGCAGAAAGGAAAGTGAAGATGGGTGTGACTCTCCAGGCTCCTCAGAGAGAAATTTAGAACAAAGAATGGTGGCCTGCGGTCAGAGTTCTGTTCTCTAGTTCCCCCTTATCTGCATTTTCCATCCGGTGGGGGTTTCTGAAAACCACCCAAGAACATATGTTAAGATGCCATCTTTAGTTTCCATAGAGAACCAGAACACCTCGTGACTGTGGCTTGCTTGGAGAGCCTTTGTCATTACTGTCTTCCTGCTCATCCGGTTGCCTGTGCACTTCTCTAGGCTAGCTGGGTGCCTGGAACTTCCCCTGAAGGGACTCAAGATTTTTCTTTTATTTCCATGTTTGGGGAGCCCAGCTCACCCCAAAGAGGGGTCCCTGCTCCTTCTCATAAGCACAAGAAAAAGACCAGACAAACCAAGTTTGAAGGACATTCTACAAAAGACCTGACCAGTACTTCTCAAAACTGTCAAAATCATGAAAAACAAACAAAAACGACTAAGAAACCATCATAGACCAGAGGAGACTAAGGAAACATAGTTAACTATTAAATAAATGTATCCTGGAGGGGATCGTGGGACAGATAAAGGACATTAGTGGGAAAGTGAAATCCAAATATACTCAGGAGTTTAGTTAATAATAATGTATGGATGTTGGCCAGGGGCACGGTGACTCACGCCCATAATCCTAGCACTCTGGGAGGCTGAGGCAGGAGGATCGCTTGAGGTCAGGAGTTCAAGACCAGCCTCAGGAAGATCGAGACCCCCTATCTTTACTAAAAATAGAAATTAGCTGGGCATGGCAGTGTGCACCTGTAGTCCCAGCTACTCAGCAGCCTGAGGCAGGAGGATTGCTTGAGCCCAGGAATTTGAGGTTGCTGTGAGCTAGACTGACGCTAGGGCACTCTAGCCAGGTCAACAGAGCAAGACTCTGTCTCAAAAAAAAAAAAAAAGTATCAATGTTGATTCCCTGGAGATGACAAATGTACCATGGTAATGTAAAATGTTAACAGTAGGGAAAGTAGGTAAGAATACAGGAACTCTCTGTACTATCTTTGTAAATAATAACTTTTCTGTAAGTCTAAAACGATTCTAAAATAAAATATTCATTGAAATGCACATGTAGATACCGGCACACGCATATACACACACACAAATAACAACCTGGGATGCCATCCAGTGAAATGAGTCATTAGGAGAGAAGAACTTCTCAAGCCCCTTTCCTAACCGGGGTTATTCACTTAAACAACACGAGGTGGCGCTGAGCACTGAGAGTAGGGCCCAGCCAGGCCAAAGCGGGGAAAGGGATTCTTACAGAAATGGGGTCATACCTAGCCCATCAAAGACTGGAAAATTTCTCAAGCATTTATGTAGAAAAATATTTAACTACTTACTCAGTCTGGGACAATGACTTCCTCTCTAGGTCCATGACACTTCTAGAGCCTTCTAATTAGCTTGTCCTTCTAATTAGCTTGTGGGAGAGGCCTGACCTTGGCAAATGGACTGATTCCAGTCTATACAAGTGATTACACTTCACTCCCAGCTGTTCCACTCACAAAACTGGAAACCAGCCGGGCGCGGTGGCTCACGCCTGTAATCCTAGCACTCTGGGAGGCTGAGACGGGAGGATCCTTTGAGCTTCAGGAGTTCGAGACCAGCCTGAGCAAGAGCGAGACCCCTGTCTCTACTAAAAATAGAAAGAAATTATATGGACAACTAAAAATATATATATGGAAAAAATTAGCCGGGCATGGTGGTGCATGCCTGTAGTCCCAGCTACTTTGGAGCCTGAGGCAGGAGGATTGCTTGAGCCCAGGAGTTTGAGGTTGCTGTGAGTTAGGCTGATGCCACGGTACTCTAGCCCGGGCAACAAAGTGAGACTCTGTCTCAAAAAAAAAACGAAAAACTGGAAACCAGATCAACCTGAAAGTCACTAATTTGAAAGAGAATGAAATCTAGGTTCAAAATACTGTTTAGCTTGTGGGTTTCCCACACGCTCTTCTCCCTCTGCTGCCTAACTCTGCTGTTAGAGGTGTTAGTTGTCTAATGTACACAGGGATTACCACATAAACTGGGTAAGCATATTAAAGAGATTAGTGTTATTTATTACACTTTTCTATTAAATAATTATTTATTAATTCAATGTAAAGCAGGCGTGTAAGTCACCACCCTAAAAGACTGGTTGGGAGTCAGAGGCTGGGGTCTAAAATAATAGAATTCTGTAAATGAAGTAAGTGAGGCTAAGAGGTGAGTGGCTTTGCTCAAGGACACACAGCTAGGTAGCGGCACAGGCCAAACTTGAACCCAAATCTGAGCCTGCCTCTGTCTCGCTCTATGACCCAAGGTGAGGTGCTTAATTCCCCTTGGACTTTAGTCTACTTACCTACAAAATCTGTGGTTTCTCTTAGCTCTAAAATTCTGGGACTCAAAGGATTCTTCTAGGTATCTTTATTTGAGTATCTTTAATCTATAAGCTGACTCTAAATTCTGAATGTGGTTAATATTTGTCACTTAACAAGTGTTTCCAAATACTGTCAGCATATCATTTGGTGAGTGTGCTTTCTAATTCCCTAACTAGATTCTACACTCCTCTGGCGGGGGGCGGGGGGTGCCGTCCGCCAGAACGCAGGATTTTGTCACTGGGCCTTCCCACGTGGTGTGGGCTTCCTCACGACGCCAGTGCTTGGGTTCCGACAGCCGGGCAGGGGCTGATCCTTTTTACGATCTGGCCTCAGAAATCACACAGCGTCACTTCTGCTGTACCCACTGGCTGCTGGCTGGGCAGCCACAAGGCCCCTCCCTTACCCAGACTTAAGCAAAGAACATAGATCCCACGTGAGTCACACTGGGAGAACAGCGTGTGGAGTGGATGAATCTGTAACTGGAAAATGCCGTTGATCACAGTGGCTGATCCTTTGTTAACACTCTTAGGATATGTAGTAGCCCACGTTTTTTTCTTTGTTCAATTTTTTTCCTTTTTTTTTTTTTTTTTTTTGAGACAGTGTCTCACTTTGTTGCCCAGGCTAGAGTGAGTGCGGTGGCGTCAGCCTAGCTCACAGCAACCTCAAACTCCTGGGCTCAAGCAATCCTCCTGCCTCAGCCTCCCGAGTAGCTGGGACTACAGGCATGCGCCACTATGCTCGGCTAATTTTTTTTCTATATATATATTTTTAGTTGTCCATATAATTGCTTTCTATTTTTAGTAGAGACGGGGTCTCACTCTTGCTCAGGCTGGTCTTGAACTCCTGACCTTGAGCGATCCACCCGCCTCGGCCTCCCAGAGTGCTAGGATTACAGGCGTGAGCCACCGCACCCAGCCTCTCCTTCCTATATTTCAGGATTTGCCCACTGTGTTCATTTCCTCGGGCTGCTCTAACAAAATACCGCACACTGAGTGGCTTAAACAACAGAAGTGTGCTCTGTCACAATTCTGGGTGCTGAAAGTCTGAAGCCAAGGTGTCAGCAGGGCCATGCTCTCTCTGAAGGCTCTAGGAAACAGCCTGTCCCATGCCTCTCTCCAAGCTTCTGGTGGTTGCCAGCAATCCCCGGCATTCCTGGGCTTGTAGACATATCACTCCACTCTCCGCCTCTGTCATCACATGGCACATTCTCCCCGTGTATCTCTCTGTGTCTCTGTTTTCTCTTCTTATAAGGACATAAGTCATTGGCTTATGACCTTATTTTAATTAACTAATTACATCTGCAAAGGCCCTACTTCCAAATAAGGCCACATTCTGAGGTTCTAGGTAGACACAGATTCTTGGAGGATGCTATTCAGCCCAGTACACCCACGCCCCAAGTCTTGTTGGGACTTGGAGGATCTGGAGCCCACCTACTTCTGTAGAAAATGAAAACACCCGCTCCCAGTCTCCCTGTTGAGTACTGCACAGGTGTGTGGCCTGGGTTTGGTCAAAGGGGTACGCCCACATAGGATTTTGTATCTGGAGCCAGGGGTGCAAAGAAGCAGGGGTAGGAGAGAGTCTTAAAGCCGGTCATGTGTATTTGTCAGGTTTTGCTGTGGTAACAAACACCCCCAAATCTATCTCTGTGGCTTCCAGCAACAAGCATACATTTTATTTCTCACTCAGTTCTGGGGACGAGCTGTGGGAGGCCAGTGGGTTGGCCGGCTTCCGCTGGGCTCTGACCCACTGGGCTCCAGGCTGTAGGTTGGGTTCAGGTGTGCAAGATGGCAGGAGCGTGACAGCGGGGACAGGAACCTGCGATGCTTCTCAAGCCCTCTGTTCAGAACTGGCACACAGCACTTCGCCCAGGTTCCACTGGTCACTGCAAGTCACACGGCCAAGCCCAAAGTCAGCGAGGCAGGCAATCTACTCCACCGACAAGGAAGCTCGGGGTGGGAGAAGGGAGGAGGACCCCTTGCTGGAACATAATGGACTCGGTCACGCAGCGTGGCAGCAACATCCAGGTGCTAGATGGCAGTGGTGTCCTCACTGGCCTGGGTCTGGGCTGTGGTTCTGGCCCGACTTCTTATCTGGGTTCTCAGACTGGTTCTGTGAGATGCCTGGTACCCTCTGGTAAATTTCTTCCAGGCTTCACTCTGGCAGTCGGTTTCTGTGGCTTGCAACTGAGAGTCTTCAATGAGACACGCGGTATTAACTCCTTTCTGGCCTTAAAAGTGGCCTGGTGGTCCCTGGCCTAGTGTCTCTCAGGCCCGAGTCCATCCGTCCGCCTGCTCTGGGGCTGGGACTCGGAAAGCTACATTCCAGACTTGGCCAGCTGGCTTTCTGATGGGGTCAGACCATCTAGAGAAAGACTGGCAGGGAGGAAGAGATGGCATTCTTCCCACTGCCCGCACCCCTGTCCATGTTGTCTTAGCAACAGCAGTCGGTCCCAGCCTCTAGATTCTTCCAGCACCTGGGCCCCTGCTCCGTGTGCCCACTCACGTGCACCAGCAGCGCTGGGCTGTGCCCCTCCTCCAGGGTTTCCCGGCAGGGTCCTCCCCAGTCGCTGTCCCAGACTGAGGGCCTCAGCTTGAGCGCCTCATCCCCCAACTGAGCACAGCCGTGAGGTCTCCTCCTGTCCCCGACACTGGATGGCCAGGCGTGGCCTCCGGGCTCTCAGGCTTCCTCGGGCATTTCAAGGAAGAGCCACACCTTGTAGTCAGGCGGGGCAGAACACAGTCCTGTGGCATCACTAAGTGTTGCCCCTGCTGGGCAGTCCCTGGTGCGAACCTGACTCTGTCCTGTGTGCGGATGACCGAGGTGCCATTCCCAGAGTCTCCCAGGCCCAGGCTGGGCAGAAGCTGGTGCAGTTCCAGGGTAGCTCCGGGCTGCCTCCCACAGTCCTTCCGCCTTCACTGCTTCATACAAAAGCCCTACTCTCTTTTCTTTCCTCATAGGCCTTGATGGCCCAATAAAACAGAACACGAAGTCATTACCCATTGGAAACTGGTTTCCCTTGTCCCCAGGCTGGAAGGACTCATTGTCCAAATGCCAGTGGAAAGGGAAGGGAGCTGTTTGCCCCAGTGTGTGTTTGGGGTGGGGGCGGTGCGGGCCGGGGAGACTTCCTTCCTAGATAGGGTTGAATCCTACCAAGGCAGGGAAGAAAAGGAAGAAAAATAAAACGGTTAAACTTCCGTATTTAAAACATTCATATTCCTTGCTTGACATTCTATTATGCTGGACAAAAAAAAAAAAAAATTTCATATTCCGCCTCAGCTTTTAAACTAAAATGAACTTAAAAATACAAACAAGAAGTCATGTTGGCAAGGAACATCCAAGAAGAAAAAAAAAAAAAAAAAAGAAGTCATGAACTTAAAGTTAACAACATTAAATCAACCTGATGGATGGTGTTTTACTGGAACTGAATCACTGTGAATCACCAGTGTGTGGTTTAATGGGAGAAAGATGAATTTTCAACTTGATTTTTCTCTTTTATTTTGGATAATGGATCATTATTTAAGTCACTGACATTATCACTATTGATTTTTTTCTGAGTTGTGAATAATAAACTTTTTTAATCACCTATCCATTATTTTAATAAGTCAATCGATTTAATCATGCACCCCCCAAATATAATACAGAAGACATTTAAATAGCATTTAATGAATGCTTTATTGTTTATTTACTACCTCATGTACTGCTAATACATATCGTTGTAATTCGGATGGGAAGGAAGAGGGAGCTACAAAATCCATCATCTTGTAGGACCGCACAACTCTCGCCATCTTGTCTGAACGCTGGTGAAGGACCTGCCGTCAGTGATACTGCACACCGATTCATCTGCCATGACCGTGGCCTTAACCCAAAGGAAAAGCAGGTTTTAAGATCGTGCAGCAGCAGCACTGGTCCTAGGGTGATCATCAAGATGATCCAAAAATGAAAACACAACATTCGAAACTTCTGGTAGAACCCATAGACCTGCAGCAATGTGCCTGCAGACCTACTCTGAGTTACTTGGGGAGGGGATTAGAGAGAGGTTGCTCAGGGGCCACGTGCATGGGCCCTGGAGGTTTCCATAGCTGACCTGCAGAAATAGCTTGGGCAGACTCTAATAGATGAAAGGAATTGGGGGAGAGTTTCCAAGGACAAGCATAGACACCTCCTCTACATGCAAGGAAGAGCACCTCCTCTGGGAGGCCGGGTGCAGTGCTGGCCAGAGTGGGGCTCCTTCTGGAAGTAGACACCGTGCGGTATATGATTGACTTTCTACTGCTCTTCCTTGAAACGTGAGCTGCAAAAAAGGCTAAAATGAATATAGTGTGAAAAAGAGAGAGAGAGAGAGAGAGAGAGAGAAAAGGAACAGTTAACAATGCTTATGCTTGGAAAGTAGGAAGGATGTTAGCCAGGGGACTTTGTTTCTACCTTACCATACTTTGTGCATGTTTAACCTAAGCATATGTGATTGATTTTATAATTCATCTTATTAAAGAATAAACAGTGCCTCAACTCTCCAAAATCAATAATGTAGCAGATGGAATGATAACCATACATTTTAGATTTTTTGGCAGCATCTAAATCTGTTCTTTTGGGATAGTGTCAGCTCCCTTGATTGTAACAGTAAGTCAAGTTCATCACAGAAAATTTGGAAAATACAGTAAAGTGAGTAGAAACCAAATTCCAACCACTCAGAGAATTACCATTAACATTTGGTAGCATTTCTCTCCGCTTCTGTTTTGAGACTATACATTTCCTTTCCTTGAACACGGTTGTGATCATGATGTGAGCGTAACTCAGTGGTCTTTTTTTTTTTTTTTTTTAATTTTCAAGCAATATTAGGACATAAGCATTTCCCCTCCGGTTCAGTAAAGGCCAGTCAAACACTAAAATCTGAAAATATATTTTGGAGATTCTATCTATACTAATTGGTTAACTTTATAAAAACCCAAAAACCAAAAAGCCGTTTTCATTTTACAATAATCATGGACTCACAGGAAGTTGCAAAAATAGTACAAAGAGTCCCATGCACCCTTAACCAGCTTCCCCTAATGGCAACACCTTACACAGTTATAGCACAATATCAAAACCAGGAAATTGACGCTGGTATAATCTACAGGCCTTATTCAGATGTCACCAGTTTTTTCATGTGTGCATTTGAAAGAGTGTGTGTGTCTGTGTGTGTGTGATTACCTCAATTTTATTTTATTTTTATTTATTTATTTTTTTTATTTTTTTTGAGACAGAGTCTCACTCTGTTGCCCGGGCTAGAGTGAGTGCCGTGGCGTCAGTCTAGCTCACAGCAACCTCAGACTCCTGGGCTTAAGCGATCCTACTGCCTCAGCCTCCCGAGTAGCTAGGACTACAGGCATGCGCCACCATGCCCGGCTAATTTTTTGTATATATATATTTTAGTTGTCCATATAATTTCTTTCTATTTTTAGTAGAGACGGGGTCTCACTCTTGTTCAGGCTGGTCTTGAACTCCTGACCTCGAGCGATCCACCCGCCTCGGCCTCCCATAGTGCTAGGATTACAGGCGTGAGCCACCGCGCCCGGCCTATTTTATTTTTTTTTAAAGACTAGTCAAGTGAAGCAGTGGGAGAGGAAAAGGAACAAAGAAATCTGTAACCTGCTGTGATCAATTAATTGTAAACACTACTGCACTTGGAGCAGCTGAATTTTATTTTATAATTTTATATTTAATTAATTAATTTATTTATTTTGAGACAGGATCTCGCTCTGTTGCCCAGGCTACAGTGCGGTGCCATCAGCCTAGCTCACTGCAACCTCAAACTCCTGGGCTCAAGTGATCCTTCTGCCTCAGCCTCCTGAGTAGCTGGGACTACAGGCATGTGCCAGCATGCCCAACTAATTTTTCTATTTTGTTTTTTAAATAGAAGCAGTGTCTCGCTTTTGCACAGGCTGGTCTCCAACTCCTGGCCTCAAGCAATCCTCCCACCTGAGCCTCCCATAGTGCTAGGATTATAGGTGTGAGCCACCACACCTGGCCAGCTCAATTTTATTTGTAAAGGTAGAGAAACCTAAGGCTCAGATTGGTTTAGTAGCTGCCCAATCTGCACAGCTGGTAACTATTGGTGAAGCTAGCAAATAAACCCAAGTGGATCTGCTTCAAAGCCGGGTTTGATTTGAAGCCTGCATATTTCTTATTCATCCTGATGGTTAGAAGGAACAGGGTAAGACAAAAACTAAGAAATGACAACTAAGTCATTGAAAATTTAAACGTAAACATTGTCTGAAGATTGGTTTTAGTAACCAGGAGATCCAAGCTTGGTTCTGCCACCAATTGCAAGATGTTGGGCAAACTTTTAAATTTCTATCCACTTCAGCATCCTTGTCATAAAATGGGAGTGACCCCACAGTGCCCTCCTCCTAGGGCCATTGTAACCTAGACACAATGCCCACAGAAAGACAAGTGCATTAGACACACACGCACTGTCATTTTAACCCCCAAATCTAGTAGCCCTCCTAAAAATGTTCCGGATGGGAAAACTCTAAACAAACTCCTGACGCTAGAGTTAAAAGATTTAAGTAAATCGAATATGTATAGTGCAGTTACATTTTATATGAATTTGAATTGTGGAAATCTGAAATACTGTAATGTAAAAGTATGAATAAAGCCTCATATTATGCCCCACAATTGAAATACAGAAGCCCACCCAATTAAAAAATTAATCAAGAGTCCCTTCATTCAAAACAGGTGGGCCTCCAGATTACATAGTTCATGATGTTGCCACAGGGTGGCACCACTCTAGCGGGTAAACAGCAATGTACACGCTATCCTGAGTCAGTGAGGTGGGAACTACAGCGTCCCTTAGGTGTGTGTTGGGACTTCAGGGTGTGCTGGAGTTTCATCAGGTGGCCTTGGAAGTGCTCTGGCTGGAAAACACACCAGTGTTGCAGTCACTTTTGCAGACAGGTTATCTTGACACCAAAGCCCACCTTGTTCCCGTACACCAGGGTGCTTCCAAGCTATGCTTGCACTGTTATCTTCACCTTCAAGAATTCAGCAGGAATAAACAGGTGTCTGCCTGTGGTGAGGGCGGAGGGAAGGTGTTTCTCAATAAGATATCATTGTTCTTTCAAAAATTATTTAAGCATTGCGAAGCGTCCTTAGATGGGATGATTTTGAAGATTGTATAGGTGGAAACGGTCACACCTTCTCTCCAGACATAATGTCACCATCATGTGGTTAACATGGCAATGGTATGTCAATCAGCAAACTTCTCAATCGGTGATGCACTTGCAAGATTTTAGTTTAGTGAGTCAGCAGCCTTTTCGTTTCCTAGAGTCAAGGAGAGGTTGATGCAGGCAGCGCGGAAAGGGTAGAAAATCCCAACATAGCAGCAAGGACAGACTGTCAAGTGCTTCCTAATTCTTTGGGAAATTGGAAGGTTATTTATCCATTCACTCACCAAACACAGGTAGGAAATAAAAGCATGAGACCCTGGATGATTTACCCATTGCCGGATAACAGGCTGGCACTGCCTCATAAAATAGCCTCACTCTGAAAGTAAAGTGGCTGTGTTCTTGATTAAATTAAAAGTAGAAATGCAATTGAATTTCATAAGTATAATTTTAGGGGACTTACATAACACCAAAATCCTTTTACATCTGTTATCTTAATTTATCTCTGCACAACCTCCCCCAGCTTTGAACAAACTTTTATTATAGCACTTATCACCCTGTAGTTAATGTTTAGTGTGTATCAGTCTCTACAGTTGGTTTATGATCTTCCTCAGGGCAGAGACCCTGCCGTATTATGCATCGGTAAGGCTCTAGCACTTGGCAAGGTATTAGTCAGGACATGTTTCCTTGAAAAACCCCATAGAAACCCACTGGATGCAATTAGGCAACAAGGGGGCTTTGTTTCAAGGAGCCCCAGGGCAGGGGTGCAGCCACGTCTGGGACGACCAGGAACCAGGCTGTCTCACAGTTCCTCACATCTCCTATCTGTCTCATTAACACTTCTGCAGTAGCGTCTTTCATTGCTTCCTGGTCCACTGGGCTGAAAACTTGGCTGCCAGCATCTCCCGAGTCAACAAGCAACTTGCCCAGCCCTGCACGGAGAGCCTCAGTCACTCTCTCAGCCCCACCTCTAGTCCAGCCAACTGTGGCCAGAGGGGTGTGGTCCAGCCGTAGGCGCTAGGTTGTTCCTATGGTAACCATGTGCCTGGGCAGGAAGGAAGAAGGCACAATTCCCAGAAAAAAAGGGACACGGGGCAGGGCAGCTCAAACAATAGGGGGCCACGTGCGTATGTACTTGGTGCTCCATAAGTGCTCCCTGGCCGCCCTTGCTGTGAGTGCCCCAGCGATGCCGGCCTGTTTTAGTTCCCCAAACACACCTGCCCTTCCTGGCCTCCGGGTGCCCACGTGCTGTCTTCTCTCCCTGATGGCCCTTCCTGATGGCTCTGCCTCGGCTGGGCTGACCCCTACTCTTCCTCTGGGTCCTTTGGATTCGCCACCTTTTTAGAAGACCTTTCCTGCCCTCCTGTACTATTTCTTCAAAACACTCTCCGCCCTGCAGTTCCTTGTTTATACTGTAAGTTCCAGCGCAGCCAGCGGCCCCTGCAAAGCTATCAGCCCGCAACCTGCGGGGAGCTCACACCGCATTAAGCAAACCTTTGGCCAATGCGGAAGGGAGAAGTGGATCCCCCTCCCCTTCCCCCTCCCCCTCCTCCACCTCCTCCTCCTCCTGCCAGGAGCTGACATTATGCGTGTTTTAAGAGGATGGTCCTGCAAGATGGAGCCTCCTCCTGTTGACTGTGGCTCCTTCTCACCTCCCTTCCCTTTTCCCTCCTTGCGGCTCTCGGGGCTCCCGCACCCTTAGAAAGTAGTAGCAAACAGGCCTTTCTCAGGCGTTGCTTTCTGGCAAACCTAGGCCAAGCTACCAACGCTGGCTGGAGTTAAGTCAAAAATTATTAAGCACAGTGCTTAAACTCTGTCAGAAGTCCCCCTGCGTGTCCAGCCTCTGCTGTCTTCCGCGTTGGCCGTGTGCTTACTCAGCCTTTCCCTAAATGGAAGCAAGCTTGCCGCCAGCAGCTCCAGCTTGCTGATAAGTGCAGAGAATGCACCTGTCCCCATAGCTTCTGCCTAAGTCCCAAAGTTCTCCTTCGTTGACTGTGATTGGCCCACGTAGGGTCACGTGTTCTCCTCGGACCAGTCACTGTCGGGGGTGGGGACCGAGCTTGGCCTCCAGGCGTCACACCCTCCTTCCAAGTTTCAGGAGTAGTGGTGCCCTGGGAGAAGGGGCAGGGTGAGGCCCAGGAAATGCCAGATTGGGTGTGCTGTGGGAGAGGGGACACTGCGGACGCAGAAGGCAGGGAGTTTGTGATCCCCATTCTCCCCATCCAGTGCAGATCCATGGGGCCGGGAGGAGAAGGGCAGACTAGGGCAGCAGCTCTCCAAGCAGTCGGGGTGGGAGGCCATACCCCAGCCAGTCCCCGGGGACAAGCTCTGTGGCCCAGGCCTGGTGTCCTTCTGGGGCTGATCTCTGCAGCACCACTGGGGCCTGTCTGCCCCACCTCTAGTCTCCTAACAGTTCTCCACGGCAGACAGAGGGAACTTTCTGCAATGTCATAGGATCCTGGAACTACCCTTCTTAAAAAACTTCCTGGGTTTTCCACCTAAGGGCTTTGGCTATTGTTATTTTATCTTTAATTTTGTTTACTTCTCCTTTACTTCTTTGAATAAGTAATAATGTGCATGATTTAAAGTTCAAAATAATGCAAAAGGAAATATAATAAAAAGAGGTGGAGAATCCCACCATTTAGCCACCAGGGCCCCGTCTGTCTGCCACCACGCTACACAGTGTCCCGAGAGTCCTTCCAGGGTGGTCTATGTGCACAGAAGCAAATAGAGAGGGGGAAAGAAGGGCACAACTCTGTAATGCTCCGACTCCACCCCCTCTAACTCCAACCAGGGCTGCCCTTTTTGTCCCTTTACAGCTCAGCTTTTTGTATAAGATTTTATTTGAAGTAAGGGCTCCTAGTGCTAACAAACTTTGGAAACCACTATCTAACTTGATAAAGGACCCACAGCCCTTCTCCTGGCCTGGCCCATCTTAACAGCCCCAGCTGCTATATCCTCCAGGCCAACTCAAGTTCTGGCCACACCAAGCTACTCACTGTGCCCCATTTATGTCCTGCATGTTCTCATCTTCAGCTTTTCATGTGGCATTGCTATAACATCCTGATGCCTGTCTTTGTTTCTCCGTGGTGAGTTCAACCTTTAGGATCTACCTCGAATATTGTCTCCTGCATTAGTCATCTATTAACAAATTACCCCAAAACTCAGCAGCTTAAAGAACAGATATGTATTACCTCCCACCTTTTCTGAGGGTTGGGAATCTGAGAGCAGCTTAGCTGAGTGGTTCTGGCTCAGGCTTTCTCATGAGGTTGCAGTTAAACTGTTGGCCAGGGCTGTAGTCTCATCTGAAAGCTTGACTGGGGCTGTATGAACTGCCTCCAAGCTCACTCGTGTGGCTATTGGTGGAAAGCTTCATTTCCTTATCATGTGGGCCTTTTCCATTAGGGCTGCTTGTGACATGGCAGCTGGCTTCCTCCTGTGTGCATGACCCAAGAGAGTGAGAGAGAGCACACCCAAGATGGAAGCCACAGTCCTTTATAACTTAATGTCAGAAGTTTTGTATCATCACTTCTACCCTATTTTATTGGCCACAAAGAACAACCCTGGTGCGATGTGGGAGGGGACTGTGCAGGAGTGTCAATACTGGGAGGCAAGGATCCCCGGGGCCATCTTGGAGGCTGCCCATCACGGCTGCTGTGCTAGTCCTCTGGGAATCTACACTTCCTACATACTTCCTGCAAGGCCTTTTCCATGCTGTGTTATGGATGCTTTGCCTGGTTCTGATTGGTTTCCAGATTGCAAACTCTTTGAGGGCAGTGGCTAAATTTTATTCATCTTGCCATTCATTTTTAGCCCCACATACTTTTTAATATAGAATATATATTCGATAAATGTCACATTAATGCTGAATGCATTATTAAATGAATACATAAATGAATACATCAGTGACTCCCTGGATGGATAGTTCAAAAGACTATAGGAGACAGCATGAAATAGTATATGATTAATTTCCCTCATTTCTGCTGGTCAAGATACCTAATGAGTTGTTATTCAGATCTTGCTTCCTTTTTCTCTGGTTATGTTTAAAACTCCCCTGCTCCCTCCCCGTGGTTAGACATCAAGGGTCTTGGTTCTCATATTGGAATAACAACATCCTGCCCCCTAGTCATAGCTGATTGGGCACCTGACACAATCTGGGCCAATGGGCTCCTTCTCTAGGGAATTTGAAATTGGGACTAAGAGATGCTGAACTTCAGTGTGGCTTCTTTCCTGTCAGGAGGAACATGAAAACCTGGAAACTGCTGACAATAGCAATTCTTCGCTCCATGGACTGGGGAGCAGAGAAAGCTGATCTGTTACAATAGGAGAAAGAATGAGAACAGAGAAATGCAAATGAAGAGAGCGAGTGAAGATGGGCTTAGGGTGGTAAAAGCACTCAGCTCCTGCTGCTAGTCTGGTCCTGAGATCCAGCTGCATCTTCCGTCGTGGGCCCCATGAGAGACCCCTTTATTCCTATAACGAATGAGGTTTAAGCAGTGGTGTGCTGGGGCCGGCTCACACTGGCTCACGAGAGCCAATTGCACATATTTCTTCAGTGACATCACATTGGTAGCTTGAAATGAGCCATGGGGGCAGTATTTATACCGCAGCAATTAGCAACTGCTGCCAATCAGGGATCCCAGCCTAAGAGCTTGTTATTAAACATTTGCAAGCACACCACTGGCTTTAAGACAGTGCCAGGGGGATTTCTGTAAAACTCAGAGTCTTTCTGACTAAAACATTATCTGGGCAAATTCCTATTCATGCTTCTAGACCCTCTAGGTCTCCTGTGAGAAGCCTCCCCTGATGTTTGCAGGAAGCTAGTTCTCTGTGTATTCATGGTGCCTAAGGGACACCGTGAGACGGACCAGAACTCTCAGGGTTACGTGACGTAGGCCATGGGTAAAACAGAGAACCCACCTAGGCAATGATTGCCTATTGCCCTTAACAGGGATGTCTATGCTCCTTGGCATGGCAGACCAGCCTCCGAGCAGTGGCCCTTGCCCTCCTTATGTCTCCAGGCTCTTTCCTGAAGGCTTCTCCCCTGCCCACCTCACTGCCACTCCATCCCCACAAGGCCCCACAGCCTTCTCAACCTCTGGCTCAGAGTCTCTAGCTGACAAGCTGTCAATCTTTTGGAGAACCTGATAAAGAGCATGCACTCTCTCTGCAGGAGAAACACACAGACGCACAAACGTGAGCATAGCGTTTCAGTAGATGCATGGACCAAGTGCCTTCTTTTTTCAGAAGCCTTTCTTGACTCCTGGATCCTGAGTGCCCCCCTCTGTCCCAAACATACTTCTATCTCAGGATTTCAGCACTTTTCAATTTATATTTATTTTCAAGTCTTTTACTACACTGGAGCTTCTCCAGGGAAGCACTTATTGCTGTCTTATTCATGAGTACATGCATGACTGAGAGATGCCCGGGTGTGTCCCAACACCTAATTTCTCATCATGAGATCAGGGTGTAGCTACAGTCACAGCCCAGCTGTCTAAGCACAAAGGTGTGTCACTGAGGACGGTATTAACATTGCTAAAGGACGGAGATGCAACCAAAGATAAACCTGACGCACACAAGAAACGAGCAGGACTGGCCTTGGCCAGTGTATATTTCCAGCACCAGCCAGAGGAAGGGGTTTAGGGGTGTGGGGAAGTGCCCTGGGCAAAGGAGAAAGAGCACCTCAAGTGTGGTGCCAGGGAAAGAACTCGAACTTTGGCGTCCCAGACATCTGGGTTCCAACTCCAGCTCTGTCACTTGGGGCTTGTGACTGTGAACAAGTCACGTTGTCTCTCTGAACCTCAGTTTTCTTACCTGTCAAAATCTACTTTATTGAGTCATTATTAAGATTAAGAGACATCTGTGTGATGTGCCGGGTATGCAGGAGACGGTCAATAAAAGTTAGTGTCTCCTTTTTCTGTATTTCTGTATCCTGTTGGTCATATGTACAAAAAATCCAATTCTATTCAACACAAAACAAGAAATTCATTGCCAAGTGTGGCAGAGACTGCTAACTGTCCCCCAATTTTTGTTATCCCCCTCTTAACATGGTAAAATAATTTTTAGCTAGGTACAAAGTTGCTTGACCAAATAGATTACATTTTCGTCTCAGCCTTCCTTGCAGATTGGCATGATTTAGTTACTAAGTTCTAGAGAGTGGAATGGGAATAGAAGTGATATAAGAGAGGGCAAACACTCATCCCTTTCCTCTTTTTGTTTGTCCTTCTGGCTGGAACAGGGGTGTGCTAGCAGGAGGCAGAGCAGCTATATTAGTCCATGAGGCAGAAAATGAGTGTTGAGGATGTAGAGAAAAAGAGAGAAGGAGGTTGAGTCTCTAATGACTTAGCAGAGCAGAGGTGCCATGCCAGCTCAGATTTCTAAGTGCCAGAGAATTAAACTTCTACTTGTTCAGCCATTGTCAATCATTGGGTTTTGTTATAGCAACCATGCCTGTACTCTATCTAACACTCAGTAAGCCATTAAGGAGCTCATGGCATCCAAGGAGGAGCCAGACAATCAGACGCCAGGAAGAGCAGGCAGCAGGACAGGTCTGGGGATCCCAGTTAGGAGCTCGTAGACAATGTTCGAATGGTTTGGGCTTTGACTATTGAGAGTTCACTAAGTTGGCTGCTACATCGCTTTGACATACAGACATCATTTTGTTTATTGTGCACATCTTTCCCTTTGGCACAAGACGGCCCAGGCTCAATTTGTAATTTCCCTGCCCTAGCCTTGGAATCAGCAATTTCAACAATGAGTTTTAGTTCTTTCAGTGGAGAAGGGTAATTAGGAACCAAGATCTGGGTGCTGGGCAAGCTTATTGCTACTGGGCTTTCATTGCTTCCTTCTAGCTAGGAGGAGCTAGGAAGTGGTGTGTGTGTGTGTGTGTGTGTGTGTGTGTATACATACATACATCTATGTCTATATTTCTATATATATATATTTTTTTTTTTTTGAGACAGACTCTGGCTCTGTTGCCCGGGCTAGTGTGAGTGCTGTGGCGTCAGTCTAGCTCACAGCAACCTCAAACTCCTGGGCTTAAGTGATCCTACTGCCTCAGTCTCCCGTATATTTGTGTTTTTTTGTTGTTGTTGTTGTTGGTTTTTTGAGACAGAGTCTCGCTATGTTACCCAGGCTGGTTTTGAACTCCTGGACTCAAGTGAGCCTCCTGCCTCAGCCTCCCAAGTAGCTGGGACGACAGGCACACACCACCACGCCCAGCTCTACCTATATATTATTGAAAACCATGAGTTTGCCCCAACATCTCCAATTCCAGTTCAGCCCCACAGGCTCTACTCTAGCCTGCCCTCTCCTCCCACAGGCAGTGTTACTCTCTTCTCTGACAGTGAGAAAGCAGATCCCATTATCCTCAACGTGTCCCCAGGAACCCAGCCTTTGCCCACACAGGTCACTTCCTCCTGCCTGGCCCCGCCATGTACAATGGCCACATCCTCAGCCCTGACCAAGGGAAAGGGGAAGAGACGAGAGTCAGTAAAATAGTCTCAATCCCTCTGCTTTCCCCTGCCCACCAGACAGCCTCCTCGTGACACTTTGGCTTCCCGTTTGGCTCGCTTATAGGGACAGAGTGAACTGACCTCCCAGAGAAAGCGTCTCTGCCTCATCCCTGGGCCTTGAGGAAGCTGAGATTGGAATTGTCTTCTGCTTGGAGAAAGAAGGTGTTAATGAAGGTGCCCAACGGCAGGACACTGCAAAGAAGGCTGAAGGAAGACCTGAGAGCTTCGCCAGCAGTCGCCCCGGGGTGGGAGTCCCACCCGTGCTAGGGTGCCTGATGCTAAGGTAGCTGCTCTTCAAGAGCACCCTACTAACCCCCTTCTTTTAACCCACCCTGGAGCACAACTGTAACAACAAAAGCGACATCTGCTACTATGTGTCATCGTGACTTTGTGTGCCAGGCAGTGGGCTACAGGCTTTGCATACTTTATCTCTTTTTAGTCCTCACAGCAATATTAGGACAACGCATTATTATTGTGCTCATCTCACAGATGAGCCTAGAGAAGTGAAGGAATCTGCCCACGGTCACACGACAAGCATCAGGTGGGAACTTGAACCCTCTGTCCTGTTCTAACCCTGTCTCCCCGCCCGCACCGCAGTGTTCTTGGGACTCCCACCCACCTGCTGCCTGAGGCTGCCCCTGGTCTGGCTGGTTCTGGCTTTGTCCAAGGAATAGAGCTCCAGGCTCACAAATGACATCAGTGCCAAGCTTTTTTAAAAAAAGTATTACGTACTATTTCACAAATGCAGAATAAAATACATATCATGTATAGGTAAGTCACAAAGCACAATGATAACACAACCCTCTGCCCTGGAACCTACCTCCCAACTTAGTACACCAACATGTTTTCTAAAAATTGTCTTAATCTTTTGTATTTTTAGAAATCTGTTGTGGTTTCATAATGCAAAAACCTTTCTCAATTTAATCTCCTAACTGGAAATCTGAATATCCCCCACGAATTAACCAGCTGTCTCCCTCTACCATCCTTCCTCAGAGGGGCAGGTCCTTGACTACTGAATTTTGGCTTTTGCTTTTCTTTAAATTAAAAAAATTTAATTAATAAATCAATTAAAAATTTAATCGATTAATTAATTAAAATTAATTAATCGATTAAATTAATTAATTTTTTGAGACAGAGTCTCTTAATTTATTTTTTTTTGAGATGGAGTCTCGCACTGTCACCTGGGCTAGAGTGCCGAAGCGTCAGCCTAGCTCACAGCAACCTCAAACTCCTGGGCTCAAGCGATTCTCCTGCCTCAGGCTCCTAAGTAGCGGGGACTACAGACCTGAGCCACCACGCCCAGCTAATTTTTCTATTTTTAGTAGAGACGGGGTCTCGATCTTGCTCAGGCTGGTCTCAAACTCCTGATCTCAAGTGATCCTCCTGCCTCGGCATCCCAGAGTGCCAGGATTACAGGCATGAGCCACCATGCCAGGCCCTGTTTTGTGTATTTTAAATCACACCTCTATTAGCAAATCCTATGAGTTTGATCTTAAAATGCATCACAAATCCAACCATCTCTTGCTTCTCCCCTAATCGAAGCCACTAGCTGGCTGGATCTCTGCAGCAGTTTCCTAGGTATTCTCTACTGGGCAACCACAGTGAGATTGAGGGGAAAAAAAAAAAAGGCAATCAGATTATGCCTCTCCCTCCTTGGTCCCGACCCTGGGATAGGCCTGCCCTGCACATAAAATATAACAATAAAACAATCCCGAATGCTCAGCGCTGACTAAGGGCAAGTGGCCAGAGTCCATGGCCTTGCCATGTTTGACAAGGCCCCGAGGGCTCTCCCTCTCGTCCTGGCTCCGATGTCTTTACACGGCTTGTTCCTGTGTCTGGAGGGCTGGCTCCTCCCCAGACATGCTCATGGCTCGTCCCTCCTCCAGGTGCCTCTGCCCATTCGTACATCTGTCCTGACCCCTGACCTGCCTCCTCCTTTCCACTCTCCTGGTTCTCATCCCCCCCACCAGGGAGATCAAATACACCCTTTTTATAACATGTCGTAAGACCCCCTCCCCTTTACAGTCACGAAATAAATTCACAGGTAATAAAACCTACCTAAGCACATACTTTAAAAAAAATCAATAGGATGTTCTATAATTTATGGGAGAAATAAAAGGAAATTATTAATAACATCTAGTAACTGAATATGTACTTCAACAAATGGATGCTCGGCAGCTGTCTGTGTCTATGTCTAGAGTTAGTGTAAGTGTCATAGTGACAAAGGCAGAATGATGGAGGTGTGATATGTTACCTTGAATTCCACAGAGGTGTGGTTTCCTAAAACAGTGAACAATGCTTACTTACAAAATAAAGTATAACCTTTCCTCCATGTACACGGTTTTTGAATTCCTGAAAAATTGAGTGAGGGATAAATCTCCATACAAAATACTTTATGCCTAATTACAGAACCAAGTTATTCCAGGCTCACAATTATAAACAGAATTTTCACCTACAGGGATGTCTGCTGGGACATTCTAGAATCACGTGGAGGGATCAATTTTCATCTCCTCATCCCTTCAACTATCCTGTGCATCGCAGCATGTCTGGTGTCCCTGACACCAGCCAGTCAAATGCCAGGGGTGCCCCTAATCCGTGTGACAACAGGAAAAACAAACAAACAAACAAACAAACAAAAAAAACCTACGGAAATTTTATAAATGTCCGCTAGGTGGCGCTGCCAGCATGGGTGAGAAAACCATAGCTGGGCCCTCCTTTCATCGTATTTTGTTTCTCCGCACCTGTCACTCACCACCTGACATTGCACACCAACTGCGACTGTGTACTGCCTGTTCCGGAGACTAGAGTGTGGGCTGCAGGAGGGCAGGGCTTTGTTTCCTTCGCTGATGCATCCCCAATGCCTGCACCTGGTGGGCGCTGGAAGAGGGAGTGGTTGAATGAACGAAGGGTGTCCAGGATCACCCTAGTTTCAATCGCTAGAACTCTGCTAAAGTGTGTTCAGAATCATCTCAAAGGGGATACAAGATTTGGAAGCCAAAGTGACCTACGTTCAGTCTCTTTTATTCAACTCCCAATTTTGTACAACACTGAGATTTTTGAAGCCCTTTCTTTGCTCACACTGTATCTTTTTTTTTTTCTGAGACAGAGTCTCGCTCTGTTGCCCGGGCTAGAGTGCTGTGGCGTCAGCCTAGCTCACAGCAACCTTAAACTCCTGGGCTCAAGCCATCCTCCTGCCTCAGCCTCCCGAGTAGCTGGGACTACAGGCATGCGCCACCATGCCTGGCTAATTTTCTCTATATATATTTTTAGTTGTCCAGCTAATTTTCTTTCTATTTTTAGTAGAGACGGGGTCTTGCTCTTGCTCAGGCTGGTCTTGAACTCCTGAGCTCAAACGATCCTCCTGCCTAGGCCTCCCAGAGTGCTAGGATTACAGGTGTGAACCACCGTGCCCGGCCACACTGTATCTTAATTAGCTCTTACACTAAGGACGGTTACTGACAGCCAGGCACTGGGCCAGCACTGAGCAAGGGTCCTCTCATCTGACCCTCCAGGACTCCCTTCAGTTCGGCACTCTTGTTATTCCCACTTTACAAATGAGGAAACTGAGGCTCAGCAGAGAGGCTGGGCAGCTTTCTCAATGTCACGCTAAGTACAAGGCCTGGGTTTTGAATACCAGGTATTTGCTGTCCACGCACAGAGCCACGGATCAGTGTGTAGAGCACAGAGAAGTCTGATTTAGGAGCCAGAAGGCCTGGGTTCCAGGTGTTAACTCTGCCACCGGCTGCCTGTGTGACTTAGGGCAGGCCACTTAGCCTCAGCCTTCTTGTCGACGAAGTGAAGTGGTAGAACCAGTCAAAAAGGCTACTTGGACCGGAGGCACATGGAGTGCGACCTACTTCACAGAGTGAGAATCAGCTCTGCCCTGAGCCAGCCAGGGGGGCCAGGTGTGCCTGGGGATGGCCTGGAGGGGCTCAGAGGACAACACCCAGATGGGGGACATAGGGCTGTCCTGGCCTGGAGAGAGAGGGCCGGTGGGAAGGGCCTTCAGAGGGTAGGAGGGTTTGCTGGTTTCCGCATGTGGCCCAGCCTGGCCTGGCACTCCTGACCAATGGCCGGAGTCAGGGATGGAGGTCGCACTTCTCCGAGTGGCATCAGTCTTAGGTTAGAAGGTAAAAAGGTTTGACTCCACCCTGAGGGAATCCGAGGTTGGGCACAAAGGAAGGAAGAACTTTCTGGAAGCCAGGGGTATGAATGCAAAACGGGCTGCCCTGGTGGAAGGAAGAGCTCTGGGTGAGCAGAGGCACGTCAGGAAAGCTGTCCAGAAGCTTCAGGCAGGTCTTGAAAGTCATTTCCAACACCAGGATGTTGGGTGGCTGGTTCCTGACGCCCAGTCTGTCTGCTCCTTGAGGCTCAGGGGCCTTCCCCTTCTCTTCCCGCTGGGCCTTAAAAGTCCTTGAGGGGTTTTCCTAGGGACAACAGGAGGAAGCTGCTGTGATCCATTCTACCAACCCTGCCGGGGCCAGGCCTGCCTGGATATTTCTGGCTCTCTCAAAAGAAAACAAACCTTTACCCACTAATGTAAGCAGGCAAAATCTTTACCCAGCAAAAAAAACAAACCAGCTCCTCCAGGCCATGCCCAGCTTTCCTAATACAGCACGGGGGCTTGCGCCCTTGGCACCCAATCAACGTGGATAGTCCCGCTCCCAGGAGAAGAGACGGAGGAACCGACTCCAGGTGGCAGAGAAAGGTCATATTCACATTGAGGTGGCTTCCAAAGTTGGACAGGGCTCTTCAGGAGTGGGGTTGGCAGATAAAATACAGACGACCCAGTTAAATTTGAATCTCCCATGAAAAATGAATACATTTTAAAAAATATAAATATATCCCACAGCCTATTTTGGGACATACTTATACTTAAAAAATTATTCATCGTTTATCAGAGATTCAAATTTAAAACCAGGCCTCCTGTATTTCTTTTTGCAGCCTTCTGGGGGAAATGTAAATATGGTGAACGATCCAGGCTGGCTGGACTCTTTAATAGGAACGCACACCTGTCACAGTGGGACTTCGTGCTAGTCATTCAGTAACGGGGTAAGTATCACCATTTTCAAAGCTACCCAGGAAGTTAAAGTCAGTTTCATGCTTACCACTTTTTAAAAAATTTTTTTTTATAGAGACGGAGTGTCGCTATGTTGCCCAGGCTGGTCTGGAACTCCTGGGCTCAAGTGATCCTCCCGCCTCAGCCTCCCAGGTAGCTGGGACCACGGGCGCAGCCACCGCACACGGCTAAAGTCAGTTTCAGCCTTTGGGAAATACCTTTGACGTACTGTTACTGAAGGAATTTGACCCCGTTATTTACCTGTAATGAGTCGTTTCCAAGGACCTAATCGCAAGTAAGCTCTAGGGATAAAGACATTCAGCCAGCACTATCTGTCATAATCACCAACACGTGTATGGCAGTGCTGTGCTCAAGCGAATTGCTTAATCCTCACAATTCTAGTGCCTCAAAATAAGACTGAAATGACTCAGGTGCCCAATATCAGGGGACTAGTGAAGGCAGTTGGTGGCTTAAGTAATCACGAGGCAGAGTATCAGGCAGTCATTAAAACTAATGGTTATTAAGGCTTTTGCAACAGAGAGGAAACCTAAGATATGATGATGACAGAGGGCAATGCAGGCTATAAAATTAAAAACATGTTACCTATTTATAGAAAAGACATGGGAAGGAGGCCGGGCGCGGTGGCTCACGCCTGTAATCCTAGCACTCTGGGAGGCCGAGGTGGGCGGATCGTTTGAGCTCAGGAGTTCGAGACCAGCCTGAGCAAGAGCGAGACCCCATCTCTACTAAAAATAGAAAGAAATTATATAGACAGCTAAATATATATATAGAAAAAATTAGCCGGGCATGGTGGCACATGCCTGTAGTCCCTGCTACTCGGGAGGCTGAGGCAGTAGGATTACTTGAGCCCAGGAGTTTGAGGTTGCTGTGAGCTAGGCTAATGCCATGGCACTCACTCTAGCCTGGGCAACAGAGTGAGACTCTGTCTCAAAAAAAAAAAAAAAAAAAGAAAAGACATGGGAAGGAAATTCAATGTTAACTGTGATTATGTTGGTGATTTTTTTTCTTTCATAGTCTCTTTTTTCCAAAAATCCTTTAATGAGTGTATATTAATGCCATCATTAAAAAAAAAAAAAACCCAAACCAAAAAGCCTTCCAGAATTACTCCTTTCTTCCCAGACGGCAAGGTAGAATCCAGACTCTACCCAAAGTTGTCTCACAGAGGCCTGACCTGCTGTTGTCTCACCTTTCCTCCCTGCTGTCCAGAGAACTAAATATAATATTTAATAAATGCCTCTTAGTTGCCAGGACCTGCAACCAAGCGCAGCTGGGACATGGAGCTGAGAAACACAAAAAGCCTGCCTGCCTTTGAGGGTCTTTTTTTTTTTTTTTTAATAGAGACAGGGGTCTTGCTGTGTTGCCCAGGCTGTTCTCGAATAATCAAGCGATCCTCCTGCCTTGGCCTCCCAAAGTGCTGGGATTACAGGTGGGAACTGCCACACCCAGCCTCCTCAAGCGTCTCATGGGCACAGTGCTTTCATGTAGAACCTTAGCCCGCCTCCCCTGGGACATGTTCCAGGAAGCCCTCTCCTCATGGTTCCACATGGCTCTGTACACACACATACTTACCTGATGTTTCCACCAGTCCATGAGCTTCCTGAAGCCAAAGACGGTGCCTCATTTCTCTTTGACTCTGCAGAGTGTTCCACTGGCCTCAACAGATGTTTGCTAAATGAATGTTTCATCCGTCCTACAAACACATGGAAATAACCTGTGGAGGGGGTACCTCACTCTCTTCAGTTTGTCATTTTGATTTTCTTAGTCAGCTGCTTGCCAGTTTTTGTTTTTGTTTTTTTGGGAGACAGGATCTTGCTCTGTTACCCGGCTAAAGTGCAGAAGCGTCATCGTAGCTCACTGCTGCAACCTCAAACTCCTGGGCTCAGGCGATCCTGCTGCCTCAGCCCCCCAAGTAGCTGGGACTACAGGTGTTTGTCACCACACTGCATCTAAGATCAGCATACAGAAATGCAAGAAACAAAACAGTCTTCCCCCAGGTATTTGGGTGCACGTGGAGATTGAGAACTACTACGCTATGCCACTATATGGGGAGAAATGGATGGTGAAATTATCATCATCATCATTTATAATGAGGTACTCAATTTTCTTTACAGTTAAAAATATAATAGCTACCATGCACGCATTTATAAAGCTCCTATAAGCAACACTGCATACAGTCCTCACGTCAGCCCTGGCTAATTTTTCTATTGTTTGTAGAGACGGGGTCTTGCTCTTGCTTAGGCTTGTCTTGAACTCCTGGTCTGAAGCAATCCACCCATGTGGGCCTCCCAGAGTGCTAGGATTACAGGTATGAGCCACCATGCCCAGCCCAGCTGCTTGCCTCTTTCAGGCCTGGCCCAGACTCCAGGAGGACTGGCAGTTGCTACATGTATGAGAAAAGTGAGCCTCTAAGGCCTCTTTTTGTTCTTAAAGCTTTTACGGCCTCACACGTCTGAATGCTCAGTGTATTTGCATTTGTGGGCTTGCATCCATCCACCAGAAATCGTGGACAAGCAATCCACTGGTTTATTGTTAACCGACCCTGTAAAACCAATTTTATACATGTTCCAACTTAGCAGAGTTTGGGAGTAAAAACATTACTCGTTTGAGTGTAAAACAAGAAAAGCGGAGAATTTATAAACAGTGAAACCATTTGGAGCAGGGGTCAGCAAAACTTTTCTGGCAAGGGCCGGATGTGATTCTTTTAAACTCCGCAGGCCATACAGGTCTCTGTTGCAACTACTCACCTCTGCCCTTGTAGCAGAAAGCAGCCGTAGTCAAGACTTTAAAAAAATGGGTGGTGGGTAGGGTCTAGTCTGGCTATAGGTTGCTGACCCCCGGTTTATGTAATAGCCCGGGCTCTGGGGTCAGCTGCTGTCACACCATTCACTCACTGTGACCTCAGGGGAGTGCCTTCACCCCCAGCCCCTCAGCTTCCTCAGCTGGAAAGTGGGAGGAGATCTCTGGCCCACACACAGGGCTATAAATGCGTGCATGGTAGCTATTATATTTTTAACTGTAAAGAAAATTGAGTACCTCCTTATAAATGATGATGATGATGATAATTTCACCATCCATTTCTCCCCAGATAGTGGCACAGCATAGTAGTTCTCAATCTCCACGTGCACCCAAATACCTGGGGGAAGACTGTTTTGTTTCTTGCATTTCTGTATGCTGATCTTAGATGCAGACGGTTTTTAAATTCTGCTCTTATTTAACTGCACATTATCAACTGCACATTACAAGTAAGGTGCTGCTCTTACTTGTTTATTTTGGGGTCCAACTTTCCCTCCAAGCCTCTTGCCCCCACAAGAACTCTGATTCAATTGGTCTGGGGTGGGACCCACACAGAAGTTTTGTTTTTTAAAGCTCCTCCGTAATTCTAACATGCAGCCAAAAAACTGCTGATTTAGTCTGTTGTTTTAGTTTCTATTTTCATTTTATTTTAGGCCTATACTTTGAGGACAATATGTTTTAGTTTCTGGTATCTCACTGCTCGCAGTGACCAGTGGGGCCAGTAGCATCAGCATCACCTGATAGAAATGCAGTCTCAGGCCCCGCCCAGACCCACTGTATCAGAACATGCATTTTTTTTCTTTTTTATTTCAGCTTATTATGGGGGTACAAATGTTTAGGTTACGTATATTGCCCTTGTCCCACCCGAGTCAGAGCTTCATGCGTGTCCGTCCCCCAGACGGTGCACACTGCACCCATTAGGTGTGTTTGTACCCATTCCCCTCCCCCCTTCCACCTGCCCGACATCCGATGAATATTACTACTATATGTGCACTTAAGTGTTGATCAGTTAAAACCAATTTGCTGGTGAGTACATGCGGTGCTTCAGAGCACGAATTTTAACAAGATCCCCAGGTGATCCGTGCGCTCGCTGAGGTTGCATGAGCACAGCTCCTGGGTTGCGTGTGATGCTTCCCTTTCTGCCGTGGACCTGTGTTTGCAGGCGGCGTCTGATGCACATACTATAGATGGAATCCTGTTTTAGACTCAAGCGGGGGCTGCTGAAGCATCCACCACTGAGGCACGTGTGCTGGGAGCTTTTTCTTTCTTTTCCTTTTTTAATCTATGGTTCTTGTAAAGTGAGATCCCACTGCAGTTGTCTGTCTGGCAGAGCCCAGAGGGTGGGACTGTGCCAGGAAAAGCAATTTAGGACCCAAGAGGCCACCAGGGGCCTCTTTCCCCATGACTCCAGAGGGTGGACGTCACTGGGGTTTGCGGTGCTGGCCAGGGGTGGGCTGTAGATGGCATTTCTTAATATAGTTAGTCAATAGCTATGTTTTCTAAGTGCCACAGAGGACTAAAAGAATGTCACTAAATGTTTGGCATGGAGGGAACTGATGGCTTTGAGAGGGACATTTCCCAGGCCTTGGAAGGAGAACAGATATCATAGAAGGGGGTGTCATGGAGACAAATCCCCACGCACAGGCCTGGTCACTGCTTTTTCCTCACTTTGGCTTTGGGCATGGAATAATGGTGTGAGCAGAGAGCAAGCACTGTCCAGGAAGGCTCTGGCCTGGGGGCCCGGCCTTGCTCAGTGACAGGTAGGGCTGGCTGCTGCTGGCTTTCTTCCTCTGTCTCAGCGAATTGGCCTGTACAAAGGGCGTGTTGCCGCAGTGAGCTGCATTTCAAAACTCCATTGTACTGCCCTGCTCCTCTTAGCATTTCCCTTCTTCTTTCCTCTGGAGAAGAGGATTCCTATCCTTGCCCTCTCCTTGCCTCCCCACAGTAACAAGAATGGGGCAGGCCCTGCCCTACCAGCGCTGTGTGACTTCCAGCTGGGCCCTCATTCTGCAAAATGGGGAGAGCATGCCCTTCTTTGCGGGGTGGCTCTAGAAGGCCACAAAGCCACGTATTTAAGAGTTCTTTAAAAACCAGACTCAGGGTCTCAGTAGCTGTGTATGACCCTAAATGAACACTCTTGAATTGCATTATCTCCCTCCCACCAGCTCTGCAATGTCAGTTTAAACCTCTCCTGTTCCACTGTTGCCAGGGAGGACAGCCAACTTCAGTGTCTGTTCAGTGTTTTGAACTCCGAGGAAATCATCAATTTAGGCAAGATAATCAATTGGTGTGAAAACATTAGGGAGTCTATCTGTAAGGGAATGGACAACAAAATCTTGGCATATTCATTCAATGAAACAAGACAATAATGGGGAAAAAAACCCTGATACACACACACTATGGATGTATCTCCCAGAGAATACTGAGTGGAAGAGCTCATACTGTAAGATTCCGTTTCTATGAAGTACAGAAACAGGCACAGCTCATCTGTGTGACCAAAGTCAGAACAGAGGTTTCCTTTGCATGAGGGCTGTTGCTGGGGAGAGGGCACAAGACCGAGCCAGCTGGGGAGCTAGGAATGTTCTCTATCTTGATTTCAGCTGTAGTTACATGGGTCCATGTGTTTGTGAAAATCTTAGCATGACCAGACCTTCTGTATTTTCTTTCTTTCTTTTTTTTTTTTTTTTTGAGACAGAGTCTCACTCTGTTGCCCGGGCTAGAGTGAGTGCCGTGGCGTCAGCCTAGCTCACAGCAACCTCAAACTCCTGGGCTCAAGCGATCCTCCTGTCTCAGCCTCCCGAGTAGCTGGGACTACAGGCATGCGCCACCACGCCCGGCTAATTTTTTCTGTATATATTTTTAGCTGTCCATATAATTTCTTTCTATTTTTAGTAGAGATGGGGTCTCGCTCTTGCTCAGGCTGGTCTCGAACTCCTGAGCTCAAACGATCCGCCCACCTCGGCCTCCCAGAGAGCTAGGATTACAGGCGTGAGCCACCGCGCCCGGCCTGTATTTTCTGCTATACATAACACCATTCCACAATGTATTTTAGCCAAAAGCTTTTTTTTTTTTTTTGAGACAGAGTCTTGCTCTGCTGCTCGGGCTAGAGTGCCGTGGCGTCAGCCTAGCTCATAGCAACCTCAAACTCCTGGGCTCAAGCAATCCTTCTGCCTCAGCCTCCCGAGTAGCTGGGACTACAGGCATGCACCACCATGCCCAGCTAATTTTTTCCATATATACTTTTAGTTATCCATATAATTTCTTTCTATTTTTAGTAGAGATGGCGTCTCGATCTTGCTCAGGCTGGTCTTGAACTCCGGAGCTCAAATGACCCGCCCACCTTGGCCTCCCAGAGTGCTAGGATTACAGGCATGAGCTACCATGCCTGGCCTAGCCAAAAAGCTTTTAACGTGATTTTAATCAAGACTTCAGATCTAACTTCCAGTTTCCAGGAAATGTAGGAGACAGATGAACAAGCTAAATGGCACCATGAAGAAGCAACCAGGCAAATCAGAAGGTGGGAGCTTCCGCAGGACAATCAATCCAGACTCTCTTATGAGAGGACCTAGCCACATAGGAAGAGCCCAAGAAACATCACAACCAGACGCGGTACAAAGCCTGGGTTTCAATCCTGGTTTGGACAAAGCAGGTATAAAAGACACTTTAGAGGCAATCAGGGTTATTTGAACATAGATCGAGTTTTAGATAATGGTGAAGAATTATTTTTAATGTTTTAAAGTCTGATCATGCTAATTGGGTTCTACCGGAAAATGTCATTTTAAAAAGATGCACCCTGGGGGGAAAACTCTGATTCATTTTCAGCTTGGTGAAGGACGAGCCACCCACAAGGGTGCCTGGAGGGTTTCGCTTTCCACAGCCAGCCCTTTCAACGGGAAATGGACATTGACTGGAGTCGTGCTCTTCAACAGTATTTCATATATTTTCTCATTTCATAATAGAACATTGTTCCCTTTTTATAATTATGTTTTTGATGAAAAATATTTTAATAGCATGACAAATACGAAATGAGAAATGAATCTCTTCTCACTCCAGGTACCTCCTTTCCCAGTTTCTCTCCCCAGAGGCAAACACTATTAATGGTTTCTCATGTATCTTTTCAGAAAAGACATTCTCCGTTCACAGAAGCATATCTGTGTGCGGTTCTGTACTGTCTTACTAAGTGGCAGTCTCTCGTAAACACTGCATTACACTTGGGCTTTTGACTTAGCATATCTGAGAAATTCCATATCTGCTCTTATGAGGGCCACCGATGACCTCCTTGTCATCACATCCAAGACCACCCATTAGTCCTTCCCTGATTCCACCCAGCTGACTGGCCTTTCCTCCCAAAAACATTTCCCTCACTTGGCTTCCTGGACTGTGCATTCTCCTGGGTTTCCTTCTATTTCATCTCCATTGCTGTTCCTCTGCTCCTCCCTGAACTCTGAATGTGGTCATGACCCTCAGTCCCATCCTTGACCTTTTCTCTGCCTACACCCACACCGTAGGTGATCTCTACCATAACATCTCTACCCTGACAACTCCCCATTTTATATCTCTAATCTGAGTCACATTCCTAACTCTAGCCTCTTATCACACTGCCTGCTGGACATCTGCACTCAGATATCTGGCAGATGTCTCAAACCAAGCCTGGCTGAAGCCCCCAAACCTGTATCACCTTCTGTCCTCCCTAGAAGGAGGACTTCTGCTGACAGCATGGACTCTCAGCAACTCCAGGTTTCCCGTTGCTCATGCCAAGAAGCTCAGACATGCGTGCCTTCTCTTTTGTTTGCATTCCCATGCGCCACCCACCAGGAAATCCCACTGCCTCCAAGCTATGTCCAGAATCTGACCCCGCCTCACCACCTTCCCTGCTACCACTTGGGGCCCCACTTGCCTGGGTGCTTGCAGTATCCTCCTCACTGGTCTCTCTCCTCCATTCTTGCCCCTACTCCCGCCTCTGCTCATTCTGTTCCTGCCGGTCTGGCTTCCCTGCTGTCCCTTGTCATACCAGGCCCAAGCCCACCTTAGGGCATTTGCTGTTCCTCTGCCTGAGAGCTCCTAACCCAGGTATCTGCTTGGCTTTCTTATAACACCTTTGTCGCATTTTTGCTCAAATGTCATCTCCCTGTGGAATCTACTCTGACCACTTGATTAAGATAGAAACCCACCATTTTCTTTCCCCCTTAGTATGCTCAATTTGTTTTGTAGCATGTATCACTTACTAACGTTCTATAATTTATTGCTTATCTTGTTGTGTATGCTTTACGTGCCCCTTGAGAAAGCAGACTCCACGAGGACAGGGATTTTGTACCGTTTTCATCACTGCAGTAGCCCTAGTACCTAAAATAGCACCTGGCTCATAGTAGCTGCTTAATAAATATTTATTGAACCAATGGATGAGCAGATGTTATCCTGCTGGATTATTTTAATGGCCACGGGGGTCCACTGTGTGGATGATGTAGGAACAATAACAGCTCAGCAGTGGCCCATACTCATCAGGCATGTCTGAAGCAGTCCTGTAAGAATTTAGCTCCTTCATGAATTTATAGTCCTTTACAAACTTAGCTGTATGGATTTAGACTCATTTAAACTTTTCAACAACCTTAAGAACTAGGTCTGAAGGTCACTCCCATTTAATAAATGATGAAACTGATGTTCAGACAGGCTTATTAACTTGCCACAGTGATACAGATAATAAGTGGTCACGCCAGTCTGGCTATGTCTTGACCTGGCAAATTTAACTTCCACACGGATCAGTGTCCTTCTCCCCTCAGTCAGGTCTGGGACTTACCTCTGGAGAGACTTACCTGACCTGCATTTACTCAGTCAGTGTTTACCGAGCACTTCTGCCTGCGGCGTGTTAGATCCAGCCTGGCCTCATCTACAGTGCAGACAGAACTCAGACTGAGTCCGCATCACCTACTGGAATGTTATGGGACACAAGGATGAGCAGAAAAAACACAGCTCCTGCCCTCAAGGTCTTACGGTGGTAGGACAAACATGAACCAAGAACTCAATCGGTACGACAAGCCAACTGGGATGACCACCACCACTGGAGGTTCTAGATGGCTGGAAAGGCAGGGAAGGGACCCCTGAGCTGAGCGCTGGTAGATGGTTTAATAAGCAAAAAGAGGGAAGAACACTCTAGGAAAAGGAATTGCATGCCTAAAGACCAGCATGGCAGGCAGAGAGCAACGGGAACAGGGTGAGAAAGGAAGCCGGGAGGCCGTGGCCTTCTCAAGGAGTTTTGGCTTTACCCCAAGTTCAGTGGGAAGCCATTTAAGGTGGGGTGGAGGGAGGTAACTGTAGCCTGATCACATTTGATTTGCATCTGAAGACAGTTTTGGGTAAACAGTAGAGAACAGACAAGTGGGGAAGGGTTGATGGGCTTTGTGGTAACGAAAGAAACTGAGTAGTAGAGAAATGCATATATTTTATTTTTTTTTTTTTGAGACAGAGTCTCACTCTGTTGCCCAGGCTAGAGTGCCATGGTGTCAGCTTAGCTCACAGCAACCTCAAACTCCTGGGCTCAGGTGATCCTCCTGCCTCAGCCTCCCGAGTAGCTGGGACTACAGGCATGCACCACCACGGCCAGCTAATTTTTTCTATTTTTAGCAGAGATGGGGGCTTACTCTTGCTGAGGCTGGTCTTGAACTCCTGACCTCAAGCTATCCTCCAGCCTTGACCTCCCAGAGTGCTAGGATTACAGGCCTGAGCCACCACACCCAGCCAAGAAATGTATATATTTTAAAATTTCAATAGATTTAAGGGGTACAGGTGCAGTTTTGTTACATGAATATATCACATAATGGTTAGATCTGGGCTTTTAGTGTACTCATCACCCAAATAGTATACATTGTACCCAATCAGTAATTTTTCATCCGTCTCCCCCATCCCACCCAGTAGAGAAATTTTGGCCTGAGGTCATGCCCCTCCCTGGAGTCAACCCTCATAAAGATTTGTTGATTCAGCAGGGACAGAGTAGGCAACAAGGCCCATTCCCTTGGTCCAGGTGGGACAGCTCTGAAGGGTGTTCCTAGTCCTAGAGCTCTCACCTTAAAACTGAGATAAAAATGTTGAATGATCTGTCCAGGGTTCCAGACAAGAGTGGGTGGGTCCCTGGTTCCACCTGTGCAGTGGGAGGACCCTGTTCCACCTGGGGCAGGTGTCTCAGTCCTAGAAGCTGCCCCTCCCTGCTCAAGTCCGGATCTCCAGAAGGATGGTCAGCCGTGCCTGATGTGCAGGGGGTGGGGGTGGGGGACAGTTACGAGAGTCCTTGGCCCTCGGATGCTGGTCCCAACTTTCCCACTTACTTGCTCTGTGACCTTGAGTAAATCCCCTTCTCTCTCCAGGCGCCGTTTCTTTATTGGTAAGAGAGGAAGTTGGAGTAATCAGTGACTCAACTTTTGGGGCAGTTCACAGACCCTTTGAGAGTTTGTTGAAAGCTATGACCGTCATGCACATAATTTCTGGCAGCTGCAGGGGTTCTGGAAGTCCTGGGGTAGGATGGTGGGTGGGGTGAGGGGATTCATTTGAGCCCCAAGAATCCGTGGATGAGACATTAACAAGCACCATTTCTGGTGGCCTGCTGAGAACCAAGTCTGATACACTGTTCTAATCCTTACCATAATCCTTTAAGATAAGTAGGATTTTTCCCACTTGGAGCCTTCAGACACAGCACTTAAGTGACTTGCCAAAGCTGAGAAGAGCTGAATTAGGACCCCCAAGCTAGACCTTGAAGCCAAACACTGTTCTTCCCATTCCAGTGAGTGACATCAATACTCTTACCCATTCCCTGTCCCCCTGACACATTTTAGACCTCATAGCCCCCCGTCTTTTGCACTTTCAACTGCTCTCATGGAGCAGGGCTCACCCCATGAGACAGGACAGAGGATCTGGGGCCACGATGGGCTATGGGATCTGCAAGGTCACATAGCAAGTAAGGGGTCCAGCTGAGAGGGAGAGAGAGTAGACACGTGTGGTCACCTTGGAAGTCTCAGCACGGACAAGTGTCACCTGGTTGCCACTTGGGAGACCAGGAGGAAGAAAGGTCGTGGGGGCAGGCTGTAATCGGGGGAAGAAAGCAGGACCCTGTGGCTGGGCCTGAAAGAAGGGGCTTTCTGTGAGCCTGAAGATGCCCAGTGCCCTGTATATACTTGGCCCTCAAGGCAAGTTCTCTGATGGCCTGTTAAGTCTTCTCAGCAACGCCGGTGGGACATTTTATCCCCACTTTCCAGATGAGGATGCCAAAAGAACTTCCTTTAGCTCCCCGTTGGGAGGTGACCACACACACACACACACACACACACTCTGCCTTCAGGTCCTTCTCCAGTCTCAGTCCCCTAATCCGTTACTCAGGCTGCATTTTCCTGCCTATCCCTATAGGACCATGCCCAGCTGGGTACGGTGTTCTTGCCTTTTTACCCTCTGAACCTGAGCACCTGTTTCTCCCTTTGCCAGGAATGCCCCTTCCATTCCCCATTGAACTCCTATTCATCCTTCAAGATCCAATGCCACAGTCTCCGCAGTCATTCAGCCAAGCAGAACAGATTGCCATCTCCCTGCCCATTTCTCTTTTGGCTCTCATCTCGTATTTCTAACCAATGGCTTTGATTAGAAATATGGGATCCCATTTCCGGGGACTTCAGCTTCACTCCTCAGTACTCCAGTGCTCCGCAGTGTCTCTGCCACACACCAGGCTCCAAGTGTTTGTTGGAGGAGGGAAGGAAGTCCAGGAAGCCTCCTACACCACCCAGCCTCAATGGCTTTTTCAGCTCCCGAGAACAGCAGGACATTTATATCCTGTGTAAGAGACTTCCTACTGTTGACTTCAATAATACCAAGTTTGTTGCCCCCGGGCCCCCTTTGTTTTTACCCCATTAGCCTTCCTTTACCCATTTCCTGTCTTGGCCTGGGGGTCCTTGCCATGATCATCCCTTTATCCAGCTTTCCATCTTCTGCCGGGATCCAGGCTTTCGTTGGCACAGAGCTGACCCTTGACCTTGTCACCCCTCCCCTGCTAGGCTCCCATGGCCTAGGGAACCCAGTACCCTGGGTTGTGGCATGCACAAGCCCTTCCCTAGCTGGGCTGCGGGGGAGCCCTATCACCCAGTGGCTTTTCCACTCTCCACCCATCCTTTTTCTCTCCCCTGTTAAGAAAGAAATTAATCAGACACTTCTTCAAGACAGCAAGGAAGACTTCACTCAAGAAGGGGACTACTGCAGCAGGGGTTTTGCAGTGGGAGAGACTGAGCTCAACTCTGATGACAACAAGGAAACGTGGGAATCGATGCCATGGAGCAGTGGCAGGGGCGGCCAGGGCCTAGTCAGAAAGAGAACTCAGAGCAGCATGACCCAAGTTTGGTCAAGGGCAGTCTTTGTCAGCCCCTAACCACCTGGCTCTTTCATTTTTCCCAGCCTCAATTCAAGCTCCTGCCCCTTCCTTATTTTCCACTGCCAACATCCATGCCTCCTCTGAAACTTTCTTGGGCCTTCCCTCCCCGGAAATACATTTTTCTCTGCCTGGGCTTGGGGAGAGATGTCTATTTCTCCCCTCCAAACCAGAAGCTCTTTGCAGCACGAATGTTCCCCTACTGCCCCACAGAGCGTGGGCATAACCAGACCTCCATGGAAAGGGTCTCCTGGGGATGTCCCTCTTATTCTTGCCGCTTCTAGTCCCCTCTGCCCCCTCCATTGAAGGGGACCCAGAGTGTGAGTTGGTGGTCAATGTCCTTTGCCTGGGAAGGCCCCTGGGTGTTCACACCCCTCCCCAGGGGCCTCCATCCTGGGCTTGGGTCGACTTCCTCAAGGGAAGAGAGGAGATCTCCCTGAACGTCTCCGCCCCCCGCTTGCAGTTGCAATGAATTACCTTTAGGGGGCTGAACACTGCTGGGGGTACAGAGACCTCCAGCGGCTCGATCACCCCCAAAGAACAGGCAAGAAATGCCCACCTCGCGACTCCCTCCCCTCGCCCCTCCCAAAAGTAAAACCACTTGGGAAGGGCCGCCCTAAAAACACTCCTGCGTCCCCAACCCGTCGACGGAAACAAGCTCCCCGTAACTGCGAGGGGCGGCGCGGCGCCTTTAAGAGGCGGCGGGCGGCGCTGCCCCCTGGCGGCCACCCGGCCGCGAACCCTCGCGCCCTCGCGGCCCGCCGGGCTCCAGTGGCCGGCCGGCCGGGCCAGCGCGGGGCGGCGGCGGGGCCGGGCTCGGCGTGTGCGCGGGCGCTCGCCGCCGCCCTTCTCGGCGGGCTGCTTGCGAGGCCGAGGCCGAGGAGGAAGTGGCGGCGGCGGCGGGTGAGGACCACGGCGTCCGAGCCCGCCCGAGGGGCACGCGCCCGGCTCGGAACGGCCGAACGCGGCGCCCGGGGCGCGGGGGGTGGGACGCGGCGCGGGAGGGCGGAGGGAAGGAGGGCGCGGAGGCCGCCCGTCTGCCGCCGCCGGAGGCGCGTGGCTCGGGCCCGCGCGGCCGCAAGGAGGCGCGCCGGGCGGGGGCGGTGTCCGCGGAGGCCCGGCCCCCGCTGCAGCCCGCGGGCCGGGCGGCGAGGCGCTGGCGGGCAGACGGGCGGCGGGGGCGTGGGCGGCGGCGGCGTTGCGGGCGGCCCCGCGCGGCCCAGCCAGTGGCGTTCCGCGCTGAGCGCCGCTCCCTCCTCCCGGCCGCCCGCCGCGCCCCGCCCCTGCCCGCCCTCCCCGCAGGACTGCGCGCCCGGAGCCCCGTTCCGCGTCCCCGCCGCCGGGAGGAGGTGCCCGCACGCTCGCGGCGCGCGCCGGCCGCCAGACTCGGCCTGTGGGCGATTTCCTCCGGACCCAGGCTCCCGCCCGAGGAGGAAGATGCAGACCTTTCTGAAAGGGAAGAGGGTTGGCTACTGGCTGAGCGAGAAGAAAATCAAGAAGCTCAATTTCCAGGCCTTCGCCGAGCTGTGCAGGTAAGGAGGGACGCGGCTCCGGTGCCCGGGACCCCCGGCCTGAGCCCGGTCCAGCCTCAGCGGTTGTTTGGGGAGGTTAGAGCAAAACGGGAAGAAGCGGCGCGCGGGGAGACTGAGTCCCAATGGCCAGGTGGCTGTGGGCCGCCGGCTGTGTTCGAGGGCAGCGGTGGCCAGTACTGGCGACGAGGCTCGGACCGGGGCTCTCAGGTGCACTGGGACCCCGCTGAGAGGCCCCCAGCCGCCCGGGGCGCGGTGGGAGCGCTGCTGAAGGTTGACGGAGGGACCTGGGAAACCGGGGAATCCACGCTGTCGGCTAGAGGCTCAGGGGTACTTTTGGACCGGAGTGTTTATCTTCCTTCGTCCCCTTCCCTTTAGTGGAGAGGGGCACCAGCACTGTGGACCACCGACTACGTGCCCCGCGTGTGTTGGGCTCTGGAAGCTGTCATTGCATAGTACTGGGCTAAGCCCAGCTGAAGCGAGTGGCAATGCTTGGCATGTATGTGGTGATTTGCTGTCTCATTAGAGCCTCACAGCAGCCTTGCAAATTGGCCAGGGTGGTGATTCTGGGCCACGTGTCTGAGAAAAGGGGCTGATCAGCAGAGGGGTAGGGTCCCCCGCCTAGGGTCCCACGGCCAGGGAGTGGCCGGTGCATCGAAGGTGCTGGGAAGTGAATGTCTGTGGGATAGAATGGCCTTGCACCATCCAGGCTCTGCGCCCCCCTCCCACCATGTTGGTGCTCACGGTGGCTCTCTGGTGTTTAAGGGATCATATTCGTAATAAATTACAGAAGTACTGAGTCTTGGGTCAGGTAGGCGTTGGCTTGCTCCACAGCTGTGGCTTTGCTTCTGAGAAGCTGTTAGTTAAATCCAGTTCTCAATGAAAGCGTAAGAGAATCCAGCTCCAGAAGCCTTTTGCAAACTCCGGGTGGAAACCTTTTGTGATGCGGTGTCTCAGCTTGGTAGATTTGACTTTTGAAAATGGACCCTACTTGCATTTTAGTTCCTGTGGGTCCCCAGACATCTTGGAGAATTGAATAGTTGCGTTTCCTTATTCCCTGGTGTGCCCGGGGCCAGGGGCCAGTCTGAGCTGGCATGTGCAAGTGAGCTTGGCAGCACCTCTGTGTGCCTCATGCCTGTCCCAAGGGCCTGCTGCTCCTTTGCCCCGTGCAAGCCCCGCAGGCGCTCTTCTCCTTGCAGCTGCAGGGGTCAGCTTGCTTATTTTATAGTAGCTCCTGGTTCTGCATGTCTTGGTCTGGGGATGTGGTAGGCAGTCTTCTCCCAGGCCGGCATCCCTAGGAGAAAGCAGGCTTTTCACAGTAGGTAATGGAGAGTGCCTGGAATTCACAAGGAAATCAGGAGGAACTCGAGGCTAGAGCTTTGAAAATGGGTCCTAGGGCTTTGGAACATTACAGAAGGGGGCTTTGGAACATTACAGAAGGATACTCGAACATTGCACTGTGGATACACACACTTGTGGAAAGGACACCCTAGAGACTGAAGAAATTTGGAGAAGCCCCTTTGGCATGTTCTCGAAGTCTAGTTATGACGGGAGGCACTGGAGCTCCCCCTGCAGTCATATAAGACTTGGGAAATCCCAGTTAATACCTTGCACACTTTTTACTACTGTCTCTGTGTATTTTTGTCATCCCGTGTCTACAGCTAAAGCTTGAGGCTTGTCATTGGGTTGGTATGTTTTACTAGGTAATTAGGCAGCTCTAGCAAAACATTCCTTGCCAAGATGCACAACTAGGTCCAGTCCTCAGGCCAGACCTGCAGATCTGCTTGCTCTGTGGACCCCCTGCCTTTAAAGGGGTGGGAGGTTCAGGGCAAGCTATGGTGTCAGCCCTTCTGGGGAAAATTGCGAGTGTAGCATTAATTTCTCTGAAAGGGTGGTTGTGTTAAAAGAGTAGTTGCCGTCAAAATATTGGCCTCAAACAGGAGGTAAAAGACCTCTGGGCCATCCTGGAACCCCAGAAAACCCACTTTGTGTTTTCTTTAGAAAAGCTTTAGGTGTTTTGTCGCTTGAGCTTAAGAAGGAAAAGAAAACACCAAAAAGAGTTTTTCTGTTTCTTCTTTATTATAATACTTTCAGGGCAGTGCCCCCTGGTGGCCACATTTCTATAGTGGCTGCAAAATGCTCTAGCTGTTGAGCTGGTGACCACAGTGCCCTTTGCTGTTTTGCTTGGTGTGAATGCCAGTGTGATCTTAGTGACAGTGGGAATGCACATTGTCATGTTTTTGACATTCAGAATCTGGGGGGTGCAAGGCTTCTGTATTGATGGATGATGAATTGTCTATGAATTCCCTAATGAAAAAGTCCAGAAATGTTTGCAAGTGACTCGAGGCTCTGCTCTGAATGTTTGGGCTAGTGTCAGAGGATGGCCTGAATGGTCCAGTCTGGGATGAGTTGTTTAGTTGAATGTCAGGCCTCATAAAAATTGTAGAGCAGGAAGAGATGTTGGAGATCATCTCATCCAGCCCCTTTGTTTTACAGATGGGGAAGCAGGCACAAGAGGGGGCAGGTTCCATACTCTTGCTCTTTTCCTTTAATTTCCAGAATGGGTCCAACCTGGCGACCTCGAGATTTGCTCTGACAAAGTCTTTGTCCTTGGGCACCTCTAACAAGAAGGTGGACCCACTCATTATTTTCCCCGGGGTCCAGCTGCTGCTATGTAGTCCCCAGGGACACTTTCCTTGCAAGGCTGAGTCCCTCTGCAAGTGTGACGCCTTGTTCTCTGAGGGGGCAGTGCACCTGCGCGGCAACAGTAGGTGGTTGGAGCCAAGTCCTGGGAAGTGCCCACCTACGTTAGGTAGGCACAAGGGCCGGCCTTTTCAAATGAGTGCCCTGATGGGATGGGGCCTCCGGCTAGCCGACACATGGGCCTTCAAATCAGCGTGTGTTTTCAGTGTACTGTTTGTTCCTGGTGCTGTCCTCTGTTTCTTCCCCTCTCTGCGGGGACATGCCTCTGGTTGTGTTCTCTTCCACCCTTCTCACCTTCCTTCCCTCCCTAACCTGGGAGCAGCCTTGCAGTTCCCTCACACCCCGTTCTTGTGGCTTTTTCAAGATTCCCAGAAGGGGCTTCTTTGGGGGAGTGAAGAAATATAGTTGTTAGTTGGAAATACTAGGTGATTTTTAATTTAAGTGCCTGTTGGGGAATGCTGGCTGGGCTGGGCTCCCTTCGTTTGTGTTTTCTGTGCGTCTCCTCCAACTCCTTCTCTCTTTCCCCTTTGCTGTGGCTGAACCTACATTGCTGGAGGTGCTGAAAGAGGCACATGACTTCATGAAGCCTTTTGGTATGAAATGTGGATGGACCTCATCTGTCTTTACTGCAATAATAGCTGATTTTTAATGAGGTGCTTCCAAGTACGTCATCTCATTTAATCCTCCCAGCAACCCAGGGATGGAGGGACGGGGAAACTGAGGCTCGGGGAGTGTAAGGGATTTGCACAGCCAGTTAAAGAGCTTCCCTGAGTCCAGTCCTGAGGCCTCCACCGGAGAATGTGGCCCCCTTGTGTATTCAGTGTCTCTTTGCCGAGGTTCGGCCTGGGCCTCCAGGAGGCCCCCCAAACAGAAGAATGTCTGTGAAGTTGTCGCCTTTGAGAAACTCGGAGGCCAGCTGGGCTGACTTGGCTTGCAGGAAACGTGTTGATGGAGCAGTGTCAGACCGCGGTGTTGCACAGTTCCCTCAGAAGGGACTGAGGAGTTCGTTGATGTTCATGTTTACTGACCACCTTGTGATGTCCCAGCCTGGTGTTATGTGGCGGGTTGGGGTGCAGCGGGGCAGAGCCCCTGCCCTCATGGTGTGAGTGGTGTCAACAGTAAACTGGCCCGGGAGGCATAGCAGGGAAGTGCAGGCTGCAGCTGGGCCTGTCCCTTCCCCTGGGGCCCTCCATTTCTTTCTTTAAAATCGGGTCATCTTCAAGGTCCCTTTTTGCTGGAAGGCATAGCATTCTGGGCTGGAATTCTTCTGGGAGAGTGTGGGGGGTGGGGAGGAGGACCTTTTCCAGGATCAAGTGATGCCGGTCTGTGGGTGGGTATTCTTTTGTTTGTTTTAATGTCTGGATTTGCCACCATTTCGGGCATGCTGAGGTGGGAGGAGGTACTGACTTAGGTTTCCTTTGCAGCAATGCACAGGGAATATCTACAATTCAGCCTTGCAAATAAATACTTTCTACCAGCCTCCTAGGGAGCAAACTGCACTCCACATGGGAGGAAGCGTCCGTCTGGACACGAGTTGTCTGTTGATGGGACTACTCCTGATTGCAGGCCTGGCTCCACGCTGACTACCCATGTGACCTTGGGCACATTCTTTGCGTACTGTTGTGCTCTTGCTCATTGCGTGGAACGGTGTGTCTTGGAGAAATTCCACATCCCTGCTTCATTGGGAGGAAGTTTTGTGTCATTGCCTCATTTTTAACAAATGGCTGCACGGTCTACCTTTTAAAAGGATAGATTACATTTCTTCCCCTGGGATTGGCTTTTGCTGGCAGAGGCAGCATGGCAGGGCCCTTCCCTTGCCTGTGTGCACATTACTAGGTGAGTGAGTGCTGGGTCAAAGGGCATGGGAATCTTATAATACTTTTCAATACACTTTCTGAAACTGCTGACGAAGAGATTTCACTGTTTCAGTTCCAGTGACAGTGAATGGGAGGGCCTGTTACCCACACCCTTCCCAGCACCTGCACCCTCCCCAGCACGGCGCATGGACAGATACGTGGGTGAGAAATGATACTTTGGATTTGCTTTTCTTTCATGATACTGAGGTTGAGGAGGCTGGCTGCATTAGGTGGGCACGGGGCAGAGCAGGGCTCACCAGGCTGGGCACCCCTGTCCCCAACGATTAGGCCACCCTTCTTCCACTGGTTACATCTCCCATGTGGTTTAGGGGTGTTCAGTAAATACTTAGCGAAGTGCCTCATGAATGTAGTGTCTGAACAGTTGGATGTGAATAGGGTTCCTGCTCCCACTCATTTTGAATTCAGCTGGTAAGACAGCTTTTGAGGGAATGCTATAGTGCCTCCTTTTAAAAAAGTAATCTTCATTTTAGAAAGTGAATCATTCAGGAGCTGTGCGCCTCCTCCTCTCCTTTTATGATTTCTTGCCTCTGGCTGCTGGTTTGCCCTGGCGAGTACTGAAGGAGCTAGTTTTGCACAGGAAACATTCCTGGGGACCAGCCTGTCCAGATGTTCGTGGTGTTTTCCTCTGCCGTTGACGCTGCAGACCCATTGACTCTTCAGCAGCCGTCCTCATGCGGCCTGGGGTCACTCAGGGTGCTCTTGGAGCCCAAGCCCGCAACTGGCACTTGAGGCTTGTTCAGGTGGCCTGGGATCTTTCTGAGGGCTGTGTCCAGCTTCCTCTCTGCTCTCTTGTATGTTAGTGGCTCACGCCAGGCCCCGGAGGATAGCGAGAACCTGCTATGGCCCAGGCGCTACTGCGGATAGGAAAACTACCCTCCGAGATGGGTGGTGTGTCTCTTTGCTAGATGAGAACTCTAGAGCTCAGGGAGAGGCCAGGTGACCTGCTTGGTCACTCAGCTGTGAGCAGTAGATCTGGGATTCGCCCTTGAGGCTGGTTGACTCCTAAAACCATGCTGTTTCCATGCCTTTGTCTTGAAGGGGGAACATCCAGCCACCATTGGCTTCAGAAGGAAACCAAGTTCTTTTTTTTTTTTTTTTTTTTTAAATAAAAGGTCTCACATATTTATTACTGAACCAGCTTATTAGTACAGAGCATATAAACAAAGAGAAAAATCACTGTTCCCAATGAAATGCGTCTGTCCGGATATTAGTGACATTTCCAACATGATTTGGTAAGATGATAGTGACCTTGATACAGCATAAATATGTGTGCCATTATATCATGGGCAATCTTTATAGACCCAGCTTGGTTCTTCTCCAGTGTCTCCTCTTGGAATTGTACCTGATTTTATTGCCAGTCTTCATACGAATCCATTGGGGAATGGGACGATTTTGCTTCTGCTTTTTGGCTAGAAACCTCTTGATTCTATAAGTCTTGTGAGAAGACATGGCGAGGGAGAGTCAACGGGACAGAGCCCCAAGTTCTTTTCTGAGCATCCTCTGTGTGCAGTTGTTGGGTCCAGCTAGATGGTGGGTGGTGGAGATAGCAGTGCTTGGAGCAGGACACTTGCGCAGCTGGCTCAGATGACTGCGCAAGTCATTCTGCCTTCCTGAGCCTCTGCTCTTCCATCTGTAAAGTGGGTCTAGAACACCCACCCAAGGGCTAGGGAGCATGGCAGGTGCTTAATGAATGATAGGATTCCTCCTCACGGGGTGGGTGGGGGCACCTGCCCCTCTGCCCTCCCAAGGCTGGGGCAGGGTCTCTGACACATCTCTCGGGGGAGCCCCAGGCAGTCTTTTTCGGTGGGGGGGGTCTTCCAATGCCAGTGACCAGCTCACTGCTTCCTGGGTGGGTCAGGGTGTGGTAGGTGGGTGCCAGTGTGCAGGGAGAATGCTCCTGTGGCAGTTTCATTTTCATTTCTGCCTCACACCCTATTTCCATCCAGCAGTCGAGGGCTGGGCTGCAGAGGTGAGGAAACATCGGTTCCCCCCCTGGGGCCCTGTCCTAGTGCAGGTTCCTGGGCCTCCCCCTCCCCTGGAATGAATCTGGGATGGGCCCCTGCATCTTCTTTTTAAAAAGCACCCTATTCATTTCTTCACGCACTCACATGATGTGCAGTTATTGAGTGCCTGCTGCATGCTGGGTGCTCCTAGGTTCTGGGGATTGATACAGCAGTGAGCACTGCAGGGGCCCCTCGATCACTGGAGACAGCTTGGGGTCCTTCTGGGACAGTTGTTCAGCCACCAATCAGCTGCCAGGCAGCTCTTTCCCACAGTGTGCCAGGCTCGATGCCTCTTAGGATTCTAGGCTCATGAGTTTCTTTTCCTTTCCTTTTTAATTTTTTTTTTTTTTTTTTTTGAGACAGAGTTTCACTGTGTTGCTCAGGCTGGTCTTGAACTCGTGGGCTCAATCGATCCTCCTGCCTCAGCATCCCTAGGAGCTGGGATTACAGGTGTGCGCCACCACGCCCTGCTCATGGATTTCTTCATGAGGAATAGAGAGATGTGGGACTGTTGGTTTCTTTCTGGGTGAAATTTCATCTTCACTCTGCACCCCTTACCCATCTTACAGATGTGGAAATGAAGGCTCAGGAAGACGAGGTTAGCCCCAAGTTGTAGAGCTGGCAGGTGGGGCAGCTTGGATTGAATCCAGAAGTCCTAACATTCATCATGGGATCCTTGAAAAAAAAAAAGGAATTCTGGCCGTTCTGTCCGAGGGCTGTCGCTGCCTCCCTGTGGAAAGGTCTGGACAGTGGCAAGGGGTCCTGTCGGAAGGAAATTTTGCTTCCTGCAGAATCAGCTCCCAAGCACGCTTTTTCTCACCTTGACCTGGACATAGCCAAGCCTTGGCCTGTGCTCAGGGAGATTTGGGTACTCAGTCCCTTGCTGCTCCGGGGAGGGCTGAAGCTGCAGGGGAGGACAGTCCAGGCTCAAGCTTCTGGCCTTTGCCTATATATTGGGAAGTGTCCTTGCTGGTGAGGAATGTGCTCACAGGGGAGGTGACAGAGGCTGCCTGTAGCATGGATCAGGGCAGCAAATCCTCCTCCAAAAGTGCACGTAAGCCTTTGCTTAAGACTGCAGGGTCTGTCCTGCGCTGCATTATTTAAGCGGTGCAAGAACAGTTCAGCCCAGAAAGAAGTAACAGTGGCTCCTGTTAGGGAGCGCCAGCCCTGTGCCTGACGCAGCTCTGAGTGCTCACATATGGCTGTTTGAGGCTCTCAGTGCATTTGTGGAAACTGAGGCTCAGAGATGGTAAGTGACCTTCCCAGGGTTTCATAGCTGGTCACTCCTGGGGATTTGAACGTCAGTCCGTGTGGCTCCAGAGCCTGTACTCTTGACCATTACAGAGTTTTTTGGTTTTTATCTTTTTAAATGAAGGCAAAGATGGCTCTCTTTTGTATGAGTTCTTCTCCAGCTACCCACCCTCAGTGCCCTGTAGTCACTTTTCTCTTTTTCGTTTTCAATTTCATTTGGATGCATTGCTTGCCTGGAGAGTGTCCAGAAATTCAGAGGCTGACTCAGCTGACACCCAGTCAGGCTGGGGAGGCTAACAGTGGGACCCAGCCACCTGCTAGTGGCGTTGCTGTCCACCCTGTGGGTGCCGAGTTTGGGCCACCCAGTCTGTGAGGTGCTCTGTCCAGACAGCCTCAGCTGGATTCCCAGGCCCAGGTAGATCCTGCCAGGCTTCTTTCTTGAAATGCTCTGAGCCTGTATGGACAAGGCTATGTGGCCCACTCCCCTTGGAAGCTACTCTGTCCCCTCCTGGGGGTCACCTTGAAGACCTTGGAACTTTATCTACTGAAGTTAGAGGCCTAGAGAATTGTGGAAGCTCCTTAGAAAGACTCCAAAAGCCTAAGAGGCTCTTGGGAATATTCTCACTGGAGCAGACCCTTGGTCTCAGGCCGAGCAACTTAACCTCTCTGAGCCTTTAGTTATACTATACCAGCAGTATAGTTTTGCAAGTTGGTTGAGCTAAGGCACCGCAAGTCCTAAGCACAGAGAGCCAGGCCCTTGATAAGAGACACAGTAAATGTTCATTTGTCCTCTTGTTTAGAATTGGCCAACGAAGGTTGGTGGAGCTGTTTACCAGTTTATGTTTAAGTATCCCTTCTATCTGGGAAGAAGATAGGACAAGAGAGGAACGCAGTTCAGAAGCCTCTTGGTGGGTCTGGGTTGGATTCCATGTGAGTCCATAGGGACAGCGTGTGTCTTGCCCAGTGGTTGGATTTGAACCCAGCCTCTTACTAGATGGGTGACCCTGGGTGCATTTTGGTTCCTCTCTGGGCTTTAATTTCCTCCTCAGTAAGAGCTGACTTTGTGCTGTGCATGGGAGGGACGCAGCACACATGAACCTCCCTCCTTCCTTGTGGAGGCCAGAGACCATCTCTGGAAGGAAGAAGGGCAGGGCTGCCCCTCACTCATCTGTGTCAGACAGGTGACATCAGAGTAAACCTCCTCTGTGGGGTGAGGTGCAGAGATTAATGATCTCAGAGGAATAATTTTCTAAAACCTTTGAGCCGGAAGGTGTGTTTGCAGATGAGGATTTGCAGCCCAGAGCGGCTGGCCTTGCAGGTTCATGCACACAGTGACTAGGCCTGACAGCGTGGAGCCCACAAGTGCACCTCCTGGCCTCAGGGAACCTCAAGGAGTGCGAGGCAGGGTCTGTTCTGTTCTGGGCCATCTTTGGTGGACCCGATCTCTGGCCTGGATGAGTTGCTTTTGTCGATGGGTCCAAATGGTCAGTAACTGCCCCCCATCCCAGTGGTCTTTTCTAGCCCTGCCAGGAGTGTTGAAGGAGCCAATTCGTTGGATTTGGGGTGCTCTTCTGGGAAGGGTGGGGGAGTGGGCGGGTGCCCCCTTCCCTGAGGTGGCCATGGGTCATGGACAGTTCTGTGGGTGCCTCTGTATCAGCGATGGGCTGGGCCTCTCCGGATGTGAGACCTTGTGGACCGGGCTCTATTCCTGCAAATGTTTCCCTTGCTGTGCCCTCCTGTCCGCTCTCTGTTAACCAACAGGTGTAGTGAGTTGTTGGGATGAGGGTATGATCTGAGCAGAAAATTGCTTGTATGTCTTGATTCCTAACAAGTGTGATGGGTTCTGACCGAAACCTCAGTGCCGACTGGATTCAGTAACAAAGGGGATATATTGGCTCCTATGAGCGTCAAATCCATGGGGTCTTCTGGCTGTAGCTCTAAGTGGATTCAGGGGCTCAAGTGATGGTCCTTAGGACCTGGTGTCTCTCTGCTTCCCTGGTCTCTTCCATGTTGGCCTCATTCTCAGGCTCTTGTGGTGCAAGGTGAGTCCTCACAACCGACCTTCATTCAGGCACTGCGAGTTCCTTAGGGGTGTTACCTGTTTGCTCTGCATTACCACCCTCTGAGGGTGTGTGTTTTTAGAAGGGTTAAATAACTTGCCTGGGGTCACACAGCCTGTGGGTGGCAGAGCTGGGATCAGACCTGTGCAGGTTGGCTCCAGGGCCTCAGGGATGCGGGCTCATTCAGATGCCTGATTTGTCGGCCTGGGCCACGTGCCTGCCCCTGAATCAGTTGCTGGGGCTGGCAGTGCAGGGTGTCCCATTCCCTGCCACGTGGTCTGGGCGTGGGCAGGATGGATCCCCAAAAGGAAGCTGGGGGACTGTGCCCCGGAGGCAGTGGGATGGATGTTAGGCAGCCGGGGAGGGGGAGGTGCCGGTGCCCCCTGGTTCTGGGCTCCAGTGGCTGATGGGGGTGGGAGCTGCTCTCCACCAGCTTCCAGCTCTGGACTGGGATTGCAGGGACCCAGGATGGGGGCCCGAGGGCTCACAAACACGTTCTCCAGGGCCAGGATGCTGTTCTCCAGAGGGGAGTGAAGAGCGTCCCCAAGGACTTGCCTACCCCCCTGCTAGGTGCCTCTGCTTGGTGTTCAGCGTTCTCCCAGGCAGCTAGACAGGAGTGCCTGTGGGGAGCTCCGGAAAGGGTCTGCTCCAAGCCTTCTCCTTTGCTGTGGCCGCTGTGGACAGCCCTGAAGTAGCTTCTCAGGCCTTGCCTTGCTCCTCAGATAAACCTACCTCTGGTCTATTCCCATGGCCAGTCTGCCACAGGCAGATTCAGGGGGTCCTGGGCCCAGTGGCCAGGTGGTTGGGCCTCTGGAGAAAGGGCTGATGTCCTCCTGTGTGTGGGGTGGGGTTTTGTGGGGCCCTGGGGAAGGCTGCCCTGCAGTCCAGGGAGAAGGATCATGTCCTCCCTGCCCCACTGTGGCTGTGCAGAACCTTGGTGTGTTGCCACTGAAGTGTTGTGGAATGAAACAATCTTGTGTTATGTAAACACAATTAGCCAGTTGCTGTCTGGCCCTGTCCTGCTTGGGGAGAGCTGAGTCGGTGTCTTTCTGCCAGGATCCCGGGGGATTCTGTGAGCCAGGAGCAGCTGTCAACTATCGATTGGAGGTCGATGGAGATGGAGGGAAGCGTTGGTCCAGTGAGGGCCACTGACCTGTCCAGGACACTCAGCTCTGAGGCACAGAGCCAGGTCCCAGGGCCTCCCGCTGCTGAGCAGACCTGGTGGAAACTGCGGGGGTTATTTCCACCTGGAAGGGGAGAGGAAGTGGCGGCGAGTGGCTGCTCGCCACACACCCAGGCCGTTCCGTACATCAGGTCCCCGGTCCCAAGGGCCTTGGGTAAAGGGGCAGAGGGGTGGACCAGAGGCTGGGGGAAGGCTCAGGGAGGTGGGGCCTGCTTAGGGATTTGGGTCTGTCATGGTTCCTTTTTGGAACCAGTGGGGGAAGTGAATAGAGGGCTTACTCAGAGCCCCTTGCCCTAGGCTTGCTAACCCCTGCTAGGTGCCTCTGCTTGGTGTTCCAGAATTCTCAGAGGCAATGGGGCTCTTTGATGGCACTGCCCCAGAGGTGGCTAGGCAGAGGCAGTGCTGGGGGGGAGCTCTGGAGGGGAGGCTGCTCCGGGCCCTCCGCTTTGCCGTGGCCACCGTGGACAGCCCTGAAGGAGCTTCTTGGGCCTTTTGGAGCTGCACAGGTGGCAGGAGTGGGGATCGGAGAGCCCGTTTGGCTGTATGGCCCAGCATTGTGGTCCCCATTTGAGGGCCCCCAGCTCAGAGGCCCCGGGAATGAGTCTGTGACCATTGCTTCCGGTTTAGCTGATGGGGCTGCCGTTTGGACCTGAGCTGTGGGGTTGGACAACTAAGAACCTCGGGGAAGGACCTCGGGTCTCTTAGGTGAGGCTGTGAGGAGGGGTCAGTTCCGTTTGTCAGCTGATGAAACAGCACTGCAAACAGAAACCAACTTCAGAAGGCTTGGTGACTTGACCCATGAAGTTCCATGCGGGCTCTCCCCGGCAGGTTCTTGACTGACTTGTGAATAGTACTAAAAAGCTTTTGTTAAAAAGTAATGCTGTACATGATCAAAAATCTAAGCTGGGCTTGGTGGTGTGTGCCTGTAGTCCCAGCTACTCGGGAGGCTGAGGTGGGAGGATCACTTGAGCCCAGTTCAAGGCCAGCCTGGGCAGCATAGCAAGACCCCATATCTTAAAAAAAAAAAACAAAACCCAAACAGCAAATTATACCAAAGGCATATGGTATTAAACAAAGGGAGTCTCCTTCATACTCAACCCCCAGTCCCCAGAGGCAGAGACGTACATTGTCACCTTCTTGTGCGTTTTCTTGGACATGTGGTTTGTATAAGCAGCTGTGTATGAGAGGACACACACATATGATGGCTCTCCTACACTTTTTATTCAGTAAAACTTGTAGATGATTCTGTAGCTACACTAACTTTGAAACTATCAGTGTGCCTCCCCAGAAAATAATATGTAAATATAACTTTACTTCTCTGTTCTAGTAAAACCCCAGACTTGTAAAAGACCCTTTGTTAGTCACTTCTTCGGTTCTAGGCCTACCCCAGAGCTCACGGTTTCCCTTTTCTCTTGTCTTGGTCAGCTTGGCTGCTGTGACAAATACTGCAGACTGGGTGGCTTAAACAACAGACATTTATCTCTCTCAGTTCTGGAGGCTGCAAGTTCCAAAGTCAAGGTGCTGGCAGATTTGGCTCCTGGTGAGGGCTCTCTTCACAGCTTGCAAACATCTGCCTTCTTGCTCTGTGCCACACGGTGGGAAGAGAGTGCTCTTTTCTCTTCCTCTTCTTATAAGGGTGCTAATCCTATCACAGGGGCCCCACCTTCACGACCTTCATCTAACCTTCATCTAACCCTAATTACCTCCCAGGGGCCTCAATTCCTAATACCATCACATTGGGGATTAGGGTTTCAATCTCTGAATTTTAGGGGGACACAAAGGTTCAGTCCATAGCATCCCCCTGGAGTGCAGAGGTTGTACAGCACGAGCTGCCATCCCCACATGGCTAGGCTGGGAGGGGCTTCATTCAACATGCGCAGGCCCCTCTGTCTCCTGCCCTACATGCGTGTGGCCCCGATATGGGTGCTGTCTGGGAAGGAGGCCATCAGGTGTGCTGGCCTGAGTCCACTACAGGGCTTCTGAAGCCCGCCCAGCACCCAGGGCATGTGACTGAGCCTTGGACAGGTGAGGGGCCTCTCTGTCCTCATCTGTAAACTGGAAGTATCAGCACCCAGTCGTGGGGAGGGTTGGGGGATCAGAGGAGGTGCAGACTGAATTGGCAGAGGTGGTTTCTAGCAGATGATGGCTGGTCTGATTATAGTTTACCCTCTTTTCAAAACTTTTTTTTTTTTTTTTTTTCTGGCTGGAGATGCATTTTAGAGCTGATCATCATTTCTGATCTCAAACCTGGTCAGAGGGAGGGGCTGCTGGTGTGGTCCCTTACTCTGGGAAGGCCGGATCTTGGTTGAGATGCCTCACCCAGCTCTCTTCCCTGCCTCTGCCAGCTGGGCTGGGGGTTTGGGGTCTGGGGAGGGTCCTCTCCACAGCTCAGCCAAGCCCAGATTTCCTCAGCTGCCTTCCATGGCTTCCAGCAAAGCCCCCAGCCCCACCTGCTTCTGGGAAGGGCCCCCCACCTCACACGGAGCCCAGCTGCAGGAAATGGGAGGTTGTCATCTTTTCCCTGAAGTTCTGGGTCCTCTGTAAAGACAATTTCACAGCATGAAGGCAAAATCTGAAGAGAGAAATCATCCCTTTACCCCTACCCGGCGACATTTCCTTTTTGTTTATTCTCTTCCCTTTTTGTATGTACCAGTCACAAAGTTGAAATCCTTGTACACGTAGCATTTTGGCCTTCAAGGAATCCTCCCGCCTCAGCCTCCCAAGTAGCTGGGATTACAGGCGTGAGCCACTGAGCCTGGCTACACGTAGCATTTTGATTTCTGCTTTCTGCACATAGTGTTGTGGTGTAAACAAGTTGTCCCATGTTTATACAGTCTTTAGAATGTTCTTTTTAAAATTTAATTTGTATGAACTTTTTTATTGTGAACATTTCTAACACATACAAAAGAAAGAGTAATAAAATGAACACCCACTCCCTCCTCAGTACCAAGTGTTAACATTATTAACTCATGGCTGTTCTTGTTTTGTTTAGTTCCTCCATACTATTTTGAGGCAAATCCCAGACATAATTTTGTATGTAAATACTTCGGTATGATCTTTAAAAGCTAAGGACTTAAAAAATATCCCAAGGCCATTATCACACCTGAAAATGAACCATAGAGAATGATCATTTTAGATTGCTACAGAATAGATCTATTGAATGTCTGTGCTGTGATTTAATGAGCGATAATCTTATTATTGAATGTCTAGATTATTTCCAGTTTCTTGCTGGTGTAGATAACGCTGCATTGGACATCTTTGTGAAGATAAATGTCTTCTATCCCTTTCTGATGTAAATAAGAGTTTTCCATTAGTGTAAGTAAGAGTTTTCATCAGTTATTGTGCATAGCAAACCGTCCTAAACCTGGTGGCTTAGAGCAGTGCACAGTTCTGTGGGCTCAGCTGGGCAGTTCTGGTCCAGGCGGGGCTCCCTTGTATATCTCCAGCCAACTGTGGGTCAGTGTGGGGTCTCTGCTGCTGGGACTTGGTCTTTGGTTAACTGGGGCCGTGGGGCCGTGGGGGTGACCAGCCTGGCGTCTCCTCCTCCTTCAGGCTGCTCAGGCTTGTTTCTGTCCAGGAGGCGGGGTCTGAGAGAAAGTGGATGTTTTCAAGGCCTCTGGAGGCCTGATCTCTCCCCCACAGTTCTCGGGCCAAAGCAAGATCGAAGACTAGCCAGATTCAAGGGGTGAAAAATGAACTTCACCTCTTGATGGGAGCGGCAAAGTCATTGCAAAAGACACAGGTCCAGGGAGCGGTCAATGACTGGGAGCATCTCTGCACACTGTGAGACCTGGCTCAGGTGCATCATCAGGCAGCCCATGCACTCTTCCTCATTAATAGCTGGCAGGTGCCCATCTAGAGCTGGGCATGGTTTGAGGTGGAAAAGTCAGGTCCTAGATTTGAGGCCCCTGGGGTGTCATTCTTGAACGGACTCCATGAGGAATGACTGTCCATCCGTCAGAAGGCTTTCCCAGTGCCCACTGTGTGCTGGTTCAAGCCAGATATTCCCAGTCCTGGCCCTCCAGGAGTGTAGCCTCTGCTCAGGGAGAAGAGGCTCAACTGGGTGACCAACCAGGGGACTCATTGGGCAGCGTCATGCTGGGTGGGTGGGTGTTTTGTTCCTGGTTTGGGGCCTGGTGATACCTGTGTGTGACACCCCCATGTTGAGCTTCATTTTCCTCAGCTAGAGGAGGAAGAAGTTAGAACATAGGAGCCCCCCAAATCTAGAACATTCCAACTTGAAGAGCCCTTGGGATTTTCAGTGAAGAAAACTTGGGTGACTCCCCAGCCAGGACCAGCTCCTGTGCTCTCTTCCCTGCTCTCTTCTTCCTCGCGTGCTGCTGGTGGCCTGTGTCATTTCCAGATTTCGTCCAGACCTGAAATTTCCCGTTGGTCTGCTCGTGCGTTTCTTCACTAGAAGGACCCCTGCGTTCCCGTAGTAGAGCTATTTGTTTACAGGCCTCTGCTGGCGTCCCTCCACGCCAGGCCTCGTGGTGAATGTGGCCGAGCGGTGGCCAAGATGGACGAGGCCTTGTCATTGGGAGCTTTAATCTGTGGGGGGCTGGGGGTCAGGTGAACAGACATATCAACCAGTTAGTTAAAGGGGTAATTTCATCTGGGATCAGGAAGTGAAGCTAGAGTGGTGCTATGAAGGGGTCTGGGGACTGTCCCCAGGTGGTCAGAGCAAGTCTTTCCCAAGGAGGGACCTGTGGCTGCCACTCCACAGGTCAGAGAGGAGTTAGCTGGAAAGCTGGGCTGGAGCACCTCAGGCAGGGGGAAGAGCAAGTTCAAGGCCCCGAGGTGCTTGGGAGGGAGCCCGGGAGCTTGGTGTGTTTGTGGAGCAGCAGCAGGAGGGTGGCTGGGGCAAGGCCTGGGAGGGGAGGGCGGTGGGGAGGCAGGCGGGGCCGGATTCCTCAGTGCTTTCCAGGCCGTGGCCTGCAGTTTGAGTTTTATTTTATGTGAGAGGGGAGGGCAAGGCTCCCATCAGCTTACCCAATGGAATAGTCCTTGAACATCGGTGACCCTTTTAAAATCTCTGGGCAGTGCTGATGAGGTACCCAGGCCTGTCTGTGCATATTACCCCCTGATGATGTTAAACAAAAGGCATCGCTCCCAGCACCCCTGGGGCCATGCTCAGCCCTCGGAGGTGGGTGTGACTACTGTGCCCCAGAACAGGCAGTTCTCCCGGCCTGGAGGACACGGCCTGCGGGCACAAGAGTGCCTGTGTACTCACAGCGCAGCCTGGCTCCGCGGACGTCCGTTGTTTCCCTTCCCACCAGCTGCCTGCCACAGCGCCCAGAAGCTGGTGTTAGAATAGGAGCGACCTGGGTTTAAACCGAGCTCCATGGCATGGGGCAAGTTGAGCTTCTTTGAGCCTCACTTTCTACATCTATAGGATAAACAAAGCACTTCTTAACTTTCACAGTTGGTGTGCCAGTTGAAATAATAAGTGTGAAGCCCCATAGTTCACTGCCTGTCACGTTTGTTTCTTTACAGGTATTACAAATATCCCATCATAGGTCCCTGATCAATGTTCTGGGTTTTAGACACCATACTAGGTGCTGGGAACACAGAGCTCCCCCGCACCCCAGGAGCTCAGCTGGTGGGGAGATGGAAAGAGAGAAGAGTTAAAGTGTTAGACAGGCTGTGCTCAAGGAACCATGTGGGTTTCTCTCTCTGGGAAGATTGAGGAAGGCTTCTTGCTAGTGATGACCCTGCAGCGGTGTCTCTGAGGACAGAAGGAGCTCATTGGGCAGACAAGTATGGATTTAAGGTCGTCCAGGTAGCAAGTGAGCACCTGCGAAGGTGTGATGCTGTGAGGTCAGGGATCCTCCAAACAGGGACTCTGGGCGTGTGGGGTCGGTGCACATGGGTGGCTGTGGGGAGCCACTAAAGCCTGGGGTAAGAGTTTCTAGAAAGCAGCCAGAGGGGCTTTGGGGAAGGAGAACCCATTGATTGCCTGTGACCCCCACAGATCTTGTTCCCACTCTGAATGGCAGGTGTGGATGACGTGTGCACCGAGTGGTTACGAGAGGAGCCTGGAGGTGGGCTCCCTGGCTTGGATCCTGGCTGTCCCTCTGGGAAGCTAGGTGGCCTTGGGAGGTCATTGCGTGTCCCTAAGCTTCAGTTGGGGATACTGTGGTCCCTGCTTCTCAGTGCTGGTGTGAGGGGAGAAGAGGTGTCCGTGTAGAGTGCTTAGCACAGTGCAGGCGAACACTGGACACCGTGATGGTTTAAACTGGCTCCCGGGGGCCGAGTCCAGCTGACAGCCTCATGCTGATTGAGCTACAGCAGTGGTATGTGCCCTGGAGCTACCTGCTGGTCTGTGTGGGCCCCCGTAGGCTGGCCTCGGGGATGTCCCCTCTAAGCCTCCTTTGAGCTGTGGGCACAGATGAGTTTTTGGAGCAGGTTGGCAGTGATAAAGTCCTGCTGCTTGTTTCCTGTCTTTCTCATTCTGAAGTGGCCCACAGAGCAGCCACCTGCCAATGTCTGTCCTCCAGTCCCCTGCACTGGCTGTCCTTTCCTCCCCAAAGGACTGCAGAGGGAGGAGAGAGGAGCAAACCGCACATGTCCTCAGGTGGAGTTATCTCTCCACTCACAGAGGTTCAGTCACCTCTGCTGGACTGCACAGATGTGGTGCTGGGATGGCGCCAGACCCTCCGTCCTCCTGGGAGGGGTGCAGCTGGGGCGGTGGGGGGCAGGCGGGAGCTTCCCAGGAGCTGAGGGAAGTTCAACTGCCTGGAGCGCGACATTCTGGGTGGAGGCTCAGGTCGAGGCCAGGTCTCACAGGATCCTGTAAACCATCATCGTGGGAGTTTGTGCTGCGGGGAGGAGGTTGGATCAGAGGCAGCAGTGCTGGGGCCAGGGTTCCCTGGGGGGTGGGGTGGGGGAGGCTGTGATTGTGCAGGCTGTGGTGGTCCAGCTCGGTGGTCCTCAACCTTTTTGGCACCAGGGAGCGGTTTCATGGAAGACAATTTTTCCGTGGACCGGGTTAGGGGATTGAAGGGGGGATGGTTTCGGGATGATTCAAGGGCATTACATTTATTGTGCGGTCAAACCTCTCTGCTAATGATGATCTGCATTTGCAGCCTCTCCCCAGCGCCAGCATCACCGCCTCAGCTCCACCTCAGATCAGGTCTGCAGCCTGGGTGTTGGGGGCTGTAGGTCTAGTTGGTGCAGTGGCAGGGGAGTGGACTGATGGCCTGATCATGAGCACCTCGATACTCGGGGTGTGGTTGGGGCAGGTGACCTCAGCACCCCTGGGAGTTTGTGAGAACTGCAGCATCTCCGCACACCCCAGAGCCGTGGACCCAGAGCCTGTATTTTAACACGATCCCTGGAGGTGCTGGTGCACATTGCACATACACATTTGAGAGCGCGGGTTTAAAAACCTGCCCCACCCCTGAGTGTGGGGTGAGCCAGGGAAGGAGGAATACAGAACTCACCACGTGGGGAAGTGCAGGTTGCGGGCGTTGGGGAAGAGGAGAGGATGTTGGAGCATGGGGCGGGGTATACCTCTGCATCACCCCTCCCCAGGGGCAGCTTGAGGACCAGAACATTTAATGCAGAAGGCTGAAAACGGCCGGGCTGGTTGCGCTGAGGGCAGGAGCTGGGCGAAGCAGGGAGCGTGTGCACCCCACCTCTGCCTGTGGGGGCCCCGGGACCCGGTGGACCTAATCCTTTGTGACATGCCTCTGTGAGGGTGGGTTGTGTCTACCCCAGGGAGTTGGGTATCTGTTGTTGACAGCGAATGGGTGTCGGGCCTGCATGTGCCTGGCCGTGGTAATAGAACAGAGTCCTGTCTTTTTGAGCTGCCATTCTGGTGGGGGGACAGGTGGTGACGAGTATGTGGAGAGTGAGAGCTGGAGGATCATCGTGAGGATGGAGTGAAGCAGCAGCCAGAAATGCCAGCTGGGTGTCAGCCAGACCCTGGCGAGATGTTCCTTTGGGGAAAGATTGTTGTCATGATCTGGGGACCTTGGGAGGCAAGTGCCCAGGTGAGGGACTCTGTGGCTGCTGGGCGGCTTGCCTGGGACTGGGGAGTTTAGCTGAGGCAGGGAGCTCGCCCTTCCAGCCCAGCCCCCTGGTGTTCTGGCCAATCTGGAGTCTCCAGTGCACTGAGGCTGGGGGTTGGGGAGGCCCTGGCTACGATGGGATGGAAGGTTGGCTGGCCCGGTTGGCACCAGTCAGGACCACATGCCTAGCTTTGGCTGGGTTCACCTTGCAGGCTCTGGCTTTCAGCTGTGCCCAGAGGCGTCCCTGGCCTCTACCCACTGGGTGCCAGAACCACCCTGCTCCCCAGTTGTGATGGCCAGGAATGTCCCCAGGTATTTCCAGATACCCCGTGAGGGGCACAGTCACTCAGTTGAGGACCAGAGCCGGCTAAAGGCTCTTCCTCATTTCTTTCTGGTTCCCGGCCTGGCTTTGTTGCCACCCAGCCAGGGTTGTTTCCAGGCAGTGGGTCAGGCCCACTTTGGTGGCCAGCTTGCTGTCCTTGCGTACACACGTCAGGCCCTGCGTGGTCATGTGCTCCCAGGTGCTCACTGTGGCCTGGAAGTCAGAGCGCTTGGGTTCTTGATCCAGGCTCCTGTGGTACCAAGTAAGGACCTTGAGTGTGTGGGCCAGGAGGCCTGGCCGGAAAATCACGGCTCTCTTAGTCCCCTGTTGGGGACCCTGAACCTGTCCCTTTGCCTCTCTGAACCTTGATTTTTCTCCTCCTTGAAATGGGGCTTCAGTAGCCCTTCCATGGGGTGCTGGTGAGGATTGGGGATGCCCCCCACTACCACCTACTGCTAGGTTGTCGTGGGTACCTGGTGACAGTTTGTTATTTTCCTCCAACTTTTTTTTTTTTTTTGAGACAGAGTCTGGCTCTGTTGCCCTGGGTAGAGTGCCATGGCATCATTGTAGCTCACTGCAGCCTCAAACTCCTGGGCTCAAGCGATCCTCCTGCCTCAGCCTTCCGAGTAGCTGGGACTACAGGTGCGTGTCACCACGCCCAGCTGATTTTTCTATTTTTAGTAGAGACAGAGTCTCGCTCTTACTCAGGCTGGGCTCGAACTCCTGAACTCAGGCAATCCTCCTGCCTCGGCCTCCCAGAGTGCTAGGATTAGAGGCGTGGGCCACCGCAGCCAGCCTCCCCCTGACTTTCCTGTGATCTCAGATAAGTCCCTCTCAGTTCTGGGGCCTGGTTCCCTGAGGTGAAGGGCCTCAGCTAGAAGGAGCCCCTGGGGAAAGAGGGGAGTAATGGAGGCTGGCTGCCCAGCTGGAGCCCAGACCTGGGTCCTGAGGAGGGCCAGGGTGCATACGGGCCTACGGCGCTGCCCAGCAAGGACCAGGGTTATGAGAGCATAGAATTCGGACTCAGGCAGAGCTAGGCTTGCTTCCCTTCTCTTCCTGGACTAGTTGAATGGAGCCTTTCTGAGCTTTAGGTTCCATATCCGAGGAAGAGGCCATTGTTGTTGCAAGGGTGAAATGTGAAGAGGAGGAGGAGGAGTGGAGGTGTGGTGACGCTGACTGGATGCTCCCTGTGTGCCAGCCTTCACTCAATCCCGAGTTATACACACGGCCACGCCCACTTTACAGATGGGAAAACCGAGGCATAGGGTACAGCACCCGGCCCCTGTGCAGTGAGTGAAGCTGTCCTTGTTGTTATTAACTGGTTGCTCTTGGCATTTGAGTGTGAACATCAAAGACCCAAAAGATTAAAAAAGAAAGGGAGAAAGAAGCAAGATGTGCCTGGGGCCTTCATGGAGAGAGCCCTGAGCCAGATGTGGAGGGAAGCAGGGCTGCTTCCACGCTGGGTTTCCTGGGCTGGTGCTTTCCCTGGGCATCTGGAAGCGCTTCTCGGGGAGCTGTCTGGCCCTGGCGCCTTTGTTGGCTCCGTTATTTTTTGCCTGCAGGGGCCTGAGCAATCTGTGCTGACTATAATCACACTGACGCTGTAATCACACTGCAAGGGGCACTTGAAATTATATCTGCATTTGGGAAGCTAATTTTAAAGAACATTTTTCCTTCACAATTATATGCAATCAGCCAGCCAGCGTTATTGGGTATTCTCTTTTCCCTCCTCAGCTGAGAGACCATCTGCTTTCCTCCTCCTGCCTTTCCTTCCAGCACACAGCAAGCCGCCTCCCTGGGAGAGGGACCACCAGCCGTCGGCTGGAGGCCCCAGTGGAACCGTTTCATGGGGACCGCCAGGGAGGGGGACGAGGGAGAGGAGAAGGGGAGGAGGATGATTGGAGGTGCAGGTTGGTGGAGAAGGGGATGGAACATGATGTTTCAGCTTGGACATTGGAGTAGCTGGGACTCTTGTGTGGAGGCGAGTGACAGAAAACCCAGTTCAGATGAGTTTAAGCAAAAAGAGAATTTCTTGGCCCAGGTAATCAAACTGGCACAAGAACAGTCCCAGTCCCTCGGTCCCCAGATGTCCCTGCCATCCCTGGAGGTCCGTGAGAAAGCCAGTCACCAGGAGGAAGGGCTTCCAGTGCTGCGGTGGGGACAAGGGGTGTGGCGCTCCAGATGGGCCCACTGCGTGGGCGGGTGAAAGCCTGGCCTGTGGGGGGGCCCGGAGGCAGGTGTAGCTGGGGCAGACGATGGGGCTCCCTGGACGGGGAGGGGGTACCTGTTGCCGAGTCCTGAAGGCTGGAGGGTGAGGGAAGCCCAGAAGGATGTGATTGGGCCAGAGGTGGTGAGGTGATGAGCCACGTTTTATTGTAGATGTAGAAGGTGGAGGTGGGCATGCAGGGACAGCAGGGAGGCCGCCTGGTGGCCTTCAGGACAGAGGCTGTTCCTCTCGGGGAGCAGGAGACTGGCCTTTGCCGCCACTCAAGCATTCTTCCCTTCTGGCTGGAATTAGGTATTCCTCTTTTTGGCGTTTTCACTTCTGCCCAGGGCCCTGGCTCCTTGGCTTTGATTTGGTGACGGCTGTGACCCCCTGCATGGGGCTGTGAGGGATTATTCCAGCTGTTTAGGGCCTGTTGCCATGGCTCCCAGCTGCAGAGCCTGGCAGAATCCAGAGGCCCCCAGGAAGGAGGTGGGGGCATGTGCCCGCCTGCCTGGAGCTGGCCTTGGAGCTTGACTTTGGCACTGGGGCACTCTGAGGCCCCAGGCTCATTCTCACCTCCTCCAGAGGCCCAGCTAGCCTACCATTCTCCTGAGCTGCAGTCCTGTGACCCTGCCGATTTCTCTCTCTCATTGGTAGGTTCAGAAACCTTGAGAGGTGGGGTGGGGCTCCTGAGATATTTGCCCTGGAGCCTTCTGCACTGATCCGTCTCCTCCCCGGGGCATCTGGCATTTGCTTGAATCCCTCCTGCCACAGGGCGCTCACCACCTGCCTTGGCATTCTTCCTTTGGAAGCTGGGAGCCTCTTCCAGTGGTTGCGCTGCAAGCTGCTTCCTAGGGAGGGTTCCTTCTGCTCAGAAGGTTTGACACTGTGGTCAGGAGGAGCTGTCAACCCTGCGCAGCGGGGAGCAGCAGGACACCAGCTCCCTGCTTCTGGGCCAGGGGTGACCCGGAGTGTGTCCAGTTCACAGGGCCCTGAGGTGCCTGAGGCCAGCTGTGCCCCTCAGGAAATGCATCCTGGGCCTTTCACTGTGGTCCCTCTCCGGGGCTGCTCCTTAGGTTTTGGGGCCCCTGGGGCAGTGACACCCACCCCCCAGCCTCCTAGGGTCAAGGATCCAAGGGAGGATTTCAGCCCACACTTGGGGCAGCTGGTGGGTGGGGGAAGGGAAGCTGCTCTGTCCAGAACAACTCCTCTTGCAGAAATCGCAGGAACCTTACCCCCGTCACCACAGGGGTCCCCTTCTCCCGGGGAAGTCACGCTGTGTTGTGGGGTGAGGAGGCCTTTGCTGACAGACATCTCTGAGTTTAGATTGTGGTTCTGCTTCTTGCTGTGAGTCTTTGGGCAAGATTCTTAAGTGCTCTAAATTTCCCCACTTGATAAGATGTGACAGTCACACCCCCTGCCCCCCATTGCAGCGGTTGAAATTCTGCATGTGCGGGGTGGAGTGCAGGCACCGTGCTGGGCGCTTGCAGGGCTGTCCGGCCCCCACCTCGTCCTCAGTCCCTTCTCCTGCCTAGCTTTGGGAGAATAGGTCTGGGTGGGGATGAGGGAGTCCAAGAATTACTGGTGTTGGCCTGTCATTTGTTTGGGTCATTCCTGGGCCTTTGGAATCCTCCCTGAAATTTGAGGGTCTTGGGCATCAGGTGAAGCACTTCTGTTTCTAGAATTGGGGTGCTCAGTGTATCCGGGGAGGGGCCTAGACCCACTGTCCCATCTGGACTCAGGCTCCAGTTGCCTCTGTGTTTGGAGAATATCTGTTACTGCTCAGAGCCACTTGGCAGGGGTTGGAATGTCACCTTCAGCAGAGCCAGGTGGCCTTGGGATTGGGGGGTGGCTGGCGTGGGCATTGCTCATGGACGTCAGGGTGAACCCAAGGGTCAGGGATTATCACCCCTGTCCTCAACATAGCCAAGGTCCTAGGCCCTGGCCTTGGGTGTCTGTGACTCAGTCCCCCTGCACCCCTTCCCTGGCCCTTGGTGCCTCTTCCCATTGCTCCCGTTGGGGACCCCTGTGGCAGTGTTCATCTGTGCCAGTGTCCCTTTGGGATCCTGTGGGCACCACGGGAGGCTGAGCTCCAGCTTCCTCCTTGTTGACTGTTGAGCCCCCAACAAGCTTCTGCATGAGTCCTCATCTGTCCCTGCCCTACACGGGATGCCTCCAGGCAGTGGCCGAGGTTTGTGGGACGACAGAGCTGCAGGAGCCTTGGGTCGTGGTCGGCAGAATAAGGCCCCTGTCAGGCCCCAGCACGGACTGCCAGGTCCTGATCCTCAGGACCTACAAGGATGTTACCTTAGACTGTAGGAGGGCACGATGTGACAACAGGTATGACTGACTGCATGTGGAATCTCGAGGTGGAAGGTGACCCTGGTTGGCTGGGCGGGCCCAGTGTGATCACAGGGCCCCTACGGGAGGTGGGCAGGAGGGTCAGAGGGGAGATGTGACGATGGAAGCGGAGATCCGGGTGTGGCCCCGTGCCAGGGAACGTGCACGGCACAGCCTCTAGAACTGGAAGCGGTGAAGGGGCGATTCCTCCCTCGAGCCTGCGGAGGGAGGGCCGTCCCGCTGACCCATTTAGTCCTCTGACTCAGAACCGTAAGAGGATAATACTTTCGTTGTTTTTAGCCACTGCGCTGGTGGTGGTTTGTTACAGCAGCGATAGGAAATGAATAGTGTTCGTCCACCCTGCCCTTCTCATGGCCGGGGGTGAAGCTGCGGCCAGCAGAGAGGGGAGGGACTGGTCACGTCAAGGTCAGAGCCAGTGTGTGGCCGAGTGGGTGGCATAGGCAGGCTTCTCGACCCCCGACCCATAATCCCAGAGCAGTGGGGAAAGGTTGCTACCTGACTCCTCGGAACTTGCTTCCGATTTAACGTCCTGTGAATGTCTGAGGCCCGGAAAGTATCTGAGTAAGGTGCCTTGTAGCTCAAGTTTTCTGAGCTGGTGGCAGGGCCGACGCCCACCCTTGCTTTGACGTGACAGCCATTCTGGCTCGGGTGGCGGGAGGGCCCCAGGAAACCCCAGTGCCCAGAGACCTGGCCTTTGCCCCTGCTACTCCTGGTGCTGGGTTGGCCTCCTTGGGGCACACCCTGGCAGCCTCCCTCCTGCCGACCTCCAGGGCTCAGCTCAAACAGCCTGTCTGAAGCTTTCTCGTGCTACGTGCCAGCCCCCAGACATTGGCACTATTTAGGGGCCTGTGGCACACGCCCCAGAGGGCACGGCATGACTCTCACTGACCTTCCCTGCTGCCACCAGCATCTCTGGGTAGGGCTTGAGGCTCCCTCTGTTCCCAGGCCTGCCCAAGGCTCAATGGAGAAGCCCAGCAAGTGTTTGACAAAAATCAGACAGGGGAATCCCTCCCTGCCTGTGGTTGGAGGCACAAAAGCAGGGCAGAGACCCCCGAAAGCTCAGGGCCTTGGGATCCAGGGGCCAGGTGGGCAGTGTGAGCAGCAGAACTGGGGTGAATGGAGAGATGTTTCAGAGTGTCAGATCCCAGAATGCACACTGGGACACACACACACTTGTGCTGCTATTTTAAGCATGTGTGGTACCTTGGGATTAGGTGCTAGAAAAATTCAGACCTTCCCCAGTGGGGAGGGAAGTGTCGGCGCAGAAATTTCTCTCTCCCTTCTGCAGTAGCTTTCCTTGCTGTTAGGCTGATATTAACATGACTTTGCATTCTTGGGATTAAGCAGCCATGTGAAGAGAACTGATTGAGTCATTAGCCCCAGGCTGGCTGGCTGGCAGCTGGGGGTGGGCAGGGGAGGTGCCCTGCCCAAGCCTACCCTGCAGCAGCCCCCATGCGCTGCCCTCTCCTGTAGCCCGCTCCCCCCACTGCCCAAAATTTAGGGCCCATCCTAATTAGGGGAAAGAAAGATTACAGCACCTGTAAGGTGGTAGTAAAAGATTCAAAAACAGTTTCAAGTAGAGAATTTTTATTTTAAAAAGTGGAGATGTCAAGAGCTATTAAGGGAATAGACTTAACATTTGTTTTTAGCCAAAAATCAGGACAATATCTCATTGGAACTGGGGATGCTTTAGGTGCAGCAGAACAATTCCCTGGATGATTTCCACCCCACCCCCTAGTTTCTCCTTCCCAAAATTGAGGGGTGGGGTCTCAAAAGTGCCCCAGCCCCTGTGCTGCTTTCAGCCCCTAAAGCACTGCTGACCTCTCCAGGAGGCTCTGGAAGGTTCCGGAATTTGCGTCGATTGCTCTGCCTCTTACCCTGCCTCTCACTCACTCCCATCCTGGGGTCACGAGGAAAAGCTGCTTCAGGGACCCCGTGGGGCTGTTCTAGGTCTGAGGGAACACAATGACTCAGGCTGCTGAGTCTGCAGGGAGGGCCGGGGCCTGCCTGCCTCCCTGGGTGGGGCACCCAGAACTGGGGAGGGCCTTCGGTTAAGGTGGTTGGTGACTGTCCGATCCAGGGATAGATGCCCCCCCCACACCCCCCATGAAGACATATGGCAGCTTCCAGTTTATCTGGTTCTTTTCTAGAGCTGTCCAAACAATTCAAATGTTTGTACTGGCGTTAAAATTCTGTTCGTATGTTGTCTTTATGTTGGGCCATTTCAGTTTCTGGCACTGTTAATAGGAGGAAAATCCAAACTGCAAAACAATCAGCAAGTGAACCAGGATGCTGTGGAGCAGGCAGGCGGCTCGGGCTAGAGCCTGGAGCCTGCCCAGGGGGGCTGGGAACACTCACTCAGGAAGTGTTTGCAGAGCACCTGCCGGGCTTGGGGTCTGTGTGGGGAGCAGGGTGTGTGTTGGGGGACAGGGATGCTGAAATAAAGAAGACAGTCTCTGGCCTCGGGGCTCACAGCCAGCACAAAGGGCAGGAGGGGGCCTCTTGCATGATGTTTGAGCTGCTCTTGGTGCGTGAGCAGGGCTTTGCCGGGTAAGGAAGGGCACGTAGCAGAGGGACTTGCCTGTGCAAAGGCACAGACTTATGTCAGGTCCTGGTGTTTGGAGAATGGGGCCCCTCTTGGAAGGCTTTGAAAGGGAGGACCAGTGCCTTTCCCCAAGCGCCTTGCAGGCTGCAGCTCCACTTCCCCAGGTGCCAGGTATTGTGCTAAGATACAGGGCACAAGCCCTGATTTCTGAAGGAGCATTTATCAGCCAGGATAGGCTGCAGTGACAAACAACCCTGAAAGGTGGGAAACAGCAAAGGTTTATTCACAGGTCATGCAGAGTCCACTGTGGATCTGGAGGACTCTCCGGGGCAGTCGTCCTCCCTGAGGCGGCTCAGTGTTGTGCTCCCGTATCTGTTCTTGGCCCCAGCATTGTAGACATCTTAGGCCAGACAATTCTTTGCTTTAGAGGGCAGGCCTGTGCATTAGGGCCTTTACTCACTGGATGTTGGTAGCAGTTCTGTAGTTGTGACAATCAAAAATGTCTTCAGGCATTGCTAAATGTCCAGGAGTGAGGGGGAGAGATGCAAAATTGCCCCCAGTTTAGAACCAGTGCTGCATAAAGGTGCCCTTAATCAGTTGTTAAGCAGAGTGTGGTGGCGCATGCCTGTAGTCCCAGCTACTTGGGAGGCTGAGTCGGGAGGATGGCTTGAGCCCAGGAGTTTGAGGCTACAGTGAGCTATGACTCTACACTCCAGCCTGGGTGACAGAGTGAGACACTGTCTCTAAAGAAAAGTCATTTCTTTCTGGTTCCCAGGCTGGCTTTGTTGCCACTCAGCTGGGTTTTTTCTGGCAGCAGCAGTCTGGCTGGCTCTGGTGGTCAGTGGCATCCTCATGTGCTCCCATGACGCTGAGGTGGGGAGGACCGGCCAGAGAGTCAGTCGGGTGCTGGCAGTGGAATGCTTCTTCCTGGACGTCAACATGGTCATGTCTGTTCACATTTCGTGGCCCAAAGCAAGTCACATGGCCCTGCCTCACTTGCGGGAAGGAGAGCTTAGTGGCATTTAGCGTCTGGGAAGAGAATGCCAGCATTGGGGGACAGCACCGGGCATTAGCCTAGCAGGGTCAGTGCCATGGAGCCAGGCAGCCTCCCTCTCTGCGCTCAGTGCTGGGTTCGGCCAGCTCGGCTTGTGAGGGCTCTGAGGAGGGTGGGAGCCAAGGAGGGCTTCTCCAGAGGAGCTGACTGGGGGACCAGGGGGTGATGCTGCGGTGGCATTTGAAGCATGGGAACAGCGTGGCCCTCTGCACACATAGGTAAGGGGAGGCCCAGGTGCCATTCAGGAACCCCAAGTCCTCGGGGACATCGAGGGCCTCAGGTTACTGCGTGGGCCCTGCCCTCTTCAGGCAGGGAAGGGGGAGGTAACTCAGCTGTTGCCCAGTGCCCGGTACCTGGAGGTGCTAAAGGGCCTTCTTACTTGGGGTACCTGAAATCTGGTAGTGACCAAACCCTGCTACAGATTGGATGAGAATGTGCCTGGCTTCCTGCTTGCATAATTACACGCTTCCCATCCCCAGGCAGTTTTTGCTCTGGGTACAGGTGCCGCTTCTTTCTCCTCGCCGGTGTCGGAGGGAGCCTGCGTGTCCAGGTCTGTTTCTCCTACTGTGAAACCGTTCCTCGGAGGCCTGGCCTGGCCTTCCCCTGCAGCTGGGCAGTCCTGCAGGTGCCCTTTCCAGTGGTGGCTCCGCTGTGGCCAGTGCTCAGCTTCACCTGGGCAGAGGACAGTGGGACCTTGCATATCATAGGAAAGCAGTTCTCGATGAACCTGAGGGCGGGCCCCTTTTAAGAAAAACTTCGTGCTGTCTCTGAGCACCTGGAATTCTCCCAGCTGTCACTGGACTTTTCTCCCTTGTGGGTCAGAGGGGCCCTCTGTGTGTTGGCATAACCCTCCTCCCAGGCGTACTCGCCACTTCACGTGCTCCACCTGCTGCAGACCTCGGGTCCTCACACCTGTCCTGGAAGGTCTTCTTGAGCTAGACAGGTTGGACCCATTGTTAAAGTGCAAGCTAAGTGAGACCCGGGGTGGCTGAGCAACATGTCCCGTGCCTGCTGCTGGTTTTCATGGGCTGAGCCTGCGTGTCCTGCTCTGCTGTGCGGCAGGCCTCCTGCAGGACGGAATCCGTCATCCCAGTGTGTCCCACTGACCTTCCTGACGCCACAGCCAGCGGCCGTGCTTCGGTTCCATGGCCTCATGGTGGTGTGGACACCGGTCTGAACTCCACGTCGCTCTTTTCTACTTGTGTCTTTGACCCTCTTTATTAGACTCCTTTGTGGTCCCCTCTCCCTCAGCGCTGGGTCATCCAGGGTAATTTTTGTCGTCTTCGGGAAGTGATAGCCGCTGTCATTTACAGAGCCCCTGCGGTTTAGCGCCAGCAATGTAGCTGAAACCGGCTCTGGCAGAAATCTGCCACGGAAGGTCCGGAGAGGACAAGCACTAGTGTGGCGGGATCCGGCGAGAGAACCTGCCCTTCTGGGGCCCCTGCTTGGCCTTTTTTCCTGGTTCGGCCACTGGCTCATCTGGATTCTAGTGACACGGAAGCAAGGGTGTTCCCGACGTTTCCCGGCCGTGCCGTTTGTATTGTGGACAGCCCCCCCGGACCCATCCTGAAAAGGGGCAGGACTGGCCTGGCTTGGGCCCCACTCCCGTCCTATACAGCTCAGTGAGGTGGTGGGTGACGCCCACCAAAGAGTCGGGGTGCAGCCCCTCAGAATCATGAGGGGTAGAGAAGGAGCAGTTCCTGAAAGGCAGGAAGGCAGGGCAGAGCAAAAGTCACCAAGCCCACCTCCCGGTGTGAGCCAGGTGCTGTACTGGCCCGAGCTTTTCTTCCCCCCAGCCCTATGAGGTGGCTTCTAGGATTCTCCCGTTTGAGAGATGAGAAAACAGAGGCACAAGGTACAGTTGGATCTGGTTCCGTGTTCTCCTCTTGGGAACTCACCCTACCTCTTCCACTTCCACCTGCTTCCCAGGGTTTCTTCTAACCCCCTGAACCCTGCTAAGCTCAGTCCTGGGCTTCTGACTACTTCCTGTTACCACCGTGGTTGAAAAGTGGATGTCACCATCTTCCTGCGATGTCCTCTCCTTTGTGGGGCCTGGTCCAGGGCCTCAGCCTGCTTCCCCAGCTGGTGAGCATCACAGCTGTTTCTAGTTCTCATTGCCTCTTTTACTTTTGCCCCCAAGACCTGGAGGGGCTGCCCCTAAGCCCGTGCCTCCCCCAGCAAATCGGATCCTGCTTCTGTTCCTTAAGGTCAAGCGCGGGGAGTTGCTCCCTGTGTATGAGCAGCTGTTCCCATACCCGACTGCTCTATTCCTGAGCAACACTTGGAAGCTCGGCAAACCCCACATCCCTCCCAGGCCCTGCCCCAGACCTCCTGAATCAGAGTCCTCAGGAGCAGACCTCAAATTAGTATATTTTTGATAAGCTCCAGTGGTGATTCTTAGGTCATCTGCCCTGGCATTTGAGACCCACGGCCCCTGGGGTAAGGCCAGGCTGCAAGGTGACATGTGGGGCTCTGGGACATGCCCCAGCCTACATCCTCTATCCTGCTTCTCAGTGCCCCTGCCTGCAGGGTGTCTTACACTCCCCCCTCCCCAGACACCCTTTGGGGAGGGAGCACGCCTCATATTCGCAGTTACCCTCATTGCTCCATCAGACGGCAGATGCTGCCCCTCCTTCCCTGAAAGGATCAGTCTTTTGTGAGTATTTTTTTTTTTTTCGTTTTTGAGACAGAGTCTCGCTCTGTTGCCCGGGCTAGAGTGAGTGCGTCAGCCTAGCTCACAGCAACCTCAAACTCCTGAGCTCAAGCGATCCTCCTGCCTAAGCCTCCCGAGTAGCTGGGACTACAGGCATGCGCCACCATACCCGGCTAATTTTTTCTATATATATTTTTAGTTGGCCAGATAATTTCTTTCTATTTTTTTTTTTTAGTAGAGACGGGGTCTCACTCTTGCTAAGGCTGGTCTCAAACTCCTGACCTTGAGCGATCCACCCGCCTTGGCCTCCCAGAGTGCTAGGATTACAGGCGTGAGCCACTGCTCCCAGCTGTGGGGTAGACCTTTGCCCAAAACTTACTAATGCAACGCTTATCAAGAAAATGAGGTGTAGAGCTTATGAAAATTGTCTCCAGGTATAGGTTTTTTTTTAAAAAAAAACATACTTTCATTATTAAATTTTAACCCTCACTATTACTTTCTCTATAGTTTTGAAAGTAATGTAAGTCTTCACTCAATGTTGTCCATAGGTTCTTGGAAACTGATTTTAAGGGAAACGACTTAAAATGAAACCAATTTTAGCATAGAAACAAGAATTAAGTTCTTTCTGCAGAAGGATGGGCTAAAAAAAAAAAAATAGTAAGTTCCTATGGCATATATCTAGTCCCCAAAACATCCATTTGGTCACGCCAGTTAATCTGATATCTTTGGTTGTGGAAGCAAAAAACACCGGGTAAAACCCATACAGTCGTGGGGAGTGCAGCTCCACACTGACAGCGGTCTGGCTGGGAGTCGATTTCCGCCCCCCTCATCAACATTATAATGAAACAACGTTGAATGAGAAGGCATCATTCCAGGACCTGCTGTACATATGCTCATTGCAGAAAACATAGAAAACTCAGGGAAGTATAAAGGAAAAACCCCAGCACCTACCTGGCGTCACCCAGCCTGGCAGCCGCAGTTAGCTCTGCCACGTGTGCCCTTCGGTACCTCCAGGTCCCCCAGTGTCTATGTGGGCTTGGAATCTGTGCGGAGTGCCCCAGTGCTGCGCTCCCAGGCCCTGCAAGGGGTGTAATTTCAGCTTGATGAATCCTGAGCTCACCTCTGCCTTGCCTCATCCGTCAGGTAATTCATGCCTTTATCTGACATCTATTTAAAAAATGATTTTTAAAATAGTTTTTGAGAATATGTTATAGGCATGTGACACAAAATTCAGGGAGGTGTGAAGGGGACACAGTGAAATGGAAATCTTCCCTCTCCCCTCCCCCACCCTTGCCCGGAGGCCGTGTTGTGATCATTGTCTTGTAGCACTTTCACATTCATTCTGTGTATGCACAGGCACACATTCTTGTCCTGGATGTTCTTAACACAAATAATTAGGTACAGCACACAGGGTTTTGCATCTTACGTTTTTCACATAGCAGTGCCTTGGAGACAATTCCTTATGGGCATGTGGAGAGCTTCCTTGTTTTTTTTTTTTTTTTTTAACTGCGGTGTAGTATTCCTTTGATTGTGGACAGGTTGTTAGTGGCTGCTCTTGGGGGAGTTTAGTTTGCTGCTGGTGTTTTGCTATGGCAGACAGGCAGTTAACAACCCAGAGCCTGAAACATTTTGCACATTTGAGTGTATCTGCGGGGTAATTGGGTGGGATTGTGGAGTTGTTTTCAGGAGGAACAATTAATCACTCCACAACCAGTTCTCTGGTTTCTTTTCCTCCCCCGGGCCCTCATGTCCCTCCTTCTCCCTCTTCTCCTTGAGTTTCATAATTCAATTTCTGAACTTTCTGGTTAAGGCAGGATTTCAGCAACCTGCTCCTTAGTGCGTCAGGGTTGTTGGTAGTTTTGTTCTGCAGAAGTTCCCCGTGTTCGAAATGAGCCCTGGAAGGTTAGTTTGTTTTCCTGAGAGGCCGTGGCAGTGTGCACGGGATTCCTCCACCGGAGGGAATGTGGTTTTCCATCCGGTTCCCCGTCACACAGGCCATGGAGGCTGGAGACCCTTCATGGTGCTGCCCAAGCCAGCTGTGGTCCCCCTGGTGGTGGATGTGTTGGCTCCGGGCCAGGTCTTGCACTTCCCCGAGTCCCCCGGGGCCTCTGCTTGCTCATCCATCGGAGTAATGGGGTGAGCCCATCCCTCCTTCATGGGGCGCAGAAGTCATCAGTGGGCAGTGAGCACCGCCGAGGGTGGCTAGTGTAAGTGTGTGGCCTGATGGGGACCTAAAGGGGAGCCGAGTCCCCACTTTTCTGCCAGAGTCACAATTTATCCTGTTTCTGGTGCCTGAGCTGCAGAGGAGCCGTGGTGGCTCCTGGGAGCTCAACCCCACTTAGAATTTCAGCCGATCTTTTCTCTAGATTACTTTTTTTGTTGCTTTCTTATTTTATGTATTCCATCTGTTTTCAAAGTTAGAGACTTTTTTAAAATTTAGGACCGGGGGAGGGAGAGTTGTCTGGGATGATGTAAAATGTGGACCGATTGGAAGTGACCACAGATGGCTTCGTAAAGAGATGAGAGCCACACGCTGGGATAATCTGGATGCCAGCAGGGCTAACTCAGAAGGAAACTGAGGCCACAGTCCAGAGCCCGGCAGAAGCCTGCTCCAGCTGCTGTGGGTCACCTATGCACCTCTGTCCCCTCCCTTTCCCACTGTGCGGTCCACATCCTCTGTCGTTTGGGGACAGGGGAGGAAGCGCGCTGGAGCCGAGGCTGGCCTGGGGCGGGTTCCCCACAGGGATGCTCACTGCGAGTTTTCTCACCCCTGCAGGGGGGCCGGACACATGAGGTGTCCACAAGTGACTGGTGCAGCCCAGGTTCCTCATGACGCTGTCTGTCCCCTTGTTGTGGGCTTTGGTGGCCCAGGGCTATGCTGTTGTGTGTCTAGCCCATCCCTCATGAAATCATGAAAGCGGATGGATATTGGCTGCCATTCCTTCAGGAACAGCAGAGGAGCCAAGTGACAGTGAGGGCCCTGAAACCATCAACTGCGGTGGTTCTCAAACTGGGTTCCTTGGGGCCCAGGGTTCTGTGGAGGTGGGGGTGGTGCTTGGAGGGAAGGCCAGCTGGGTGCTCCCCACAGTGGGACCTGGTCCACTCTTGTTGGCCTTTTGTGTGACTCCTTTGTGAGGTTCTGCTCATGGCCCGGCTCTCAGAAGGTGCTCAGAAAGCACTTGCTGAATGATCTAACAAGCAACTGTGGGAATTGGTAGGCGTCACATCAGCTGTGCTGTGTGATGTGAGGTTGCTCATGGTTGCCCAAAGCGTCCCTTGGGGCTTTGTGCCTGTCTCCTCCTTGAACTGTGAGCCCCTCGAGGGCTAGACTATGGCTGTTGGATGTGTTGTGCCCTGCGAGTGCGGAGCTCAGGAACCGAGCTAAGTTCTTGCATATTTATGCCTTCACTTACCAGCAGCTGTCTGTGAGTGTCTGTGTGCCAGGTGGGCCCATGGCTAGGCACGGGCACACACGGTTTGAAAATTTGGCACAGTCCCTGCTCCAAAGAACCTGGGCAAGTAAATTACAGATGCCTGGCCTTGCCTGGTCGCAGCCTTCTCTGGGCATCTGCTGGAGGCCCTGCCTTTCTCTCCAGCAAAATGCACATGGCATGCCTTCTCTGGCACCTTTGTCCCCACAGATCCCAGTGGCCCTGCACCAGCATTTGTCCTGTCCCTGGGTGATGGTGATCAATACTGTGGGATGAAGGGCTGGGAGCGTGATGGCCTTGACCTCTTCAGGAGTGGTGCGGGTGTGGGTGGGGGAGGGTATCGTGGATCAGGGAAAGCCTCTTGGGAGAGCGTCTGCCTGGGCCAAGTGCTAAAGGCTGGGGTGGGATGTGTGCACCGAGGCGGGAGACAGCCCTGCGTGCCGGAACTGCACAGATGGTACTTGCCGGGCTTGCAGTAAGAAATGTGGGGCACAGGAGAGAAGGGTGGGTGAGTCAACAGGGAGCCTCTGTGAGCCCGGGGGCAGACCCAGACCCAGGCCTTGAGGCTCTGAAAATCAGGTGGGGTGAGTCAGGGTCTGGGGCCAGGCTGAGGCTTAGACCTGCTGTGGGAGGAGGGCGTGGAGCACCCGGGGCGAGCCTAGCAGGGACAGCAGTGATTCGGTGGTGGTGGGTCCTGGGGCAGTCCGGGCTGGAGCTGTGCCCACGGAGGCCCCAGGATTGGAGGGAGACAGCTGACAGCCCACCGTGGGGTCTCCGTAGGACTCCAGCCAAGCCCCTCTGGGGAGCCAACCCTCTCCTTCAGCCGGGAGGTGGTTTTGAGGGGTGACCAGGAGCTCATAAACCTTCCCCTTGAAAACTGTTCTGGGGCTGGCATGAGAGGTGCAGCTTCTCCCGTGCCGAAGCGCTCCTCACAGGCCCCCCTCAGCTGGCCGCAGCCAGCCTTCAGGAAGGATGTGTTCTGCCTGCTGGAGTAATGTGTATCTTCTCTGTTTTTCTCCGCAGGAAGCGAGGGATAGAAGTTGTGCAGGTGAGTACAGACCACGCCCTCACGTTTTTCAGGTAGAGGGGATGCTAGTGCCCACCCTTCCCCTCTCCTCAAGCACCTGGGCGCTTGGCCCCCTCTTCATGTTCGTCTTATTTTTAACTCTCCCCCTGTGGATCTGATGTGATTTCTGCCCAGGCTGGGCACAGACTCAGGGTGGTGGTCGCTCGGATTTGGAGAGTTGCTGTGGCTTTGTTGGTGGAAGGGGCTGACAATGGGGAGGGTTAGCTTGGGAGTCCGAGGGCGTGCACGGCAGTGCTCGGGTGAGGTGGGGCTGGGGAGGCCGAGGGCACAGTAGCCACCCAGCCAGGCGTCCTGTTGTCCTGTCCCCTGTGTTTCTTCACCCCGGGTGGATGTGGGTAAAGTGCTCGTTAGCTGGGGAAGGGTGAACACATGGAGGGAGGGTGGGAGGATGGAGGGAGGAGGAAAGAGGGATGGAGGGAGGGAGAAGGAAAGATGGAGGGAGGGAAGGTGGAGGAAGAAGGAAATATGAAAATACACACAGACCCTATGTGAGGGGCAACTGTGACGTTTGCACTAAAGCTGTCCCTGGCATCTAATGGGTACTTAGTAAGACCCGAGGGTGGCCTGGCTGAGTTCTCTGATACCCTGGCCCTCTCTGTCGAGGGTGACTCTGCCGCTCCATGCAGCTGTGCTGGCGTTCCTTCTTGCCCTGCAGGCCTCACCTGCCAGCAGCTGCAGAGAGTAACCAGACTGGGGACTAGAACAGGGTGGATGAGGCGCTGCCGAGTATCTGTAGGAGGTTTCCAGAAAGCCTGTAGGGAGCTCTCAGAGCTCGTCTTTGTTAACCTCAGCTCCAGTCCTCCCCCAGACAGGAGGCCTCTCGTCGGCAGCCACAGGAGAGTGGCCTCCCCGCTCCTGCAGGTTCGGCATCCCAGGCCCAAAGGTGCTGGCAGAGACTCCAGAGCCTCCCCTGCTCCTGGGACCAGAGTGGTGGGGGTGGTTGGCAGGGTGGGCTGAGCACCTCTGTCCAGCAGCTCTGGTGAGGGTTGCTGAATTCTTCCTCCTGACCTCTCTCCTGGTGGTTTATGGGTCGAGCTTGTCACCAGGAGGCTGAGGTTTGTTTTGGGGTAGGAAGGTAATTTCTGAAAGCCTCTAATCCAGGTCCATCCAGGCTCTGCAGTGCTGTGTGGTCTGCACTGCAGTTTTCTGTTGGCCTTTGTTTCCCCATCCATCAAATGGGAAAGCTGGAATTCAGGAGTGACTTAGGGCTGTGCTTTCAGGGGCCATGTCTGATTAATTGGTTGTGGCTGCCTAGAGGATTTTAAATCTGTGAGTGGGCGAGGACAGGATTTGATCGCTAATGCCTGCCAAGGGTACAGGCGTGGGCAGAGCAGGTGCGGCCGTGAGTCTCATCACGGGGTCAGATGCTCTCTTGTCTCAGACCGTTCCTGCTCCAGGAGGCAGTGGCTTATATTTGCCTCTTGGCCCTTTCTGATGTCTGGCTTGGAAATCCACAGGTCCTTTGCTGATGCCGCTTTACCCTCGCTAAGCCCTTGGCTGGTAGCTGGAACTGTAGTGTTGTGTGCAGGAAGGTCCTGGGGCTGCCATGTGGTTCTATACAGCCGTTTGTGAGGGTCCACGAGGGACTTGCTTTTGGGAGCCATTTGTAGAGGCAGTGAGTTCACATGTTCCCCCACAAGCACACTGCTTGAAGGGGAAAGAAAGGTGTCTTCGCCCACCCAATACCTGATCTGTTCACACCTGTAACACAATGGGACGTCACCCCCACCACACTAGAAGAGGATGTGAGAGACAAGCAGGGGTCGGTGGGTTTGGTTTACATGGTTTCCTGGGAAGATTTGGACTGAAATCTTTAATCCACTTAGTCTGTGGGTGGAACAGGAGACTGGAGCCATTGTGTCAGAATGTCCTAGGCAGAAGGGTTGTGAAATCTTTCTGTTTTTTTTTTTCCCCTCACATACAATCATTCCCAAGTGAAATCTTTATAGATGTGTCTGCTGTTCATTTTGGTGGTGACTTAGGGCAGGAAATGGTGGCTGGGGACCAGAGTGAAGCCAAACTGGACTCTCCACTCCGGCATCTAAAAATAAAATCTACCTCTCTGTTCATAAACTCCTGGCATCCCTGAGAACTTTTACATTTTGAAGAACGTAAAAATTTTAAGACATTGAGACAGGCTCTTTGCAAAAATTGGAAGCCAAGCCAGTTGGCTGCTTTTTCAAAACCAGCCGTGCTTGTGTGTGCCTGATCCCCAGGCCATGGGCCTGTGGGAGCTGGGGGGGGCCTTTCCCAGTTGCTGGGTGCAGCAGCGAGTGGTTGAAGGGTGTGAGCATCACCTTGCCACTCGTACCACGCGGTGTTTCCTGTGTCAGGTCCTCTGATGGGCGTTGTCCCACTCTCGCAGTCACCCCAGCACTGTGGGTGGTGGTGTGCCCCCTTTAACAGTGAGGACAGGGAGGCTCAGTGTCGTGACTTCTCTTGGGGAATTCAGCTGGTGAGTGGGAGGGTTGGGCGTCCATTTGTCTCAAAAGCCCATGTTTGTTTTGCTAACTCTAGGTCTCCTCTACTTACCAGGCTGTTCTATTTACTAAATGCTTTCTTGCTTTGGCTACCATCTAACAAAGGTTGCTGGGGCAGAGGGTCAAGACTCAAGACTAGAGAACGGCTGGTGAGATCCTGGGGTGTTTGTCCCAGTGTTTGTCCCCATCAGGGGAGTTATTTCTCGTCTAGCTATTTAATGGCAACAGTAGCAAGGTCAGTGCTTAACATGTATTGGGGTCAGCGGTGTACTGGGCATTGTGCTGTTTAAAGTAACGTTTGTGTGTGACCGTCAGAGGTGGGGGTGGGAGCAGAGTTAAGAAAATGAATTTTGCAGCTCTTCTGCTTCTTCCCGGGCCTGTCCACACAGCTGCTGCACCCTCCGTGTGAACTCTCCTTCCCTGTTGCCCCAGGTCCCTTTCACATCCTCCTTCCTCTCCTCTGTGCACCGGCGGTGCACGCAGTGGTGAGGGGCAAGACCGTCTGGGTTCAAGTTCCTGGCTTGTTGCTAAACCACTCTGTGTCAGTCTGCCCATCTATAAAGTGGGGATAATCATGGTGCCTGTTCCTGGCATCCTTGTGAGGACCGAGTTAATTCGGGCAAAGTAGTTGGCACCAGGCCTGGCTCACCAGAAAGCTGTTGTCTGCAGGAGAACAGCACACTGGCTATCCACAGGCAGACCTTGACCCATGGCGGGGGAGCCCACAGGTCTTAAAAACTCCCAGTCATCAGGGAAAGTGGCCAGTCATTGTCATCGTGGGGCCGTGGAGGTATTAATATTTGCAGTTCCTTGCTTGCAGCACACTTGAAGGAGGACCTGATCAAGTTGTCAGCTGATAGCACCGTAAGAATGATTTTTGGTAGCAGATTACTGTAATTCTTGCATATGATTTGAAAGGAATCTGAAGAATTTGCTATGGCAAATCTCTTCCATCTTTTTCTTGAATAAGTGGTTTCAGTACTTGTATCTATGAATATTGAAAAATGGAGATAGAATTGATAAACCCTGTCTTATTCTAGCAATAGGCAGTATTCATCTGTGCATAAATGAAGTAATGAAAAGAATTTCCATTCATCTCTTCAGAGATGTATTTCTAGTATGGTTTATTTTTATGCATATTACATGATTTTGTAATGTGTTTCTGCCATGTTGATCAATTTTGTACTAATAGTAATTGTAATAATAATTCAATCCAGGAGAAAATTTTTGACACAGCTTTATGATTACATGAAATAAAAAAAAGGAACATTTATATATATTTTTTGACCCAGTAGTATAATAGGATAATCAATAAAAGGCTTTCAAACATAAAGTACACTGTGATAATATAAACTTCTCTGAGGAAAGTGGATTGAAAAATGGAGTTTGAGGAGGAAAAAGGAACATTGTTAAATTTCCAACTGTTAATGAAGGACTTGATCATGTAATTTTAAAATGGATGACGGTGAACCTCAAATCGCTATGATATTTGGATTCCATTGGAGCCATTTAAAAGAGAAATAGCAACAGTTTTATTTTAAAATGTTAATATTTACAGTATGTTGGAAATTACATCCTCTACAAGTATTTAAACGTACAATGAGAAATTTTAGATGTCAACTTAAAACTGTGCAAATAGATACATAGTTCTAAACATTTATTTTGGGGGGGTTGGTTTGAAGACCACTGCTTTAGGACATTACCCCATTTACTTCTCAGAGCCAGGCTCTGAGGCTGGTGCCTCCTCGGAGAGGGACAACAGCGGGCCTCGGGCCCAGGTCTTCAGGAGGCCCCCTGGAGCTAGGCCAGGCTGACTCCAGGGGCTGTCCATCTCCTGTGACCTAGAATGGCCTGCCAAGATTTCCTTGGCGGTGGACTTGTCTGTGGACCAACTGGCCTCCCTTAACCTGGTCTGTTAGGCTAAGTGATGATACTAATGAAAACATGCCGCTCCCTCCTCGGGCAGGAAGCCGCAGGTGAGCCAGAACCTAGGCGGCTCAGGGGCAGTGGAAGTCCTGCTTTGTGTCCAGTGCTGGGGCTCGGGCTATAAGACAAGAGAAGATGGTAGCAGGGGCTGTGGGACCAGATGCCTACCTACCTTATGTCCTGAGAGGCCACCCGCATCACTGTGATGGTTGCAGGTACCTGTCTGCCTCACTTTCCTCTTCTGTAGTATCATAATGAGGATGCTGAGCACATAGGCTGCCACCACTCCACCATTTCAGGTGCTTAATAGTTGGTGGCACTCAGCCTTTGAAATGAGAGCCCCTCATAGCCTAGGGGTGTGGATTGGGCAGACCGGGCTCTCCGGGCAGTAGCACACAGCAGACCTCTCCTGGATATCTGCTGTGGACCGTCTGCAGGCAGCAGCCAATGGCCAAGCTGGGCAAGGACACCAGACAGGCACAGAGGAGGGCCCTTATCGAGCCTCGTAAGTTAGGAAGGCTTCCTGGAGGAGGAGCCTGGCTAGTGGCGATGAGCCTTGTCCACCCAGCAGACCCTGTTTGAGAGGCAAGTCCAAGCCTGTGGCCCCAGCCAGGGCTTCAACCCACTCTGCAGGTCCTTCTTCTAAAATACCAAGATTCTAACATGACCGAATGCCGAGCACAATGCAGTGGTCACTGTCTCTTCATCCTGTGAGCTGTTGGTGGAGAAAACATCCTTGGCTGGTTGGGTCATCTGTGGTCTGGGGAGTGGGTCTGGGGCTCTCCTGAGGGCCAGGCAGAAGGCCTGTACCAGCCCTGCTGGGTGTTGTCACCTGTGGGGCATTTTCTACTCTGATCTGTAGGGAGAGCTCAAGAGGAAAGGTCTCCCTGTCCGTAGAACCCACTGCCCCATTGTAGAGCAGCCCTGAATTTGGTGGAGGAAGACCCCAAAAGAATGGTGCACCCATCAGCTGGCCTGCCTCCAACCTGAGCATCCTTAGGAAAGTGTGTTTGCACCCTGCCCCCTGCCCCAGCATGTTCCTAGGGCTGCCTTTCCGCAGTTATTTTAAAAGATTGGGGAGAAGGCAATGACTGTTAGCATGTGCGGGCTTGGGGTTTTATTTTAAAATGCAAATGAGCAAGCTGAAGTGTGGGAAGTACAGTAGCCGATTATAGATTCACTGTCGTCCTTCCAAATTCCTTGAGAATCAGACATTACGAAACTCAGTCTCTGGAGCAGCCACTGTTTCTCAAGCAGGCAAGGAAGTAAATAAGTTCTCCCAGCTTGCAAAAGAGTGAACTGTGGACACAGGCCTTTCTGTTGGTGGTTTCTCCAGAGCTGTTGCTTGCTTGAGTTGCTGGGGTTCTTTGTATATGTTGTTTTTCTACCTTTCTGTGCCAACCCTTCAGGGAAGGAGGTTGGGTGGCAGATGATCAAGCCACCAAGGCAAGACTGAGAAAGAGACACTAAGACCCCGAGAGAAGGCCCGTGTGCCCAGAGCTGAGGCAGACGTGAGTGGTGGGCTTGCCAAGGTCAGGGAGCCATGGGGATGCCCGGCTGGAGCTCCTGGGCAAGCCCTGGGCAGGCTAGTCTGTGCTAGGGCAGGAGCCTGCAGAGGCATGGGGCCTTTGAGGGAAGGCCGTACTTCCTGACATGGAATAAACTGGGCAGAGGGGCCGGTGGGAAGGTGAGGTATTACAGTGGCCTCGCAGGCAGGGAGCACGGCCAGTGCACAGCGCAGGAAAGCTAGGGAAGGGGGGCCACTGGCTGCCAGTGGTTTGGAAGGGCCGGGGCCTCAGGCTTGAAGGGGTTGGCAAGAGGCCAGGCTGGAGAGGGTGGGGGCTAGGTGAGCTGTTCATGGGATCTGAGTTGGATGGGCATTGAAAGGCTTCTTGAGGGAAGTGGTGCGTGCTCCAGTTGGAGGTGATGGGGGAGGAGCCCACTGGGAGGGTACATGGAGGGTGGTTAGATAAGGCTGGACTGGAAGGCAGACGTGGGGGTGAGAGAGGGTGAGGAGTCAGTCCCCAGACTCCTCCCTTGTTTCTGGCTGGGGCACCCGGGCATGGGGGTTGCGGGAGGAGGACCAGCCAGGGGAGGGAGAGATAGCGCCCACGGCAGCGCGTTCAGACGGGTGTGTCAAACGCAAGCAGCAGAGAAGTATGTTTCTTAATTTAGAGCCCGAGGGAGAGTCATGTGATTGCATAGTACACTTCTATTGAAGGATTATGAATGCCCAATTCTCCTTTTCAGCATTAAAAAATGCATTTGTTATTTAGGTTATATTTTCACATAGCACCAAAATTGTTTTAAAAGGTGTCAAATGTGTCAAAAGTGCCACCGCTGGGGTCCCTCTGCCACTCACATGCTCTCCACAGCAGGCTGGTGCTGGTGCCCTTAATGGATTTTATTTCCAGGCAACTGGGGCACAGGTAGGGTTGAACACCTGTGAACATTCTTCTTTCCCTCTGTTTCCTTTGTGTAAGGGCCTTTGGGAATATGGATTGCCATGGCCTTTACTGGTGGCCTGTCATCCTTGGAGCTGGGAGAGCCCAAGACAAACATCCTGTCTGTTCCCATCATGAGCAGTGGCCCTTTGAAGGCCACTTGAGCCTGACTCTGTCCTCCCAGCAGACCCCAGAACCTCCAAAGTGGGCTGCCATGGGGTTGGGGAGTTGGCTGTGCACACAGTGTTCCCACTGGTCCTCTGAGGCCAGTTGGGGACATAGATTGTCCTCAGCTATGCCTGACTGCCCTGTGGGTCCAGACCTGTTTTCTGGCTGTGTGATGTCATTTTCCTCATTTCTAAAGTGGGGACGACAGTGCACAGGACTCAAGACACCTAACAGGTATTGAAGGAGCATGAGTTGGGTTTTCCTCATCTCTTCTCACGAACATGGCGGCATGAGAGGAGAAAATACAGAGGAAACTGGGCTGCTGAGAGATGCATTGTCTCAGTGTAGAGTGTGGTCTTTTTTCATACCCCCCCCCCCCCAAAGTACCACTTTTGGGTTTCTAATTATTGTGGATTTTAGCTTACTAATTCCTTTCTTAAGAGATAGATTTGATGTTTTTTTAAAAATTTGAAATGCAGATATTTTTTCTTTTTTTTCCTAAACATTGAAAAATATTTCCACTCTCTTTTACTTAGGATATAGTTAACAAATAGGGTTAGACACATTTATGTGAAAGCATGATCACCACAATATTTTTTGCATAATAATGACATGGGATGAAGACGAAGAGTTACATAAATCAGACTCTGCTCGTATCAACTTTTTAACGTAGCCGTTGAAAAAGGATCACATTTTGGAATACTGTGGGAAAATGCTTGAGTTGCTGTTGAGTGCTGTCGACATACACCGAGCGGTTTCAGTTCCATCAGTTTTATTTTTATTCTTGAGCTTTTCAGACTTGCTGTTAGAAATAGAAACCGGCGCTGTGTTGCAGTCCTGTGTGGCTTCCGAGGGCTGCGGCTCTCAGTTCTGGCCTTTGACTTGCTGAGTGAACTTGAGCAAGACTCTTAAAAAAAAAAAAAAAAAAAAATGATCCCACATCCCATGTCAGGACACTGCCGGGGAAACTGGGGTCCCTGTGCTCTGGGGTGTCGGAGCTTCTTCTTGCAGGCCTCACAGGCTTCCGGAACCCCAGGGCACCCCACATCACGCTGAGTTGGGCCTGGATCTCCCCGGTACCCTCCACCCTCAGTTGGCCGTCGAAGTTTGGCGGCCTCCTCAGAGTGTGCCAAGTAAGCACTTTATGTAAAAACAAAGAAAAGAGACGCATTGAGGAGCATGGGTCAATAGGAAGGGATGGAACGGGGAGTTGGAAGAGCCAGAAGCAAGGGTCTGCTTTTATAATAAGTAGCTGCCCGTCCTGGGGTTCTGGGGTGAAGTTATGCATAGCACTGCCAAACTGTGATCCCCAGGTGATCCAGGAGCCGCTCAGAGTGGGATCCCCAGGTGATCCGGGTGCCACTCAGAGTGTCATCCCCAGGTGATCCGGGTGCCGCTCAGAGTGGGATCCCCAGGTGATCCGGGTGCCACTCAGAGTGTCATCCCCAGGTGATCCGGGTGCCGCTCAGAGTGTCATCCCCAGGTGATCCGGGTGCCGCTCAGAGTGTCATCCCCAGGTGATCCGGGTGCCACTCAGAGTGGGATCCCCAGGCGATCTGGGTGCCACTCAGTGGGATCCCCAGGCGATCCGGGTGCCGCTCAGAGTGTGATCCCCAGGCGATCCGGGTGCCGCTCAGAGTGTGATCCCCAGGTGATCCGGGTGCCGCTCAGAGTGTGATCCCCAGGTGATCCGGGTGCCGCTCAGAGTGTGATCCCCAGGTGATCCGGGTGCCGCTCAGAGTGGGATCCCCAGGTGATCCGGGTGCCACTCAGAGTGGGATCCCCAGGCGATCCGAGTGCCGCTCAGAGTGGGATCCCCAGGCTATCCGGGTGCCGCTCAGAGTGTGATCCCCAGGCTATCTGGGTGCCGCTCAGATTGTGATCCCCAGGCAATCTGGGTGCCGCTCAGAGTGTGATCCCCAGGCGATCTGGGTGCACCTCACAGTCGGAGAAACTGGTGTGAACACGGGATTCCTCAAAGGTTGGTGACCATTTGGGCAGGGCTGAGACCCCGAGGAGAGAGTGTGTGGACACGAAGTCCGTGGACCATGCTCCGTGTCCAGCAGTACACACCACATCACAGTCAGAAGCAGGAATGGGAACGTGCTTTGCCTTCAGCTCAGTTCCAAAGGCCATGAGGAGCCCTTGGAAGTCTCTGGGCTGGGTGAGGAGCTGGCATCTCCTTCTCCGGCCCCTCCCCACTCATATTTCTGTTTGTGCTTTTAGACCTGCCAAATGTCACCTTGCCTGTGACACCTCCCCTGCTCTCCCAGGAGACACCCCCCCGCCCCCCAAGCTGGAGCTGCCTGTCTGTGTCCTCCTGAGGCCAGAACTCTCTAGTCCCTGAGGACGTGTGGCCTGGCCCTGGTGTGTGCTCTGCTTGCCGGGTGAGTGAATTAAGGACTGAGCTGTTGCTCCACGCAGGCTGTGGCAGGCCCCTAGGATCTGTTTGCTAAAAATAACTCTGGATTATTCTTTTGCTCATTAAATAATATGTGCTCGTTGTTGAAATCTGGGAAATCAAGACAGGCCTAAAAATGAAGACCTGGAAATAATCATGAATGCAGCTTTAGTGTCTTTTCCTCTAGTCTTGCTGATATCGTTACATAAAACACACTCTTTGTTAAGTACAGTATGCATCCATGATGGGCTTTTCTGTGTCCATAGTTTTGCCACCTGCGTTTGGGGGATGGATGAGCACTTGCTTGTGCCATTTAAACTTCTTGGAAATTACCATTGGAGCAGCTGCATCAATTTTCCATCATCTCCGTGTCCCGATGTCTAGAACCATTTCTCTGCTCTAGAGCTTCCAGTCCTAGGTTACTTCTGGTTTGATGTCTTTGGACCTAAATCACATCTCTGGTTATCGATTTGGGTTGATGCCTAGAAATGACTTTACTGGGTTTAAGGCTTAAGGTGTGACGGTGCCAAATGGCTTGTAGACCATTTGCATCTCTTTGCACTCCCACTGGCAGTGCACACGAGGGTATCTCAGGCCAGTGATTTGTTGTTCACTTTGGTGTCCCCATGCCTGGTTCTGTGCAAGAAGTGGGAGGTCGGGGGAGCCAGGGATGTACAAGGTTGCATTGGACCGCACCCAACACTTGCATGAGGATGGCAGTGTGGCCACCACTCCACGATGCTGCCTCAGGGTAATACAGGCTGACCTTGATAGAGCACACGCCTTGTGCCAGCCGCAGTCCTGTTTACATACATTAATTCATGTATTCCTTGTAACAGTCTTGTTAGGTATAGACTGTTGTCATCCCGTGTTGTGAACAAGGAAACTAAAATAAAGGTTAAATAACTTGCCCAAAGTTGCACACTTAGTAAGTGGGGCAGCTGGGATTGGAACCCAGTTAGCTGGGCTCTAGAGGGCTTATTTATTATTATTTTAAAAAGCTCCTATGATGGAAAACCCACATGACATAGCAAAGTCAAGAGCATATTCTGACTCCCTGCATGCCCGTCCCTCAGCTTGCTGCACACGAGCACACGTACTGGTTGGTGTTGCTTCATACCTCATTCCCCACCGGGTTCTTTTGAGATCGCTCTCCCCATTCTGTCGATTCATCTGTGACTGTCTCTGTGTCTCTGAGAGATAAGTGCTAACCCTCGTTCTTAACTCCTGGGTGGGGGCAGGTGCTGCCAGCTGATGGGCCTGGCCTCCTGAGTCTGATTTCCTGTTAATTGGGTCCCAAAGAATTGTTCATATTGATACCTCCTTGGGGTGCTCGTTATAATGAGGGGAGGAGATTAAAGCAAACGTGAATACAGCCTTGACTGTGTTTGGGATGGTCTCTAAGCACTTACGAATGTTAACTGATCCTCAAAACAATCCAGAGAGGTGCTGCTATTAGCTCCATTTAATAGATCATACTTTTATCATCGTCCCTATTTTACAGGTGAGGAAACTGAGTCAGCCCGTGGCCCAGTCCCCCATCAAGCAGATGGTGGAGCTGGCACTGAGCCCAGTGCGCTGGCTCCAAGGTCATCTCTTAACCTCTGTGCTCCACTGCTGGCGTTGTGCGATTTCCGAACCCGTGCTTCCTTGCAGCTCTTCTGCCAGGGTCTCTCACCTCGACTGGCCCTTCTGGCTGCCGACGTTCTCGTTCTTAAACAAGCTCCACTTTACTACTGCTTGGCCGCCGCACCCAGATGGGTGCAGGGTGAAGACCCATTCCTTGGAGGGGCCCACGAAGCCCTTAGCAGTTGGTTCTTGCTCCAGGGAACCCAGCCTCGGACCTGCCTGCATGTGCACCCTTAAAGCACCCCTGCAGAGCCCGAGTGTAATGTCCACATGGCTAGGCCTGTTTCTGCAGCCTGCCATATCCCTCCTGTTCCTTCTGGTAGACACGCGTTGATCTGATCACAGTCACAAGCTCCTCGAATCCTTCCTGGACACACTTCCCCCAGCTCAGCCCCGCTGCTGTCTGGCCCCCTCCCACGTCCTCTGCACCCAACGTCATAGGCACAGAACAGCTCGTTTCATGGTGTCACTGCCTGCTTGGGGGGCTTTTCCTGCCCTTCTCCATGAGTTCCTTAGGGCTGTGGACCACACCTTGTTCTTCTGGGGGCTGTGGCAGCCTAGAATACGTTCTGGCATATGGATATATCTCACCAAGAAATCTTTGGAAATCAGTGGAAAACAGATATTATAGAAATAGGTGAACTGGAAAAGTGCCCCATCATTTCATTCCCTAGAAGTAGCCACTGTTAGCCTCTTTACTTTTTTTTTTCTATGCCTATACTAATATGTTCTTTTTTTTCTTCTCTCTTTCAGTTCTGTATCACCTATTAAAAAACCTTTTAGTATTTTTGAAATTGGGATGGGAATATTTAATGCAATGTTAGGGCCAATGGTGCCTTTGAATGGAAGAAATAGAGTAGTTGCATGTCTGTGAGTTGCAGAGGGTTCTTCATCCGCACTTGATAGTGTGTAAAGGTGGGCTGGGGACAGGTCGTTCACAGCAACGGGTTGATATGTCATCTAGTACTGCAGTCCCCACCCCCTGGGCTGTGGACTGGTACTGGTCTGTGACCTGTTAGGAACTGGGCTGCAAAGCAGGAGGTGAGCAGTGGGTGAGCGAAGCGTCGTCTGTATTTACAGCCGCTCCCCATCACCACCTGAGCTCCACCTCCTGTCAGATCAGCCGCAGCATTAGATTCTCATAGGAGCACGAACCCTACTGTAAACTGTGCATGCAGGGATCTAGGTTGCGGCTCCTTATGAGAATCTAATGCCTGGTGATCTGAGGTGGAGCTGAGGCGGTGATGCTAGCGTTGGGGAGCGGCTGCAAATACAGATTATCATTAGCAGAGAGGTTTAACTGCACAGTAAATGTAATATGCTTGAATGAGTATCATTTTGAAAGGTCAGATAGTATTCATGTACTGGAAGTCATTTTCCTTATTCTTAGGAAGTGCTAACTTCTTAGGTAATTTGCCTTTTAACTATTTTCAGAAAGGGACAAATGAGTTCCTTAATTTTATAGTCTAGGGGTGTTCCTGGATTTTTGGTGATACATGTGCTTTACACTCTTCCTCTTTTCCTGAAGAAAATGCTACTGAAATAGAAGAAGTAAATCAAGGCCCAGGAACAGAGGAGTACATGCTGTTAACTGGTAGCCCTGCCGCTGTGGGAGCACCTCAGGGTAGTTGTGAGCTTCCTGGCAGCCAGTGTCTGTGGGGAAAGGAGATCAGTTACCACGGGAAGAGGCACCCTCGTAAGTCCTCGGGAGGGAGAATGGAAACCTTGGAGAGGATTGAATATTTCTTCCTGAAATGTTAGAGAACCTCGTCAGTGTCAAAAAACGGGAAATCTTTGTCTTGACTTGGACGAGAAGGGAGAATTATAATGGAAGCAGAAGTATGGTGGCCTGGACACATCTTCCGTGAGTGTCTCACACAGGGGTGTTATACTTGGGGGGTGGGCAGGCTCTCGTGGGCCCCAGCCGCCTCCTCATCCTCTGCCCGGCCAGGTCCCATTCTCCGGCACCCAGTCCACCTGCAGCTTCACTGTGGAGCCGGCCCTCACTTCTCCTGGAGTATTGGCTAGGATTTGTACTCAGCTGCCAGTAGCTGACTGAAAGTAACAGTGGTATAAGTAGAATATTATGTTTATTTCTCTCTCGTGTCAAAGAAGCTGGATGCAGGCAGCCCAGGGCTGATGTGGGAGCTCTAGAAAGTTGTATGGATCCCTTTCTCTGTTGTGCCACGGCGTCCTCCATGCTGGCCTCAAGGCTTGAGATGAGCTCCTTGCTGCTGATGACTGCTGGGGCTTCAGCTGTCCTGAACGTTTGCGTTCAGGCATCAGGAAGGCGGCAAGGGGGTGTGGCACCCGCAGCTCACATCTGAGTCTGTTCTTACCGGGCGGCCTCCCTAGAAGGTCCACGTTACACTGCTGCCCTCATTGCCTTGGTCAGAATTGAGCCACACCTGGCAGCCAACAGGTATGTAGTCTTCTCACTGGGCACCTTGCCACCTAGAATGGACTCAGGATTCTGTTACTAAAGACAAGGAGAGAACGAGGAGTAGGTGTTAGGCTGGAGCTAGCTAGCCATGTCCAGCACACGTGGGCTCTGGCCTAAGAGCTGGACAAGCTACTTGCCCCCTTTGAGCCTTGGTTTCCTCATCTGTAAAATGGAAAGAATAATGGAAGCAATCTCATAGAGCTTTGAGGATTCAGAGAATGCCAATAAGGAACAGCACAAAGCCTGTGCATTATTACTTACTGGTGCCACCACCATCATCGTCGTCATCATCATCATCAGTGGCCCGTGGGAAATATGAGTCTAAATGAATGTCATGTAGTTAAATGATTGAATAGGTAGAAGAGCCAAAATAAAGGATCTCACAAGTAAAGAAGCCAGAGATGTCTGTAACATAAGTTTTGTCTGTCTGGTTTGGTTACAGCAGGGCTGACCGGGGACGCTTGGGTTTAGAGCAGATATTGCCCTGGCTGGGGTGCATTTGGGGGCATGGGCTGATTTACTTTCTCCCTCTTTCGGGATCTTCTGGCGTCCAGCCATGATGGGGTGAAGGGGTCACCTCTGAGGGGTGCTCACTTCTGACCTGCCACATGAGACGCCACCCCAGACCTGCCGTGCCGGCTCTTCATTGGCTGGGGGAGGTCCCAGGGAGTCCCCTGCACAGCAATTTCACGGCTTTTCCAAACATTTTATGAATCCAGAGCTGTAACTTGGCTGTCTTTCCCTCTCCCCTTGGTCCAACCCCGGCTTGAGAACTCCCCAGGGAAACACGGTGGCTCCCGACTTTCTCCCAAGTCTCCGACGTTCTGCACAAGTGGTGGGCAGAGATGGCCTCTTCCCAGACCTGGTTGCTCTGGGTGCCCTGTTTCCAGCACAACTGTGAATCTGAATCTTTCTCCTCTGAACTTCGTGGAACGGCCTTAGAGCACGCCCTATAAGGAAATCCCGGCCTGCTGGTGCCGGCTCTGCAGCTGTGTCCTGGGAACTTGGCAGTGGTGTGGGGCTCAGTCAACACGTCTGCAGAAGCCACTTGGGGAGGCTCCCAGTGTTCTGATTGGGAATGGGGTACAGGGGTGGGGAGGGCTTTGATCAGGTGTCTTGGGGGAACATTTAGAGCTCCTAGCTTCTCTGCAAGAAGGCCACCAGCCCTGGTGTCTGGGCAGTAAGCACTGAGTAGCATTGCTGCAGAGTTCTGGAATGCCCATGTAAAAATTCTGGAATGCATTTGGTGTCTTTGGGTTGGGCTTCTGTGAATCAGCCTCTACAGCAACAGCGATCACTCCTGTTTGTGCCTCGCCTCCTGGGCGCCAGCGTCAGCATCCCCACTTGCCAGGAGAGAGGACTGAGGCTCGCACAGGTAGAGATTGGGTTCTGGGTGTGTGATGGCAAAGCCCATGCCTTTTCTGCTCCAGAGGCTGCCTGCTTGGTGAGAGTCCAGTGACCTGGCCCCAGTCCCGGCTCCGTCCCTTTGTAGAACTGTGTAACCCCGGGCAAGTGGCACAATCTCTCTGAGGCCCATCTACTGGATGGTGACAAGAGATGAGGTGAGGGCAGGTGAGAGGGCCCTTTGCAAAACTGTCAGGCCCTCCTAGGGGAGAAGTGGGCAGTGTAGGGCGGTGTGCGGGGTTGTGGGGTGGCAAGGACCTTCAGCTGCTCACTGGATTTCTTGCTCCTGAGATGACTCGAGGGGTCTTGTGAAGCTCCCCTTCCTGTCTCATTGGACAGAACTGAGCCCCCTCGGCTCAGTCTCTCCCATCTCAGGTGGGTGGGCCCAGGGGTCCCTGGGCAGGAGGGGTGTGGGTTTCCTGGCATGGAGGCAGCCCTTGGCTCACTCCCTGCTCTCTGCCTGGGCAGTATTTTTGCCACAGGCCCTGCCAAGTGGAAATAAGTTATTTACAGTGTTTTGACAGGGTCGTCAGAAGCCTGGTTGGGCAAGGATGCCTTTGGGACTGAGCTAATGGCCTAGGAGTGTGGACTCGGGGAGGGGCCTGGTGTGGGGGAGAGAGGTGGTGGGGTGGGGCCCACATTTATTGAACTTGATAAGCTTGAGGCCTAGCTCTCCCCCAGGCCCTGTGCTGCGGGGCCTGGTGAGAAGCGGGATGTGATTCGATGGTCTGCTGACCAAATGCTCCGGGCTGATGGCTTAGGGCCCTCAGTTATTTTGCCGTGAAGCCTCAGTGCTTTCCCTTGTCCAATGGGTACAGGGACCCCATCTCAGGAGCTTACCCTGGGGAGAAGACGAAACACGTTGGTGTGCAATAGGCCAGGCCTTGGCCTTGGCCTTGACTGTGAACCAGGGAGACCCTCCAGCTGGGCCGTTATTGACCCCTTTCACTGCTTCCAACAGCATAGAACAGGTCTCTGTCCTGCACGATTTTCTGATCCTCCAGAAGGGGGTTTGAAAGTATCTTTCAGGAAGGTCCAGAGAGCCTCCTGTGTAGCTTGTGAGAGCAAAATGTGTCTGCCCCCAGGCCCAAGGATGACCAGCAGTCACACCTCACGCATGTGCTTTCAGCATAGGAACGGTGCACGCATTGGTGCTTTTTTTTTTTTTCAATGTTTTTAGAGATAGGGTCTTGTCACGTCGCCCAGGCTGGTCTTGAACTGGGCTCAACTGATCCTCCTGCTTCAGCCTACCGAGTAGCTGGGACTGCAGGCGTGCACCACTGCTCCTGGCCTTGGTGCATTTTTAAGCAAAGTTGCGATCCTGTTGTAACCTGCCCCCGCAGGCACGCTGAGCACACCGGGTGCTCCCCCTTCCCTTATGTGTTCTACTCAGCCTGCTTTTCTCAGCGACTGTGTCATATTCTCCAATTGTAACTGAGTTACTTGCTTCCCTGGGTGGGTGCCAGCCGTGGCTCTGGTTTGTCACCGTCATAAGTAGTGTTGTGATGAACATCCAGTTCTGAGGATGTGGGGGCAAGTCTGTGATTATTTCGTTGGGCTGTGTAAATAACAAATCATATTTATTATTTTTGCAGTTTGTAAAAGTAATATATACTTCTTGGGGGGAAACAGAAACCCAGCCATTTTGGAGAATTATAGGAAGGGCATGGCCTGTTACCGCGTGTGCCCCAGGTACTTACGCGGCACCTGTTCCTCTCTCACGTGCTCTCCCTCCCCTCCTTTCTTTCTGTCTCACACCGAGCCACCCCGTCTGCCCCCTGGGGCTGGGGCAGCTCTGCCCATGGGCGTTTTGCCCTGGGATTGCCCCTGACCCAGGGAAGGGGGCGGGGAGTGTGGACTTGTGAGAGGGAGTTAGGCGCCTACCCCTGAGGTGGAGAAGGATAATGAGACAGAGTATTCAAGCACTTACCATACAGCCTGCTCAAAGTCCTTGTCCCGTGATCTATAGCTGGGAGGAGGGACAGGGGGAGGGGGACTGTTTAGGATTCATCCCTGCCCTTTGGCTGCCAGTTGTACTCAGGGAACTGCAGTTCAGAAAGTTAATTTCTAATTTTAATTTTTTAAAAATTTTTATTTATGTATTTATTTATTTTTTGAGACACAGTCTCACTCTGTTGCCCGGGCTAGAGTGCCGTGTCGTCAGCCTAGCTCACAGCAGCCTCAAACTCCTGGGCTCAAGCAATCCTCCTGCCTCAGCCTCCCGAGTAGCTGGGACTACAGGCATGTGCCACCATGCCCGGCTAATTTTTTCTATATATATTTTTAGTTGTCCATATAATTTTCTATTTTTAGTAGAGACGGGGTCTCGCTCTTGCTCAGGCTGGTCTCGAACTCCTGAGCTCAAATGATCCACCCGCCTCGGCCTCCCAGAGTGCTAGGATTACAGGTGTGAGCCACCAAGCCCCGGCCCAGAAAGTTAATTTCTGAAAAGAGTATCAAACACCAGCTTGCATGTTAGGTTCCCTTTTAGGGTGGGGCAAGTGCATGTAGCCCTGAGTCCGTCTCCATAGTGGTTCCCTAGTGGAATGGGGCCAGCCCAGACTTCAGAGCAGAATTTTCAGTGTGGATATGGGTCACTGTCTCAGTGAATCCTGGTCACCTGACTTTCAGCCAAATTCCTGTCGTTGTGGATCCTGTATCCCCCTCTGTCTTGGACATTTTTGCTTTATCTTACTAGTTCTCACAATAGATCTGTGAGATGGGTTCTCTTTATTATTCTCCCCATTTCCAGATGGGGAAACCGAGGCTCGGATCTGTCACTTGCTTAAGTGACATATCTAAAGTCACAGAGCTAGCCAGCACCAACCACTGTGGGTCTTTGCACTCATATCTGCTTGTTGCCTGTGACCTGGGCTCTTTCTACTCTGACATCTCCAACCCCCACCCCACCCCCGTGCTAACCAGACCTCTCTGGTTTCCCATAAAACCTGCCATGCCCTTCTTGAATTTCCCAATTCCCATCACCTTGAGCGGGCCACCTCTGTTCCTGAGCTTGGTCCACTGTCCCAGGCTGATGCTCACCTGATCCCGACTGTGTCCCCTCGGCCTGGCCTCTCTCTTGGTGGGTGGGTCCACCCCTGCCTGCCCTGCATAGTGATTCTGCACTTATCTCCCCAGCTCAAGTTTGTTCCCTTCTTCTGATTCTGTGTGTTTGGTGACCCAGACCTTGTCCCTCTTCATATCAGCCAGGGACCTGGCTTACCCTGGATGGTTCTGATGAAGAGACTTTAGCTTAGGGGCTGTTTGTGGAGGTGCTGGCAGGATTCAGGGAGCAGAGGGGGCTGGTGAGGCACCCAGAGCCTAGCAGCAGTGAGGGCTATAACTGCTCCTTAGGTGGGCGGGTAAGGGGAAAAGTGTCACTGGAGCTCTGTGACGGTTGCCGTAGTGAGCTGCAGCCACTGCCCAAGGCATGTCACTAAAGCAGGGAGGGTGAGGGGAGTGAGTACTCCAGCTCCTCTCTTGTCTTGCTTTCTAGTCTTCTGCCAGTGCCCTTGTCGGCCGGATGCACCTGGAAGCCCTGGACATTGAGTGATCCGTTCCATAGAAGTCAGCGTCTTGGGTCTGGGGCAGGATAGAGAGGAGATGGGAGTCAGAAGGGAGTGACCAACACCCCCTCCACCCTGCCTGGTGACCCTGTGGACCTCAGGGCAGAGCAGCAGTGAGGCCTGTGGCCTCCATTGGGAGGGGACCCGGGGTCCTCTGGCCCTACCCAGACTCCAGTGTGGCCACTCTAGCTCTGACCTTTCTGTCTGGTCCTCCCAGATGCTTCTGTGGCTGCCATCCCATGGACCCGTTTCCATCATGGGTGGTTTGTGATTGTTCCTTTGAGGGAACTGATGGACTCGCCAGGCTGGGGCCCTGCAGGGGCCAGAACCTGTATTCCCTCCTTGCTGGACATTCACCCAGGCCCAGCGGCAGGCCCTTTTGTCCTCTGGGGACTCCGAGATGACCAAGTCTCCAGCCTCTTCTGCACTGGTAGCTCAGGGAGACAGACAACCACAGGGCCACCTCTGAAGAGCTGGAGAAGGGAGCTGGGGAGGGTCCTGCTAGCACGACATGTCCGGGCTGAGTCTCCCCCACTTGTCTATAGGTAGCCCCTTGAGAGATGATTAGCATGTGGTGCTGGTGGAATTATGGGTCATGATCCTTTTTCGCCCCATCAGGGCACCTGGTGGGCGAGTCTTGAGTTGCGTGGCACCATGGGAGAGAGCATTAAGCCAAGGCAGCCTGTGCTACAGCCCGCAGAGCCCTGCTCACCCCTGTAGCTGTGCACAGCCCGGGCCGGGTTCTGGTTCCTTCTCTGAAAGACGGCTGATAGGATCTCTCGGGTCCTGTTTCACCCTCACCTTCTGTGAATCCCTGACTCTTCAGAAAGCAGGGCTAGGAGATCTCCCGTGTGTCTTCTCCAAGTCTGTCTGTCTCCTTTTGCCTTTTGTCTTGAAGAAAGCCTGGTGACGTTGCGTGTTTGTGCTGCAGAATTGAGGGACTGGAGTCCTCCTGCCCCCTCAGTGAGTGTGGGGGGGTATTTGTCAGTCTGTTTGAAGCAAGCCCTTTTGATGCTCTTTCAGTAGGACAGACTTCCAGAAAATTCAGCCAGCTCCCCACATCAGACCTCTCAGGTGCAGCATTTCTGTGTGTAGCCAGTGCACACATGGCCGCCTGTGTTCACGCGGTGGATTTAGCGTCATGGTGACCTGGGCTTGCATGCTGCCTCGGACCTTGCCCAGTGTGTGACCCTGGGCGAGTCACTGTGCTTTGGGCCAGTCCTCCGAGGATCATCGCAACAGGGCTACTCACACTTGCCCCACTGTCCCCAGGATGGCATTTGGGGGGCCTAGTTCTCAGGTGTAGGCGCTGTATGGGCTGCGAAACCCCCTCCGATGTGAGTGGACACTCGGTGTGCTCTTCCCAGCAGCACTCGGCCTGGGAGGCTCAGGAAGCATTCCTGGCAAGGCCCGTTTTTAGCCTCGAAACATCATGCTTGAAAAATGCTCGCATGCGGTTTATTTAACTTTAAGTGGGGCAGATTCTGAAATGGGTTGTTTATTGTCCAAGTTGAATTTTTAATTTCTCATAAATTCCCCACAAATTGCTGTAGTACATTTATATTTATTGAATCTGTCAGGGTTGTTTATGGCACTGAGGCCTGGGCTCCCCGTGTTTGTGGGCTGTTGCCTCGGCAACGCTGGGGTCTGAGGCTCTGGAGGAAAGGCCCTACTCTGAGGCATTATGGAAGGTTCTGGAATGGCTGACAGTGTGAAGAGCTGTGGTTGCCACACCGAGAGCTGCCTTGGGTGGGCTGAGCTCTTTAAGACTCTAGTTCCTGTTTCAACTTCACCTCACCCCACTGGTCCCTCTTCACTCATGGGGCGCACTGCTGCCATCTCCTAATCCTGCTCCCCAAGTCCTTGCCACTCCTAGTGTGGTCTGGGCACCTGTGCGAAATGCAGACCCTTGGGGCCCCCAGACCTGCTGGGTCGCCTGCAGTTCAACAAGGTCATAGGTGCTTTCTCGGCACAGGTAGGCCACAGAAGCCTGCACTCACCACGCTGCTATCGGGGGACCAACTGCCTTGGCCTGGCAGTTCTTTGTCCCCAGCACCATCCTGTCCTGTGATCTTTCTGATTCCTGCTCCTCCATTCCCCTCTGCTCTACCAGGGGTGGGCTCTGTCCCTCAACCCTACATACCCAGCCCACCGCCTGTTTTGCACATTCTAGTCTCCACTGGCACTGCCCACCCCAGCCTTCTCTACCTGGGGGGAACTCTTGGCGTCTTGGAAGAGGCAACTCCTGAGACATCTCCTCTATGAAGCCCTCTCTGCTTTCTCTGGACCAGGTTAGGTTCAGCTTTGCTGGAGCTCCCAGTGGCTGAACATCTTGCCTGCTCCAGCCTGGTCAGGCTGCCCGATTCCCCCCCTGGCAGTGAGCTCACCAGGTGCTCAGCATCTAGCTGGTGCTCAGGAATGTCTGTGGAGTCTTCGCCACTCCACTAGGCTGGCCTTCACAAGGCCAAGGCTTGAGGCTGGACTTTTCCCAAGAGCCTGTCTGTTTGTCCTGGGCAATGGCAGGAACTGCTGGGGGTGCTCGGTTTCCACCCAAGGCCTGGCTGGTAGCTGGGGCGAGGGTGAGGATGGAGGCCTCGGGCTTTGGGAAGGCACTGTGGCAGGGAGGCTTTGGAGGGTCTGCTGAGAGGAGTCCCCAGCTTGTGCACCGGTGAGCGCAGAAATTCAGGCCGCCTGCCCATGCCTGTTGAGTATCTGCTCCGGGTCCGGCAGTGTCGAGGCTCTGGGGATGTGCGATGAAAGCAACAAAAATCCCTGCCTTTGTGGAGCGTCGGTGTCTAAAAGATCAAGAGACTGAAAACAGATAAATAAGTGTGTGTGGTGAGTGAGAGTGTGGGGAGCAAAGTGAAGCAGGGTAAGGGGCTGAGGGCTGCGTGGGGTTTGGGCACATGGCTTGGTTAAAGCTGAGCACGTGCCTGCCCTTTGACCCTGCAATTCCACCCTGGCGTATACCCAGGAGAAAGTGCTGTGTCCACCAGGAGACATGCGTAGGATGTTCCCAGCTGCAGTATCCCTGATAGCCTTAAAGTGGAAACCACCAAATGCCATCAGCCATAGAATGGCAGACAGATTGTGTCACGTTCTCATCTTGGAATCACATCGTATACAGCAAGGAAGCAACAGCTGCCACACGCTAACATGGGGAGTCCCATGGACATGGTATTCAGCCAAAGAAGCCAGACACAGAAACGTATTTCATGTACAATTCCATTTACATGACGTTCTTGACCAGGCAAAACTACTCTGTGGCCATAGGAGACCGGCTAGCAGTCACCTCTGGGGACAGAGTATCAGCTTGCTGGGGCTCTGCAGTATTCTCAGTCTTCATCTTGGGTATTAGTTTGTGCATATTCATAATTTTTGGTACGTGCTTGCTTTCTTATGTTATATTTCAATAAGAGGCTTATGCAAAATAATAAAAAGGGAAAAAAACCATGGGAGGCAGAAGATGTGCTGTTTTCTGTATTATAGACCCTTGGGTTCCCTCTAGAGCTGCAGTCCCCAACCCCCGGGCCAAAGGCCCAGTACTGGTCCATGGCCTGTTAGGAAATGGGCTGCATATCACTGCCTGAGCTCCACACCACCCCCAACCCACAACACCACCCCTCCACTCTTAGTCCATGAAAAATTATCTTCCATGAAACCAGTCTCTGGTGCCAAAAAGGTTGAGGACTACTGCTCTAGAACATTGGTCTCAAGCAGCCATGCCTGTCAGGACATGGTGTCCCTCTCCTGAGCCCCCACCCCAGCGGAGCTCCCCTTGCCAGGAGTGTCCACCTGGAGGGAAGCCAACAGCCCCAAGGGTGTCCTTCCTGCCCTCTCTGGATCGGAGACTCTTCTGTAATCAAGGGGGTACGAGTTCTGCACCCCCAGCCCCCTGGATGGGTGTCTGGCTTGGAGTAGGCACTTAGTGAGCATTTATGAAATGAAGGGGATTTTTTTTGTCCCAGTGGTTCCAACTTGTCTTTGTAAGTGTAGGGTCTGTTTCTGGGCATGAGATAAAGGATTCCCTCTTGTGCTTTAAGTCTGGCCTCCAAGCCAGAGAGGTTGTGTTGGCAGGGGACAAGAGCATCCGTTGTCTAGATGCTGTTTCCACACAGTGGCCGTGGGCTCCAGTCTCTATCAGCCAGTTTATAATCAAGTTCATTAAGTATGAAATGTCCAATTTACTTAAGTACTAAGTTTGATAGTTGTTATCTCTGATATTTTACTTTGACACTTCTTGTTTTATTTTTATTGTAAAGGTACATCCTCATTCTTTCAAATTCATGGTTTGGCTTGTGCTTATCTTTCAAGTTTTTTTGGAGCAATGTTTGTGAAACCATGGATAAGTAAAAAATTTGTGTTATTTTCGAATATGAGTTCCATCCTTAAACCAATGCTGCCCAGACAGCTGGAAATATCAACGAAGTGTTTGGGAAGCATGTGGCTAGTGAACGTACAGCGTGTTGATGGTTTAAGAAATTCTGTTGTGGTGATTTTAATCTTGAAAATGAGCCACATGGGTGACCAGAGACCGAGGAGGATAATGATGAGCTGAAAGCTGTAGTGGAAGCCAATCCATCTCCACCTGTGCATGAATTAGCAAGATTTGATGTGAATATTGGACGATTTGAAACAAATCAGCAAGGTAAAGAAGCTGGATAGATGGGTACTGTATGAATTAAATGAGTGTCAGAAAAGAATCATCTCAAAGCTTGCCTTTCTTTGCTGTCACGACATAAAGGTGAACCATTTCTACACCATACTGTTACATGTCATGAAAAATGGATTCTTTTTGACAACCACAAGTGTTCAGCACAATGGTTGGATAAAGATGAAGTGCTGAAACAGTCCAAAACCGAGTATTTATCAAAAAAAGCTAATGGTGTCTGTGTGGTGATCCAGCACTGGTATTATCCACTATAGCTTCGTGAAACCTGGTCGATCGGTGACAGCGGATGTCTGCTGCGACCAGTCGTACGAAATAATGAGGATGCTTGCGATTAAGCAGCTGAGATTTGTCAATAGAAACGGGCTAATCCTTTTGCAAGAGAACGCTCAACCACACGTACAAACCATGCTGCTCAAACTACAGAAGCTAGACTTGGAAACTCTCTGTCATCCACTGTATTCACCAGACCTTGCACCAACTGACTACTGCTTCTTCCAGGCTTTGGACCACTTCTTGCAAGGGAAAATATTCAATTCTCGACAAACTATGGAAAATGCCTTTCGCAATTTCGTTGCCACTCGATCCCAGGCTTCTTTGTTGCTGGCATAAACAAGCTACCGATAGTTTATGGTGGTTATGGCAAAACTATATCAATAATTCAGGTGCATGCTTTGATAAATTGTACTGCTTCTTGAGATATAATAAACTAAACTTTGAATTCAAAATGGGAAATTTCATATTTAATGGCCCACGTTTATTGCACATCTGCCCTGTGCCGGGCACTGTGCTGTGTTTCATTCAAGCCCCACAGCACCTATTTACAGACGAGGAAACCGAGGTCAGAGCAGGTGCGTACACATGGTGACTGGCTCCAGGTTGCTCGCTAGGAACTGAGAACTCTGACTCCACATGGGGTGAGGCCCAGCCCAGCACCGGACCCACTGACCTGCCAGAGCGAGGAAGTCGCCAAGGGCAGGGTTGGATGAATGAGTGGGCTAGGAGGAAGTGCTCTCAAGCCCTTGCTCTTCATCCCCACCTTTCCCTACTTCAGTCATCAGCCTGACTTCCCTCCTTCTAGAATCTTGCCTGATGACTCCAGACCTAGGTGGTTCTACCTGCTGTCTCTGAAGCCTGGCTGTCCTGTCTACCTCTGGAGCATCAGGCCAGGCTCCACAGACCACCTGAATCACCATCACCTGGAAGATTTTTTTTTTTAATAGACTATATTTTAGAGCAGTTTTTGGTTCCCTGCAAAATTGAGCAGAAGGTACAGAGAGTCGCCCTATCTCCCCTGCCCCCACACATGCTCAGCCTCCCCGCCTCCCGTCCACATCCCCACCAGAGTGGCACATTCACTGCAGTCAGCGAGTCTAGGTTGACGTGTCCTTATCACCCAGAGTCCCCAGTTTACAGTAGGGCTCACTCTTGGTCTTGCATATTCCGTGGGTTTTGACAAATGCATGATGACGTGTACTCTCCATTATCAATCAGAGTAGTTTCCCTGCTCTGAAAACCCTCCATGTTCCACCTGTTCTCCCTAAAGCACTGCCACAAAGCAGCACTGGTGGGGCAGCATCAGTTGAACCCAGCTCTCTAGGTGGTTCCTGGGCGTTGGCGTACAGTCACACTCCTGGGAGGAAGTTAGGGGGCTCTGGCTGATAATGCAGCCGGGTGAGGCTCACTGGGTGGGAGCTGTGGTTCTCAAACTGCAGTGTGCACGGCATCCCTGGGAGCACTCCCAGAGTCTCTGACCCAGCAGGTCTGGGGGTGCTGCGAGTTCACATCTCTAACAAGTTTCTGGGTGATAGTGACTCTGCTTGTCTGAGACCCTCCACCTGAGAACGACTGGTTTAAACAATGATGGCAAAAGGTGCAGTGGGGCCAGATGTGCCTCCCTCTGACACATCTGGGGGGTTGTACCCAGTCCCTTTCCCAGCATTACCTGATCTCAGAGTTTGGACTGAAGCTGGGGATGGGAGATGTAGGGACATTTCTCTGTCACCAGCCCCTGGGGACCTGAGTTTGGGAGGAAGGTGGTGGTAGGGGCAGGTTTTTTTTTTTTTTTCTTTCCCTTTGAGACAGAGGCCTGCTTTGTTGCCTGGGCATAATTGTAGCTCACTGCAGCCTCCAATTCCTGGACTAAAGCGATCCTTCCACCTCAGTCTCAGGACGACAGGTGTGCACCACCACACCTCGTGAATTTTTGTAGAGATGGGATCTTACTGTGTTGCCCAGGCTGGTCTCAAACTCCTGGCTGGCCTTCAGAAGCACTAGGATTACAGGTATGAGCCACTGTGCTCGGTGGGCAGGTATTATATCAAATGCAGAGTGAGCCAGGAGGCTGGTGAGGCTTGGGGGTGAACTTCTAGCCCACTGAGTCACTCTCGGGTGGTCTCTGGCCCTAGTGAGTGTTCCTTTGGTCCTCCCACCAGGACACACGGGAGCCTCAGGGTAAGGACCACCCAGACCAGGCCTCCCTGGGTCGGGATGTCAGCCAGGGCCTGGCACTGAGACTCGGACCTTGTACAGAGCCAGGGTACTGGGATCCTTGTGGGAGAGGCAGGGAGAAGCCTGTTCTTCAGCCACACGCTGCCCTAGATGCCTGGCATCTGTAACAAGACCGTTAGTAGAAACTAAATCTGCTGTGTTTGGCCTCCTAGGAGCCCAGCAATAAAATCAATGTAAATACAGCTAACGTTTGGGAGTGGCTTATAAAGCACTTGAAAAAATCCCTCATATAAACCCAAAGACAGTCCTGTGAGCTGTTGGGACAATTAATTATCCTACCTTTTGGATGTGGACACTTAAGTTTAGAAAGGCTAAATAACTTGTCCAAGGTCACAGAGCTCTTTCATGGCAGAGTTGGGATTTGAGCCCAAGGGCTGTGCCACCCAAATCCCTGTGCCTTCTGCTCTCTCATCCCCTGCCCCCATGTCACCCCCCCACCCCACCCCGGCAGAGGTGAAGCGCCTTCCCAAGCAAGTTCAGGCTACGAAAGGGTGAAGATGCTGGTGCTCTGAGGCGTGGCATGTGCTGGCATTTCTCACAACAGAGTTGTTCTTGGAATAGGTGGTGGTTCTTGACGTTTCTCAGCCAGAAGGCATGGAGGTGGCACCCCATAGCTGTAACGGTGGCAGGGACCGGTGAGCTGTTCAGCTTTCCAGTAGAAAGGCTTCCGCTACGCTTGCTGTTTTCCATTTCCCGCACTAAGACGTTCGGAGGCACGGGATGGTTTCCAAGTTCACTGAATTAGGGTTGTCAGAGAGGGGCAGCTCAGTGGTTTCCAAGCTTGGCGGTATGAGGCACCCTAGGGGTTCCTTGAGGGGGTGCCTGCTTTTTGAGGCGGGTAAGTTGCTGACACCCCCCCCCCTTCACTTGAGAAGCTCTTTTTGATCCGTGTTTGGTCTGGGGTCTCCGTGTTAGATTTCATTTCAAGAAAGACATCTGAGGTCAGAGTTTGAATACTACCAGTGTGGGGCCCGGGGTCCTGGAGCACTCAGCTCCTCGTGCCTAGGGAATGGAGGCAGTGTGTGCGGAGTGCGGGTGACTTGCCTGGTGAGGCCCCGGGGAGTGGCATGTGGCCCCCGTGGGCTATTGACTCATTGTTTGTCGGGCGTCCACCCGAGTGCCCAGGCAAGCCAGGTCCTGTGCCGAGCGCTGGGAATACGGTTGAGAACAAAACTGCCGCAGCCCGGTCTAGTGGGAAGACGGAGTCTGCTCGGGTAGACCTTGAGTCTCCTTCGGCCTCCTGGCACTTGTCACAGAGCTTAGCGTTTCCGTCTCCTGCGCAGGTGCTCTTGCCACTTTGCTGTTCCGCCCTCGGTCAGTGTTGCTCACTTCCTCCCAAGAACGCGTGGGCGCGCCCCTGCTGGTCAGTGGCGGTCATGGACAGCCATGGATGGCCACAGAGGGGAGGGGGCTGAGGCCGGTGACTCGGCCCCCTGGGTCTTTAACCATTCCTCGGCGGACTCCATCTTTGAAGCCTCCCAACTTCCAGGACTTTGATTTGCCCCCTTTCTGGGTGTAAAGGGAATAAGGATAGGAGAAAACATTACTCACATGAAGTGGGGCCCCTGCAGCGCGGGTCGATGCCTTCAACAGCCAGCGGCCGTGCTCACCCACCTGTGACCCCTGAGCGCCTCGCATCAGCCTTTGTTCTTCTCTCCTGCCTTGGTCGGGACGGAAGTTGCCGCTTGCAGGGCCCTTGGAGAGCCGTTTCGAGTGCATGGTGCTCAAGAGCAAATTGCTTGTCTTCTGCTGTGAGGCAGCAGTGCCTCCCTGGCCAGGACAGTGATGGCGGTTTGCAGGGAAGTAGAAGTTCCTGCCCCCACCCTCACTGCACAGATGTGGTCAAGTTAAGAGGCCACAGGATCCTGCCTGCCCAAGGCTCAGCTGTTGTTTTATGGGCTGGCAGCACGTGCAGGAGAACCTGCCTGCCCGCTGGGCTTTCTTTATAACTCGCCATGGGCAACCCTTTCCTCCTCCTGTAGACTTTCCGACCAGCCCAATGGTTTGCTTCTATTTAAGGCAGTGAGAGTACTTCTCTCGCTCGCTGCCCCTGGCCTTTGTTTTGTCCCGGGAAGGCTATTCCTCATGAGATCTTTTGTGTGGGGTGACATTGAATGGGAGTTGCGCTTCCCACCAGGAGAGTTTGTCTGCTCCCACCCGACCCCCAGCAGGCCTGGGATGCTTGCGGGCACCTCTGCCTGGAGGGACCGTGTTCTGTGACTTGACTCCCACCTTTCCCATCCAAACCTGCTGCTCCTTTTCCTGGATCATCATGAAGGTTCCGTCCTCCCCCCCAGTCTCCCATCCGCCCTGTCATTCCACATCCACATCCACACCTGCTCAATTTCCGGGTCCTGCTGTTCTCCCTCGGGGTGTTTCCTCACCCATTCCCACCTCTGTCCTCTGTCCCGTGACCCCAATTCCCCCCGCCCTGTACTGCTAAGCCTTTGGCTGGCATCTCTGCGTCTGGGCCCACCCCCCACCTTGTGGAGCAATCTTCCAGGGAGAACATCTGAGTCATCCCTTGCTATAACCTTTCCCTGCTTCCCATTGTCTTTAGGTTAAAGTCTAAGCTCTGGAGAGTGGTTTACACGGCCCTTCCCAGTTCGGCCCTGCCAGCCTCGCCTCCTGCCACTCCCCAGCTCCAGCGCCAGCAGCAGCAGCGCTGCGTCTCCGTGCCTCTGCACGTGTGCTGGTCCCAGTCCCCCCGGGCAAGCCCACTCTTACCCTTGAGACTCCGGTCAGGTGTCACTGCCGAGCAGAAGCATTCCCTGGCCCCCCTCAGCCCCCTCCACTGCTGTGAGCATCTTAGGCCTGTGCATAGGCTCCCTCTGCATGCTCAGTTGTCCAAGGCTGACCCACCTTCCTCCCGCTAACCTGCGGGCTCTTGTAGGACACTCATCTCAGCACCTAGCGAAGATGCTGCACGTGGGAGGCCCTTGGTACGTCATTCTTGTGTGTTTGTTGACTTGACCCCAGGGTCAACTTAGAAGCCACAGAAGTGGTTTTTTAGCGCTTTTAGGGGGCTAATGGATTCTGTTATTCTTTAATATCTTTAATACCTGCAGGGTAGCCTTCCGAGCATATCTTCACTCTCCATCTTCTGCACAGTCCCTTATGCTTTGGGTGGCATTGGTGACTGGCCTAGGCCTGTCATGAAATACTTGCATTTCCAGCCTCCCTTGCAGCTAGGGATGCCCATGTTGTGCAGTTCTGATCAGTGAAATACAAGGGGAAAGAGTGTTTTTTGGCCCTGTCCCCTTCTCCCTGCCTTCTAGATACTGGTGATGGTGATGGGGTTTATCTGGAGTTGTGGCAGCCATCCTGTGACCATGAGGTGGCAGGCACAGGAGAAAAGCACACCATGGCAGAATAGAAACTGGAACAGAGCCTGGGTTCTTGCTGACATCAAGCTGTTGAAACCTCCTAGAGATGTACCTCCCTCCAAACTTTCTGTCCTTAGGATTGAAGCCGTTTTTAGTCAGCACTTAAAATCAGACACATTTCACTGGTGATTCTGAGCTTGGCGGGACTGTTTTTATCATCAAAAAAACCAAACGTACCTTTGAGATAAGGACTGGCCATCACTGAGACAAAACTTTGAAGGCTGAAGGTGCTTGCCAAGGAGAAGGATACCAGTGCTGTGAGTGTTATTACCATTAGTGCAAAAAAAGTTTAGCTGCCCAAGGGGATAACTGTTGGACCTTGTGTTCATGTGGACGTATGTTAAAAAGGAATTATTCCCCATGCGTGAGAAGACTTAAGGGCTCTTTAGGTTGTAAGTAGCAGATTTTCAACATGAATGGAAAAACTTAAGGAAATGTCAATAGATAGAATTTATTAGCATGTGTGTCTCAAAGGGTCCAGAGATAGGTCTGGCAGGTTTCAGGCCATGAGCGCAGCAAGCCGGCAGGAAGCAAGTGTCAGCTCCCGGAGATGCGGCCCGAGTCCCAGGGCTGGCTGGTGCTGGCTGGTGCTGGTTGGTCTGGCCTGGGTGACGTACCTGTCGAATTTGTTTCCCAGGGCTGCTGTCACAAGTGACCACAAACTGGGTGGCTTAAAGCAATAGACGTTTATTCTCAATTCTGGAGGCCAGGAGTTTGAAGTCAGAGTGTTAGCAGGACCACACTCCCTCTGCGGCCCCTGGGGAGGGTCCTGCCTTGCCCCTTTCAGCCTCTGACAGTCCCAGGCGTCCTTGGCTTGTGCTGGCATCACTTCAGGTTCTGCCTCCGTCTTCACACGGCCACCTTCTGCTTGGGCGTCTGTGTCTTCTTGGGGCCTTTTCTTCTTATAGGGACTCCAGTCATATTGGATTAGGGCCACCCTTATGACCTCATCTTTACTTGATTACTTCTGGAAAGACCCTGTTTCCAAATAAGGTCACATCCACAGGCACTGGGGGTTAGGACTGCAACCTGTCTTGTTGGGGACACAATTCAACCTGTAAACACCTGTCCTTGAACACTTTGTTCTGGGTGACAGGATGTTCTAGTCGGCCAGGCCTGAGTCACTTGCCCACTGGGAAGTGAGTATGGGACAACCCTCTGGAATGACGTGGCTAAAATGTGGGAGAGGAAGGTTCTCCTGGGGGACATCACACAGATGTAAGCCGGGTGCCGCGCGTGGTGGGGGTTCACGGCAGACCCAGCTTGCCACGAGGGCCCCACCTTTTCAGCCTACGAGTGGCCCGTTGGTGCAGTTCTTCTCTCCCAGTCCCATCCCCTCTTCTTTTCTTTCTCTTTGACTTTGGTGGGGGATGCTCAGTCTGTTGGGAGGTGGCTGGAGGGGGAAGGTGGGGCAGAGAGGCCTTCGTGACTCCCCACCTGCCGCTTGCTCTGGGCCACAGCACGGACTTCAGATGCCTTTGCCCATCCGTCCTTGGGTTCCACTGAGCGCAGCTCCTGATGTGGGTGGGGACAGAGCCCGGCTGAGCTCTGGCGAAAATGAACCATTTGCTGCTTTTTATTTACTGGTGAATTTTTTAGCTGCTGTGGGAAGCAGTAATAATGTCATGGGGCGGGAGGTTATTAGAGTGTTCAGTCCACAGAGAAATGGAAAAATACTGATTCTCTGATTCTGCCCCTTGCTTTCCAGTTGACCACTCACTTGGAGATGTTTTTATTTGCCTGTTTTTTTTTTCCCCTGTAGCCCGTTGGGCCGTCCCTGCCCATCTGGTCCTTCCCTGGAGGTCCTGAAGCCCCAGAGCGCTTAGGAGAGTCTGAGCATGAAATCCCGACCTGCCAGTTCACCACTTCCTGTGTGCGGGTCTTGGCTCCTTTGTGACAGGGACGTGGTTCGAGGTTTCCTTTATCTAGAACACGGGTGGGGGGGCCTCCCGAGCCAGGCTGATCTGGCGCAGATCCTGGTGCCCCCACTGCGGGTTCCTGATGAGTCTCAGTTTCCTCCTCTGCAAAGTAGAGAGGGGGACTCTCCCACGGCCTGCTCAGCGGTCCAGGCTTCCCTCCGCCGATTTCCTGTGAGCGGGTTCTCGCGTGCCCGAGACCCTGAGCGCAGTCACAAAGTCTCAGTTTGAGCTTATGGTCAGCTGGGAGGTGGGATGCTCTGAGAGTTCAGATAGAGGAGTGTGGCCAGCTCGCTTCGGACCACACAGGGACGGTCGGAGAAGAAAAGAACACGGGGCGGGGGTGGGGTCAGAGAGGACTCTGGCCGAGGGCTTGGGGCCAGGCTCATGGACCAGGAATGGACCGGTCTGATCAGACTAGGGAGCTGCTCTGGGAGGCAGTGAGCTGTGAGTGTGAAAAGGAAGCCCGAGGCAGCACAGGTCCTCGTTAAGGGGAATGGGGAGCCACTGAAGGTTTTTGAGTGGGTGAGGAGAGCAGCTTCAGGAAAGGTGCTCTGGCAGTTCTGGCCTGGGGTGGACTGGCCTTTGCCCAGTCTAGAGACTGGATTCTGAAATTAGTTCTGAAACTCTAAAAAAAAAAAAGTCTGAATTAGTATCACGTAATTTTAATTACTAGTCCTTGTTAATCAGTTCTCTGATTGCTTGCAAGCCAAGGTCTCCAATTGGTTTTTAAGTGCCGTGATATGTTTTAGGTAGGCCCCGCCCCCTCTCTATTAACCTTCCCCTATTCTCTGGTGATTTTCTGCAGAGCCTTCGTTGCGGGGAGGCGGAGCACACTCCAGGCCTCCTGGTCTGCAGCAGCCCTCTGTGGGATCACTAGGGGAGTGGAATTGGGAGGCTGCACCCACCTGGACTCTGCAGTCCCTGGCTGGCTGCACGGACCAGGCCTCTGAGGTGCTGTGGGAGGTATTGCTGCCGACCGGCAAGGACAGAGGGGCCAGAGGGTTTGTCCAGAGGCCTAACTGGCCTCTCTGCTTATTCCTGGGAGGTGAGGTTTGGGGCTTGGCTTGATCTTGATGTCCGGTGTCTGCAAGTGCAAGGACACCGGCGCCTGGTGACTCATCTTCAGACTTGGAACTTACGACACAGACTTCCGTCTCGGGCTGCAGAGGCAGGGTCTGGTTCTTCAGTGCAGGTCTTACTAGGTGGGGGCCTCTGGTGCTAGTGCAGATCTTACCAGGCGGGGGCCTTTGGTGCCCCTTCCTCCCCAACCTGATGAGCCCTGGAGCCTGTCCGGTCCAGGGGAAAGGACATCGAAGGCCCCCACCCCATTAAGAACGAGAGCCCCAACTCTGCAGCCCAGGCCAGCCAGTCTCCGTGGCTAGTGGGTTTCCTTGCTTCTTCCTCTTCCTCCTTAGCCAGCCTCTGTGCTCTCGGCAGCGTGGCAGCCCTTCTGGCCGGACCTGTCAACACCACACTTGTTTCCCACCCTGCTGTGTTAGCATCCCGTGGGCCACCATCCCTCACCTCCTTCAAGATATGTAGCCCCACAGGGCTGGGTGATGGTCAGCCACCGTGCTGGCCAGTCACTGCCTGTGCAGCTGAGCCCACGCGGTATCATCTGCCAATGGCAGCTCGGCAGGTGGGTGGCGGCGCTCGGTTGGCACTGGCCTAGGCTTTGGGTTAATTTTTATGCTGGACTTTCTCGGTAATTACTGGCATGGCCTTAGTCATGGTCCCCTTCCTTGTGGCTGGGCCTCAACTTCCCCTTCTGTGCGGAGGGGGTCGGGCCAGATTGCACACCGGTGACTCAGACGTATCTGGGCCTGCACTCGACTTGTTTGGCCTACACGGAAATTTTACGTTCTTTTCCTTGGGTTAGTTGCCCGCAGTCCCCAGTGTTCCCTGTTGTCTCACGCTAGCCAGCCTCGTGATCTACATTTGGTCTGTGGGCACTTCAAGTAGTGACCTCCATTTGCTCCTAGACCCCTTCCTTCCCTCCCCCCGCCCCCGCCCCCGCATTTCTCAGCAGCCTCTGGCTTCCCAGGGTGGTGGGGCAGGAGAGGAGGAGGGGAGGGGCTGGTCATTCACAAGCCCGATTCCAGGATGGTTGGAATTGAGGACTCTGGGGGAGGGGAGAATGTTTCTTCATGCCCAGAGCTCAGAGCAGGGATGTTGCATGCAGAGTGGACCGGAGGCAGTAAATGTCTCAGGGACAGCGTTGAAGCCAGAATTGTAGGATGGTGGCAAGAGAGGAGGGGTGGGGAGTGGTGTGGGAAGGGCCCCGGCAGGATGCCAGCCCTGCTGCAGGTGGGGTCAAGGAGTGTGGCCTGGGCACAGTGTGCTCCTGTAGCAGGCACCTGATGACGGCACCCCCAGCCTTGGGGCTTAAGGATCATGTAATCCAGTCTTGTTTTAATCAAGCCACAGATAAGCATTAGCCTCCTCCCAGCCGTGCTGAGGCTGGCCAAGGCCTGGGTGAACATTCCTGCCTGGTGCACTTTGTTCTTTGAGGCGGGTGGGGCCAGGCAGGGCAGGCTGCCCTGCTGCTTGGGATCCAGGACGGCATTTCCCCTGCTGGACAGGGGTGTGTGGAAGGAATCTCCTGTTGGAAACAGCCCCACAGGAAAGAGCGGCCAGTGGGCTGACCCCTGTGTGTTAAATGCTTTCACTGTGACCCCAGAGAGCATGTGGGCTTTTGCCGTCTCTGCTCTGCTTGTCTGCTGCTTTCCCCCTGGCATTTCCTGCCTTCAGAAATCCACCTGCCCTGCCTTTTTCCCTTACCCCGCAACCCCAGCCCTGAATGTTTGCCCTCCTGTCTCCTCTCCTGTCCCCTCTCTGCACATAAATTGTGGTGGATTTGAATCCCGGCCTCCTTAGCTGTGTGATTTTGGGCAAGGTATTTTGCTTTTCTGAGCCCCAGCTTTGCACCCGTGTGTGCTGTGAACCCACCTGTGGCCCAGGTGGCCAATCCTGGGTCAGCATATTGTGTCAATGCCAAGAGAGTTTCTAAGGCTTTCCTCAAAGTGTGGGCCTCTGTGGGGAGCTGGCAGTAGCTGGATGAGGAGAGTTTGGACCTCAAGTCACTTGGAGGGGGAGGATTGAAACTTTATTTTCCCTCTTGTCTGAGCTGTGCTCCCTTTCCTTGCCCACTAGCTCCTCCCTCTGTTCCTGAGCTCCCAGCCATCCCAAGCCAGTCCCCGGCCCAGCCCACAAGCCCCAGTGCCCAGGCAGGAAGTGTGGTTGGAGCACCAGCCTGAGTTTTGGATCTTTGCTTCCAAAGTCCTGTTAGGCCCAGCTCTACCTTGTCACAATCACCAGCCCTGTCCTTGGTAAGGGTTTTGGATCAACACCCTCAACACAGTGAGGTCGCAGCTTTGAATCCCTTTGGCAAATATGGCTGCAAGTCAGGAGGGTTTTGGTGACCTGAAAACATGCCAGGCGTTTTCTAAAACCCCACCCAAGGGTTAGGATCGAAGGGGCTTGGCTGAGGAAAGAGGGCCTATTTGTGTTCTTGGCCACTTTCCGTTCATATATGGTTGTCATTCATCGAGTGTACAATACCTATTAGAAGAACAGCAGGGTAATAGAGTAGAAAAATGTGTTTCCAGTTTGCTTTACTGGTGTTTGAATCTTGGATTTGTTACTGTGAGATCCAGAACATTTGAGGTGAAGGTTAATTTCCTTTGAAAACTGACTTTAGTTGCACCTACTGTGGTGAGCATGGTGAAGGTAAGCGAGATGTGAAATCTGTGAGGGCCCAGCCTGGTGCCTGCACGTGGCAGGTATGTGATAGGCTGTCACTGCCGCTGTTGTAGGGCGCCCTTGGGATCAGACACCATGGGGACACAGGCTGGGTAAGATGGGGCCTAGCTACCTGGAGCTTATGGGCAGAGAGGTCAGCAGGGGCTACAGTGGAGGTCTGCAGTGTTTGGGGTTCGCAGTGTCCAAACCCCTCCCAGTGTATATCTGGGGGTTCTCTTCCATATGCATCCTGGAGGCCAGACAGGAAGGCCTCTCTCTCCCCTCGCCCCGTAGTCACAAGCCTGGAGATGCTCCAGCCAGACCTACTGCCAGGCACTGGGATTCAACATTCCTTACGGTGGCTCAGCGGCAGGTGCCAGGTGGGGTGGTAGCACCATGTGGCTGAGTGAGGGCTGGGCAGTGGTCCTGGTCCGACTGCTGCAAGGCCCCCTTTTGTTGTGCTTCTGGGTGACCAGCCTCCCTTGCAGGGGCCCAGTTCCTGAATGTGGCGCTCCCAGCTTCCTGTTTTCTGAGCTGCACAATGGCTTTTTAGCGAGGCCCCTTGCTGCTCAGGTCAACCCTGGGTGGGTTCTGGTGCTCACACTCCAGAATCCACTGGTCTCTGGGCCTCAGAGCAGGGAGGGACACACCGGCAACACCATCGAGGGAAAGGAGTGCCACTTCTGCCTGCAGGGAAGTGTCAAGGACGATGTCTTGGAGGAGGGGGCATTTGAAGGGTACTTTGCAGGACAGAAGGCTTGGAGGGAGGAGACTGTGGAGGAGGTTAGGCAAAGCATGATTGTGTAAGGGGAGAACATGGGATCCAGCTGTGCGGGGGATAGCTTCATTCATCCATCCATCCATTCATTCTCTCTCAGAGATGACCCAGCAGGGTCAGACTACCTCATTCAAATCCCAGCTTACCGGACAGCCTGGCCCTGGCCTTGCAGCCTCTTTGAATCTCCTTCCTCTTCAGTAAAATGTAAATGACACTAGGGCGTGTGCAGAGGGGGTTTGTGAGGCGCGAACATTTGGGGATAACACCTACCGAGTGCTCCGTGCTGGGGATGGTTGATGAGCAAGATGGCCCCCCCTCTGGCCAGGGGATCAGGTTCATGGCAGTTGCGCAAGATCACCCCTGCCAGCCCCAGGCTCTGTATTGCTTGAGGGACCGGAGAGTTACATTACGGAGCTTCTGCTCTGAGCTCAGTGCCTCAGACATTCTATCTCACTGAATCCACATGACACCTTGTAAAGTAGGTAGGATCCTTCTTCCTTTTTTACAGGTGAGGAGACAAGGCCTTGGTGAGGTTAAGTGATCCACCCTGTTCCCAAGGCCACCGGTCCAGGCGGTGGGGCCAGGACCATACATCTTCTGCTCCTGCCTCCCAAGCTTGGCTACTTCCTACAACCGCATAGAGCCCGGCCTACCACTTCCTGTGTGGGGAGTGCCGGGTGGCTTCCCGAGTAGGGAGCATTTGCACGGCCCCTTCAGAGAAGGCTGGGAGCACACCGGTAGATGAGGAAGAGGAGGGACAACATGCAGGAACCCTCTGAGTTATGAGCCAGCCTCGCTCTGGGGGGAACCCCCAGGATTTGGTGTGTACAGCATATGTGGGGGTACCTGGGCAGAGGTGGTGGGCCGACTAGTGGGCAGAGGACCCTGTGTGCTCCAGCCAGGGGCCTGGACCTCATTCTGTTGGTGATGGGAGCCAGTGCAGGTGGGGGTGGGGTGGTGGGCCCAGCCCTGTCCCTGCCCTGCTTTCCTGCCCTTGGCCCTCAGGGCCGTGGGGAAGCACTTTGGGCCCAGCCCCCACTTCCACAGGAGGCGGCAAACCCTGCTCTGTGAAGCCGAGTCTGGGACCCAGGCTTGCTCCTGTCTGCCTCACGTAGACCCTCTGTGTCCTCAGGTGTCAGTCTGTGAGCTGGGTGTGAAGCCTGCAGACGGGCCATCCAGTCTTGCCTCTCCTCCTAGGGGAATGATGAGTGTACAGAGCTGCCCAGATGTGTGCATATGCAGTTACTAGAATTAAGGCAGTTTAGCCAAAAGGAACAAAATGTTGCCTGAATTAGTAGAAGGTGCGCTGGGTGTGCTTTCCTGTAGCCCGACTTGGAGGTGAGGTGCCTCCCAGCATGTGTGGGGTGGGGGCGCCGGTGCACGCTGACCGAGTCCAGAGTCTCAGGTGGCTTTGCAGAGTGGGCACCCTCTGCCTGTGGGGAGGGCTGGGGGTGACTGAGCACACTCGGTGGTGCTGAAAGAGCAGCGAAGGTGCCATTTGTCCCCACCCAGCCACCCTGTACTTTGTGTCCTGAAACTGTGAAGTCAGGGCAGAACTGGGCTTCAGCTCCTCAGGCGTTGAGGCTGGGTGCTGGCCGCCGGCTCCTCGCAGCCACCCTGCATGGCAGAGGCACCTCCTCACCCCTCATCCAGCAGTCTCCGAAGCACAGTGGACCACGTGGCCGCCCAGGTCTGCAAGCAGCAGATCTTTGATTCCAGAGTCTTGGGTGTGACACCAAGTACATCAGGTTTATAAAGATGAGAGGCCTCCAGTAGGCAGAGGGGAGAAGGAGATTTGTTGAGGTGGATCGGGAGAAACTTCTGGGTTGAGTAGCTGAGCAGGCAGAGAGAGCAGCCTCTGCAGAACAAGGAGCTGGGGGCGTTTCTGGGGAACGTGATCGAAGTGGGAGGGCTGTTGCTTGGCCCGAGTGTGCATGGTTTGTGTGTGGCGTGAAGGGGAGAGGGGACCCAGAGCAGAGCAGGTTGGGGCTGGATCCTGGCTGAAGGGCCAGCATTCGGAACTCTGGGCGTCCTTTGGTAGGAAAATGAGAGTCAGTCGTGGGCTTTTGGGGATGGCAGTGCCCCCACGGGAGCTGGGAGCAAGAGGATGTCGTAGCCACAACTGTGGTTCGTGGATCGAGGGTGGTGGCGCACGGAACTTACTCCAAAACTTGGAGGACATCTTCTTTGGGACACAGTTTAGAGAAAAATTAAGCAAGAAATAGGTCACAAGTTTTAGGAATAGTTATCAGAGTATCTTACTTCCTTGGATGGCCAGGCAATGCCATTTCCCACGGAATGTACTTTTTAGGTGGTTGCTTGGAGCTTACCCTCTTTGTCTCCTGAAGAATGGTTTTCCAGTTGTAAACACTCATCCCTTCTAAAAGAGAGTATACGGATGTAATTTAATCCCTTTTCCTGTGCCAGCTATAATTGCACAGTTAGAAACAACTGAATGTTAAACGGTAGGGATTTGATTCAATAAATTTTGCTTTATTGACCTTTTAATGACAGTGCTTTAGAAGGATATGTAATGTCATAGGAATATGCTCATTATAGCATGTTAATTAGAAAGTTGGATCCAAATCTGTTTGTGTAGTATAATGCCAATTTGGAATTATTAAAAAACACTCCATGTTAAAAAATTGGAGGAGCGTTATGGGTCATCTCTGAGATCAAGTTAAAATTTTTTGGTGTGAATAACTGGGAATTTAAACATCTCTTATGATGAATGTATGTTAATTTGATCAGGGAAAAATGACAGTCTTTTAAAAAAGCTGCATTACTTTATAGTGACATCTGGTGTCTTCCAGGCTGCCTGACTTACCGTTTCCACTGCAGGAGGCAGCTGTGTCACATTCAGAGCAGTCGGGGCCCCAGGTGGCTTTGTCTTGGGCATTCAGACTGTACCTTGACTGGAAACCAGGCTGGAATCTCAGCTCACTAGCTGGGCGATCTTGAGTGCTGGGCCTGGCCTTGGGCTCCCATTGTGAAGCGGGGACCAGCCTTGCAGGTGGCTGCTCAGCTGAGCACATGAGGTGCTCCTAGTTGAGGCTGCCCACCCTGGGGCTAGATCCCGGAGCTGAGCTGGGCCTTCAGCCCAAGGTTGCCATTTATTCTGGTGGTGAGACCCAGCCTTCACATTCCTTGAAATTTCTTTAATAGTTCTTAACTAAATTTTGAATTTTCATTAGAAGTCAGTGTGAATTTGGCCTTGGCCATCTGTTTGAAAGAAGGGCAGGGACAGACGGACACAGTGAAGCGTGCAGACATGCAGACGGGATCTGACATTCCGGGTTGGGGGCTGGTCTTCTCTTTTGCTGCCAGCACTGCCCAGTTGATCGTGCAAGGGATGTGCAGGTGGCTTTTTCCTGGGGTCAGGGTGTTGGCAGGGAGGTTTGCTCTGGCTCAGGGGCTTCCTGTGCTGCCCCCAGGGATTGGGACTGGCCGGCCCAGAGCAGGAGCCACCCAGGGAGCAGGGGAACAGCCCTCCAGGGCCACCCTGGCCCAGCCGTCTATCCCTGCAGGCTCCTCTGAGAACAGAGCCCTGATAAGTGGGGTCAGTGCCCAAGAAAAAAGGAGCATTGTTGAGGGGTGGGGGCGTGGGGAACAGTGGGGCATTGTTACCCAGCCGGGAGGCTCTGTGTCCTGTGGCTTTCCCAGTCCCCTGATAGTCACGGGCACTGAGATTTGAGGCTCCCACCCCTAATAGCAGATAGGTCCCTTTTGGTAGCTGCCAGTATCTCTCAGCCCCGCCCTGCTCTGCTCTGGGAGGTTGTCCCTAGCATTTCCCAGTGCTTGGGGCCATCCTGCCCCTCCCCTGCAGTACTGCGAGAAGTGGTGGAGAAGGCAGTGTGGGTTATTGGTAATGACCCCAGAGCTGGGAGAGCAGGGGCAGTGTTCCTGGGGGGGATCCCTCCATCCGCTCCCAGGCTGGGCCTGATGAGTCATGAGGGGCACAAGGCTCAGAAAGCTGGTGGAACTTGGGGGGCCCTGGGGAGGGAGCCACCAACAAAGAGAACAAAAGTGTCCAGGGTCAGAAGGGGTGTGTGCCCTGGCTAACGTCTTGGAGGAAGTCACGTGTTCAGCATCTTTGGTTTATCTTAAACCTTAGTGAGGCATTTACAGTTCTCACACTGTCATAGCAAGGTTGACCACTGTGGCCTGACCACACGCCCTTTGGACTGTCCTCTGCTCTGTGTGGGCCCTCTGGGGCAGGGCTGGTTGCTACAGGGAGCGGGCTCTCCTGGCAGCATGGGGACGGTGGACTCCAGGTGTGTTCTCCAGTCCCCTGGCTCTGTGGTTGCTGACTGGGCTCCTTGGGAGTGTGCAGATTTCATTGACTCCACAGTTGCTGCTTTCGTAGGTCTTTCTTGGGAAGCGGTGGCCTTGGGCTTGATGAGCAGCCCCTGTTGCCTGTTACCATCCTCTCTACGGGTGCTCCTTGGGAGTGAGAAAACTGAGAATTAGTCATCCAAGTGCTCGAGCCAAGCTGGGAAGAGGTGGCCACTTGGCATCATGTACCCCCTTCCGCCAGCCTCATCCAGAATGTCCAGGCCCACCACCTGCGGACACTGCCAGGCCAGGCTCATGGTCCTGACTTTCAGGGGCCCCTGTCGGCCGGTTTCTTTTGGGAAGTGACAGGGCCAGTAACTGAAGAGGGAGGCTCTGGTGCAGGCCTGCTGGGGGCTGGTTGAATCCTGCCTCTGCTGTGTCCTCAGACCCAGGAGGGTTAGATAGCTGTGTGCAGCGCTGCTGGGCGCCAGTCACCGGGCAGCCGTGGTTGTTACCATCCCGGACCTCACTGCAGTGCCTGTTAGACCCACTGCCTCCCACCCGCCAGCGTCGGCAACAGCTGTCTGGGTTTCTGTGGCCCTGAGTCCCCTCCCTTGTGACAGTCCCGTTTCCTAGGCAACGCTGCCTCTTTGGCCGGCTGTTGACCTCCCATTTCCCTTGGCTTCTCAGTACAGAATTCCCGTAGTGCATTGGTCTGCCCTGCTGATTTGGGGCTCCCTGCTGTATGTGTGCAGAGATGGGAGATGGAGGAGGTGGCCCACATCCTTCAAGGCTCAGCTCTGCTGCATGCACCTCCCCTGCACTGGCTGCTTCGCCCCCCGGCATGAATAACTGCCTCCTTTGGGCCCCACCACACTCTTTCAGATCATTCTGGAAGAGCCCCTATTTTATCTTGCCTCACTGCCTGGATGGCCAGCTGTGCCTGCCCCGGAGAGTGCTTCCTGCGGCCCAGGCATGGCGTCAGGTACGCAGGGAGTGCTTGGTTTCTGTGTCGAAGGAATGTCTGCAATCTGATGTGACCACAGTCCTGGAGATCGGAGATCGACGGCCTGGTGAGGTGAGGGCCCAAGTGAGCTCAGCTGTTTGTTTTAAAGGGGATGATGGGCAGAGGAGAGCACACCATTGTCCTGGAGTCCGTAGAGCCCAGTGGAGAAGAGGGAGGACCCAGAGAAGGAGGTATGTGCGTGCCGGAGGACTGGCTTATCGCCTGTGGGGGTCCCAGGGCCAGGCCCATCAGTGCTGCCCAGGGTGGGGCGGGAGTAGGGAAGGTCCGCCAGGCAAGAGGTGATGGGGGTGCTGGGAGGGCCGGGACCTCAGATGGAGGGAACCACTGAAGCCTGGGCCCAGCAGTCAGGGCACACACAGGGCGTTGGCCCCGGGGTACTGGGCTGCCCACTGCCTGTGTATGCTGGAGCCATGCCAGGCTTCTCTGATGCCGACGAGACTTGCTCCCCCACCCAGGGAGCTCACTGCTGCGGTTCCCATCTCAGTGTCTGACTTGACCCTCGCTTGGTAGGTCATTATGTGTCTGCTCAGCCAGCCACAGACATTCACTGAGTCCCCACCTCATGGAGGCTGTGTAAGGTCGGGGGGGAGCATCTGGGCGACCAGATGGGCCCTGCCCTCTAGAGGGGAGCAAGCAAACATCTTCCCGGCCCAGGTCGGCTGCGACTGAGCCCATCCCCCACTTTCATTGCAGGGGCAGGCTCTGGAAAAGCAGATGAATGAGTCAGGTGTGGCCTGGGCAGAGGGGCTGGAGTTGCCCTCTGAGGAGGCCTACAGTATCTCAGAGGGAAAGAGAGATTTCTGCGTCAGAAACTTGGGAGCTACTTTGCATCCCCATGAACCCAGTGGCTTTGCCTTTGGTTGGAGTGAGTTTTCCCAAGAGTCTTCCCATTCCTGCAGAGAGAGGGAGGTGGTTGCCATAGGAACCAGCCGTTGCTGTGTGCCTGAAGCCACCTCCCAGTCCATTAGGCGCTGTGCTGGGGGTCAGGATGCTGGGGGAGGGCAGCTGGGAGGACAGCGTGGGTCAGGAGTTAGGAGGGACCTGCTGGAAAGCGGGAGCCTGTTCTCGGGGCTCACCCTTCTGGTGGGGGCTGGGGCCTGGCATCAGAGCCCACTCTTCCTCTCCCATTCCTGGTTTTGGAGAAAGGCCACTGACCAGTGTCCCACCCCTACCCCTCGACTGTCACAGGTCCTATATGTGTCCCTGGCCTCAAAGTCACCGTGTATTCCTGCCTTTGCTGTGTCTTCCTGCCTCTGCCGCTCCCCCATCACTGCCCTATGGACCTCTGCATCCACCCAGCCCTGTGCGTCCCGGAGCCCTCCCGTGCCCCCCCACACACGCATGCATGTGCACGTGCCATTCCCTTCCATGACAAACCACTGGCTCCTGAGGCCCTGCAAGCCCCTGGGTGTGTGCGTCGCTCCCTCCCTAGCTTTTCTTGCTCCTCTGTCCCGGCAGTTCACCCCCTTTTGCTCAGACACACACCTCCTAGCTCTTGTCTGACCTCGTCTTCAAAGGACTGGCCCTGACACCGCCGCCTCCGTGAGGAAGCCCGTGACAAAGCTTGCGCTCTCTGGTTTCCTGCACCCCAGGCCCCTACTGTGCCTCTGACAGTCCTGCCCTCGGGTCCTCGCTCCCAGGGTGGTTACTGTCTACTGATTATGCATCAGTTTCTCTCTAGACCCTGGTTGTGATGCCCAGCCCGGCACGGAACGTTTGAGGGAGTGAGCTGCCCTGGGCCTGCGAGGAAGGCTCCTGCTCTGATGAGCAAAGGAGCTGTGACGAGGCCGGCGACCCACACAGTGAGCTCTCCTTACTCCACCCTCCTCCTCCTCACAGCTAAGGAGGCCAAGGCTCACAGGTTAAACGGTGGTCGTCCTCAGAGTCGCTTGTAGGCACAGCTGTGTCAATGCACAGTCTAACTGGACATCGCCCCTCCAGGAAACCCCCCTAGTCTGTCCCTGCTCCCCAGGCCTGGTTGAGATGGCCCTCGGGTCCGACTATTGCCTGTAGGATCACAGTAATAATGATTCCACCTAGTCACAGGCCTCAGAGCAAAACCTGGGACCCAGCAGATTTGAATGTGCTGATTTCATTTGTAGACCCTGGGAAAGCCCCAGGCTCGCACCTTTCTCAAGCCTGGGCAGGGCGTTTGCACGGATCTGCTTTCACTCTGAGTCTCTCTGGGCGTCTCTCTGTTTAGGCCTTCTCAGCAGCTCACAGCTGCTGCTCAGGGAAGCCCACCGGGCCCTTCTCTGAAGGCCCCAGTTGTACCCCCCAGAGAGAAGGGCTGGCTTCGAGGGTACACGATCCATGCTGGCCTTTGTCATCGCTGCCCCAAGCTTCAAAGCAGCTGCTCAAAGTCTGTAGAATACAATCGCCCCATCATGAGTCTCTGCAACTCACCAAGGTCACAGCTAGAGCTGGGTGGACAGGCATCCTCGAGGGCATGGCTAATCAGAGGATATTCAAAGGCATCATACTGCCCCTCCCAGAATGGCACGTACATGGTCCACGGGGACTTCCTCCCGCTGAAGAGTGGCCATAGGTCAGATGTGGGTCATTCTGGTCTCTAAATTTCTGTGACCTGACATTATTTTCTGGGGTTCTTGCGAGTAGGAAAGGGTTTCATCGCATCAGCTTCTTCCCTCTCTCCCAATCTCCGGTGCACAAAAACATATGAAGGTACCTGAGAAGTCCTGCAACAAAACTCCTGTTTAACGTGACACAACCTGGCATCTTTGCAAATGATTTCGGAGTACGGAACTTCTCTTTTGCATGCGATCTTTTTAAAATTTTTTAAAATACTCTTTCATTAATATTACATCAAATACCAGTTTTGAAACTGCCTCAAGGAATGTTCTCTTTGGACTGGAAAGAAAAGAATATAGAAAAAATACTGCTTCAGAGCTTAAGAAATAATCTATGCAGGCTTTGTAGAAATTCGACTCAGAAGTTTTCTTTCCTTAGTTAAAAAGGATGCACAGAGTATTTTTGGCTTGGAGAGTTCTTAGCCACTTGTGGCTGCGGCTGCCAATTGCCATTCTGGGAGGAACATGGTGATAAAGGAGACATTGAGATATGTTTGTTGTTGTCAGCAGGAAGAAAACATCGCAGGGCTGGGCAGGGGGAAGTTCGGGAACTTGAAGTGGGATCCCAGTTGGGAACGTTCTCACACCACCAGCTCTCAGAGCCAGAGCTGGAGGGCTCGGCAGGGTCTGGGGCCCTCCTTTTAAAGCCCAGAGCCCCAGGTTCCAAAGAAGGAAAATGATGGCTCCGTGTCACCCCTTAACCCCCCCCCCCCCCCCCGCCGCTGTGCATGACCCTCGGCGGGTCAGTGCCAGGCTCCTGACCCATGGCCTGCTGCTCTCCTCAAAGCATCATGGTTTCCGAAGTTCTTACGGCCCGTGTTCTATGGGGCCATAAAAACAACAACTGCCATGTATTAAGCACTTGCAGCTTGTACCAGGCAAGGTGCTGATGCCTCGCATATTAACTGATTTAACTTCCAGAGCAGGAGCTTCAAAGGGAGCGGAGAGCATCAGACCCCCTCCCCAGCCTTCTGCAGGCTTCCCAGCTCTCTGGGAACGCTGGCTCCTGGTCATGCCCTTTGAGGCTCTGCACAGCCTGCCCCCACGTCCTTGTCCCCCTACCCTGCACCCACACTGGCATCCTCTGCTCAGGGGGCCCCTGCTGCCTTCCCCTGCGCTCGGAACACCTCCCCCCATCTCTCCTGGTCCCGCTCATCTGGTCTTCCCTACAGAGGCCTTGATTTGGTCTGCTAGGGCTGCTGTAACTGAGTACCACGAACCGCTGGCTTAAACAACAGAAACTTATTGTCCCATAGTTCAGGAGACAAGAAGTCTGAGATCAAGGTGTTGGCAGGATTGGTTTCTTCTGAGACCACGAGGGAGGGTGTGTTCCAGGCCTCTCCCAGCTTCTGGGGCTGTGCCAGCCGTCTCTGGCATTCCTTGTCCTGCGCAGCGTCACCCTGATCTCTGCCTGCGTCCTCACGCAGTGTGCTCCCTGCGTGCTGTCTCTGTCCAAATTTCCCCCTTTTAATCAGGTTACAAGTCATATTGGACAGGGGCCCACTCTACTCCAGCATGACCTCATCTTAATTAATTACATCTGCAACGACCCCATTTCCAAATAAGGTCATGTTCTGAGCTACTGGGGGTTAGGACTGCAACAAGCATTTTTCAGTGTTTTTTTGGGGGGGGAGGGCACAGTTCAGCCCTTGCGGCCCTTCTCTGACCACTCCCGCTTTGTGCACTGTGCGCTTCATTGATGTTGCCACCGCTGATGGCCACCTGCAGTTGTTTTATTGACTCATTTATGGCCTGTCTCCCTGCACTGGGTGTGAGGACGAGGTCTGGGAACAGGGCCTGGCAGTCGCCTTCACGCTGTGTCTTCAGTGCCTGAGCAGCACACGCACAAAGCCGCTCACGTACAGCTACTAGTGAACGTGTGAGTGGGCCAGCGAATGACAGCACGGCCCTGTGAAGCAGGTACTTCCGTTGTCCTGTCTGTCACTCACACAGACGGAGGTTTCGGGAAGAACTGAGGAGAGTGAAGAGCAGGCTTTTGTGTGTTATTCCCTGAGCAGCCGTAGCTGCTGTTACTCACGTTGGCTGAGGGCAGAAGTGAGAATGGTTGCTGCTGTTGCACTCTCGCTGTTTTCAGAGTTCGTCAAGTGGGCCACGTCACCTCATTTTGTTTCTGCACATGCTCTTGTGCATCTTGAATGTAAGTGTTCGCCCGTGGCCCCTGGGGTACTGCTCTCTCACTCCTCCGTCCCCAAGTTTGCAATCACCTGGATGGGGACGCAGCATGCCCCTGGCACCAACTCCAAGCTGACCGTCTGGGAGGGAAGTTGGGATCCAGGTCAGTCAAAGTCCTCTGTCCGAAGTCCTCTGGGGAAGTGCAGGGAGAGAGGGCAGCTGGGTGTCTGGCCAGGTGTGCATACCTCGCCGCAGCACGGGAGGTCAGCTTTGGGACAGTCCAGCGTGGTGAGTGAAGCTGGTCTGTTGGGGACTGTCAGCCGCTCACTCTCTTGCCCTTTCCTTGTCCACCCCCTTGGACCTGGAAGGGTCAGTGTCTGGTGACTGGTCAGTCCTCATTCTTCTCAGCTCTAGATGGACACCCAGAGGCAGGGGCCTTCCGGTTGCTCATGGTCTCCTTGGGAGGGCAGGAGTCAGGCCCAGGCACCTGTGCCAGTGGCCAGGCACTGCTTCCTCTGCCTCCTCTGCACTTGCTGTTGGAGCCGTGGCGTCGTTGGCCACCAGGGACTGTGGCCCACCAGCCTGGCTGAGGGCTGCTGGGAAGCCTCTGGGCCTCTGAGACTCCCATGGCTCTTGTGTCCTCTCTGCAAGGTGCATATCCCAGGGCTGAAGCTGGGTGGCTCGAGTGTCCTCGCATGCTCTATTGCCCAGAGACTCCTTGATTTTTCTTACCCTGCCAGGCCCAGAGTGTCTGCGGCTTATTTCTGGGACACTTGGGGCTTTTGCAGAATTCTTTGGGAGCATCTTGGGTGAGCACTGTGGAGCACCCCTCCGGAGCCCAACACAGCATGACTAAGTTCGGGGGTCCCAGGGTGGGGGGAGTGTGCCAAAGGCAGGTGAGGTGGTGGCTGTAGGGAAGGCACTGGATAAGTTTGTGGTCAAAAAATACAGCCTGTCCCTTAGTGGCAGTGACCTTTTACCGGTTACCTAACCTCTCTGTGTCTTCGCTTTCTCAATGCAAAATGAAGTAACATTTACTTGGAGGGGTGGTTGTGTAAGTGCCCAATAATTATTGCGTGGGGGGGTGGATGTCTGGGTGGCACGAGTCTCTCCAGCCTCGGGAATCAATTCAGCTCCTGTTTGCTGGTCCCTGGCACACCTGGGCGCTGCGCCAGCCCACCCGGGCCACAGGGAGGAGCAGGACACAGTCCCTGACCTCGACGAGGGGGCACAGGCCAGGCCAGGGGAACTCTTTTTCTGGAGCTCACCAGTGGTGTGAGCTTGGACAGGCTGGGCCGCTCGGGCCTCTCTGTCCTCACCTCTGAGCTAGGTGACCACGGTGAGGAGTCAGTAAAGTGTTGCAAGTGTGAGTGACGGCCCCCGCATCATGCCTGGGACCCCGAGTGCTTAGAAGTGTCGAATCTGAACCTGAAAGATAGTTGCTGTTTGGCATCGGAGGTAGAGAACCCGACAAGAACTGTGGATGAGGTTCTGGAGGGACCGAGGGCAGGGAAGCTCCAGGCAGGGAGAGCTGACCTCCTGCGCAGGGTGATGGAGCCTGCTCTGGGCCAGGCTCGGGGCTGGGGCTTTACCAACACTGTCTTGCCTAACACTGGAGGCAGGTGTCATTGGCTCCACTGCACAGATGAGGAAACAGGATCAAAGCGGGTACCCATAGCCACCTGCCCTCTGCCATTGCTCCCAGTACTGCAGACCTGAGTCCTAAGGCCATCTTTGGCATAGGGCTCCCAGTGAGAGATCCCTGGGGAGAGACTTCCATGGCGGGTGTGCTCAATAGCATAGGCCAAGCTCAGCTGCTATAATGAACTGCCCCAGTAGCTGCGTGGTTTTGCTGCTTTTTGATGTCACAGTCTAGTGGAGACTGGTGGTCTCTCCCCACAGTGACTCCCCACGGGTTCCCTCCGTGGTATTACTCTGTCATCCCAGAGTCCGCCTCTTTCACCACCCGGATGAGGTCTGGGGAAGGCACTGTGGTCCTTAGACACTGCACCTGTCTTGGCCTAGAAGTAACCGTTACTTCTTTCCCATATTCCACTGGCCAGAACGTGTCACGTGGCTCCAACGCATGTGCAGGGGAGCTGGGCTGGGGCTGAGCAGTCTCTGGGTCTCCTGGAGCCGGCGGGTGCTGGGCCCGTGGCACTGCAGGGTCCCGCTCACATCCTCGCGTTGCCGAAAGCCAGGGACCAGCCCCTTTTCCTCCCACTGCTCTCTAGGTGACTGGCACAGCCCTGAAAACTCTGACCAGAGGTGGAGAGAGGAGATCCAGGACCCCCTGGCTCTGACACCTGCGCTGCGAGAGGAGAGGGTTTTTCAGTGAGCCCCGCGCTGCGCTCAGCCAAAGCAGGCAGGTCAGGCGGCCCTGGCTGAGAAAGAGGGTGTCACATATGTGAGTTGACGGGGAGGGGCACCAGCGGGACAGCCATGAAAATCATTTCTGGTTTCCGTTGGCGATTCCATTGCACCCAGTGTACATGCTCTGAGACCCACACAGTTAGTTGTGAGAGGCGCGTGCACACGTTTGTAGAAGTGTTTCTGTCTTTGGGCATCTTGTCTCCAGCTGTCCAGCTGGGAGTCTGCCTACCTGGCCCACTGCCCCAGTTCCTCCCTTATTAGCTGTGTGAATGGGGCAAGTTGCCTTGGTGTTCTCATCTGTGCAGTGGGAATAATACTCATCCCTGCCTTACAGGGTCGTTGTGAGGATTGAATGAGATAATTCATGTGATGTGCTTAGAGCCAGGCAGGCATGGTACACAGTAGGTGCTCAATGCACATTTGATATTGGCTGGACTTGAACCCAAGCCCATCTGACTTCAAATGTGTACTCTTCCTACATACTGCTCACTTCGTAATTTAAAAACATTAAGTAAGACATTTCACTGGTTTGAACTTGCAAGGAGCAGACGATGGGAAGTCTCCCTCGTCCCCTGCTCCCGCGAGTCCCTGGGCCTCTCTCCATGGAGGCTGCCATCTGATCAGTTTCTTGTGAACACTCTGAGATACTCTGTGCATGTATCGTAAGACCTCACTTGAGGTCAGTTCTTGGAAACTTCTATTTTAAGCCAAACAATGTATAATGAAACCAATTTTTACATTATACTGAAACAACATTGAGGGGAAAAAAATCATCTAAGGACCTGCTGTAAGTTGTTTCATTGTTTTGCTTAAAGTCAAAGGTTCCAAGAACCTATATCAGTGACTATAGCAGTACGGAGAGCACTTTCTGGTTTTTCTGTGTGGCTACATGGTCTTCCACCATGTGGATTACCATAAGTGATTCAGTCCCTTCTTGATAGACTTTATTTATTTTTGGTGATTGCAAACATTTCTGCAGCAGTGTCTAACCTCGTGCTTATGTATATGAGCTCACCTGTGGGATCAGTTTCTGGAAGTGGAACTCCTGAACAAGGAAGATGTGTGCATTTAACACCGTGCTGGATATTACCAGCTTGCGCCCTGGTGAGATGCTTCACATTCGCATCCTCCTAGCCTGTGTGCGAGGCCTGTTGCCCCACACCCTGGCCAGTCGGTGTGTTGTCAGCCTCTAGACTTGAGCCAATCTGGTATATGAAAAATGGTATCTTAATGTAGTTCTGATTTGTATTTGTTGTATGACTGAGATTGAGCATTTTGTAATGTTTATATATTGGGAGCCATTTGTATATATTTCCTAGGGTATTAGTTTGTCTTTTTTAAAAAAATCAATTTGTAGGAGGTTATCATATGTAAGAAATTAGCCATTTGTGATATGAGCTGCAAATGTAATATGCCGTGTTCCTGGTTAAGAAGATTCAACACCACACCATGGGGTTTTCCCTAAATTCATCTATAAATATAACTCATTGCTGGTCCCAGTCCTATCCTAAAGGATGTGCAGAAAAAAATAAACAAGTGTGACTGGTCAGGAAGATTATGAAAAAGGGGGGAAGTAGCTTTTCTAGGTATTAAACTGTATCATAACGTTATTGTAATTAAAACAATGTGGAAAAAAAGAAAACAAAACCAATGTGGTATTGTTACAAGATAAATTAATAGAGTCCCAAAAGAAATCAAAATAAATGTGGGAGGTATGAAAATAGTGGCATTTCAAAACAGTGGGTAAAAGATGGATAAATAAATGGTACTGAGATAATTGAGTGTCCATCTGGAAGAAAATATACATAAACGCACACCTCCTATCTCCCACCAAAATAAATTCCAGATGGACCCAAGTTAATTATACAACTGAAATTGAAAATGTACTAATACTTGCTAAAACCATGGGATAATTTAAATAATCATCTTGGGCATCCAGAATCAAAACATGCAAATATTGATACATTTGAATTACAGAGAGCCACCGTGTGAGCCACGGCAAGTACAGTGAGAAGACAGCAGTGTGGGAGGCGTTGAGCAGGCCTGATCCCCGCGTGCCGTGGGTGCCCTCGTCCTGCCCTTGCATGCTGGGTGGTGCTCATGCCAGGCCCTTCCGCCTGGAGAGCTCCCGCCGGGCCGACAGCGTCGTGCTGTGTCGGCAGCCAGCGGGATGGAGAGACCCAGGTTCCCGGCCCTGGACACGGTCAGCGATGCTTCTGCACCTGCCGTGCTTCCCGACACGGGTGGTTTTCAGGAGGTGGTGTTCCGGTTGCAAGCCGCGGTCCCACCAGCTGGGACTTCAGACTCGCCCCCTTCTCTTGCAGCTATTGGCGGGACCAGGCTGGGGGCCCTGTGCCTGCGGTGCTCCCAGGCAGATGCTCTCCTGTCTCTGGCCCCTCAGACCTCATCTCTGACCACACCGTAGCCACCCTAGCCCCACTCCCTGTCACCTCAGGGGAGATGTCCAGCTGGCTGTGTCGTGGGTCTGCTCCCTGTCCTAATGACAGCAGAGGGCTTAGGAACCTGTCCTGGAGCCACAGGCACCTGGGGTGTGGGGGAAGACTGTTTCCCCCACTCTCTGGTTACACCACTTCAATCCGGTTGTTCGGCCAGAACTTTCCTTGCCTCATCTGTGAAGTGGTAACAGCTCCCCCTGCCCCCTAAGGACATACAAAGGTTGGGTGAAATAATGTATCTCACTTGCCCAGTTCAACACCTGGGATGTGGTAGGAGTCCTGGACGTTCTGATGGAGGTAACAGTTAGGGTCATGCTGGCAGAGGGCCAAACAAGGCAAGAAGGGCTTGCATCAAGGTTAGAGAAAATCCAGCCTCATGTGTAGAAGGTCCTGCGTGCTGACACCCGGAGTGTGGCTCAGCTCTGTCCACGAGGGAGTGATCGATGCCTGTCCCCTCGTGTTGTGCTCATGACTCTCTGCAGGCAAAGAAGCAGGCTTAGGGAGGTGAGGGATGTGCCCTCCCTGGGCTGCGTGGCTGGAGGCTCAGCCCTGCCCTCTGACCCCTCGGCACCCTTTTGCCTGGGAAGGGACACCTCTGTGCTCGGGGTGGCTCAGGAGGAAGAGAATTGGCCCCCCATGGAGGAGAGTGTGCCGAGGGCAAGAGCCCACTGAGCTTCTCCTCTAGGCCTGGGGACGGGAGATTCATACGTGGGACCCTCCTCACCCTCCCCCAGCACGTACACACACACACGCACATGCACGCACACGCATGCATGGACACACAGTGCAGTAGGGCTTTGTTACGTGGCTGTGGGCTTCCCTCCTTGTGGTTCCAGATCTCCCGGCCCTTTTTATGCTCCTCTTTCTTTTTCTGCCAGCCTGAGATTTGTACTTTCTCCCCAGGACAGGACTAGACCGGTGCCGGGTGACAGAAGGAGGGCTTAGTTCCCGTCGGCTCTGGCTCTGGGGTCTTGGGTGCCGCCGTGAACAATAACAGAGACGAAGCAACTTGGCCAAAACGCACAGGACCTAGGAGCTGATCTGGCAGGTTTAGGGGACTGCTGGGCGGGCTTTTCTGGGATGCTGGAGAACAGCCGTGTTCCGGGTGTTGCTCTGTTCAAGGGTCCTGCCTCCTGAAACTAAGGTATCGGACAAATAATCTTCCCCTTACAGGATAAATCCCTGTTCCCCTCCTTCATCCAAATACTAAACTGTAACTTGAAAAAATCCCCAGAAAGCCCACTCGCGACCCTGCAGTTACCTGTCGGGCCTTTTTGCTTTGATTTGCTTTTCTCCCCTGTGTCCCTTCCCCACTGCCTTTGTTTGAACAGTGGAAAAAGGAAAACTTGGGGTAGGAGGACCACCTCTTTCATCGGTGAGAACAGACTAGGTTATCTGTGTCAGCAGCCTCCCCGCCCCCAAACCTGAGCTTGAAACCTTGACTTGCCCCTCCCTCGTGCCACATGTGCAGGGGGCAGCCGGAGGCTGTGTTTACCATGTTCACCCCAAGATCCACAACTGAGCAGTCTCCGTCTTGCAGGTGACAGGTCCTGTGCCAGAAGGAACAGAGAGCTGGGAGACCCTCACTCTTGCTTGCTCTGCCCAGACGGTGACAAGTTCCACTTTCTCTTGTGGCTCATTGGCCCTACGAGTCACATGACCATGCCCGGTCACCAGGGGATCAGGAAGTGCAGTCCCGCCATGTGTCTACAAAAGGGGCTAGTGTACCCGTAGTCCTCCTATTTTCATGTTCTGTGTTTCCTTTCCAGCCTTTTCCGCAGCAAATGTTTTTCCACATGGTTGTAATTCAAGCACACTTGTCTCCACTGAGACGTGTTCGTTGCCATCTCAGTGGCTCTAGAGTAGCCCCCGAGGTGGGTGTGCACTCCTTACCTGGCCAGTGCCCTGCTCTCACACCTGCATCCGTGGCTTTTCTCCTGTCAGTATGGCTTCAGCGCATCTCCCCAGGCCAGAGCCGCCAGCGTCCCGTGAGTGGGCTCGCTGGATCAGAGGGCGTGGATGTTTATCCTCCTGTGCTCTTGGACCTGCTCTCTAACACTGGGCGCAGGCCATGGTTTTCTTAGCTCCTGAGAACTCAAGGTCAATCCTGTTCTTAAGGAGCTGTGAGTAGGTGGAACTTTTATGGCCTTTGTAATAAAGTCGGGTCGCAAATTCCCAGAACCTTGAAGGTGCAAGGCATCATCATCCTCAGGCCATTTAGTTGTCTTGGCCCCTCATCTTCTATAGTTGGAAGGGTTATCCACTCTTGTGCCTTTGCCCGCCTGCTGTTTCTGCCCATTATCCTACTAATTGGAAACTCGTTACTGAGAAATTGGGGAAGTGTGTCAGGGAGCATTTGCAACAGCTCCCCTCCCCAGTCTGGAGCAGAGTCTGCTGGGTTGGCCAGCACCATCCTTGGCCTGGCTGGCTGGTCTTCATGGCAACCCTAAGTGACCTCCAGCGCTTGACCTCTCTGAGGATCACTTGGGGCTCCTTTGGGAGTGAGAGTTGCTCTTGCCAGGGAAAAGCCCTATCCTCTCTCTGAGTCTTCCTTTGGAATCACACCCATTGAAAAATACCTCTGAGGCCAAGCTCCCTCGTGAAGTCTGTTCATGGGGCACCCAGAGCTGACATTTCCTTCTGGAGATTTCTGCCTCCAGAGGCCTGTACACTTGGGCGATGGCATTTCTGTCCCAGATCCTCAGATTGTGGAGAGTGCAGAGGAGTAAATCAGACTTCAGCCCTCTCGCCCTTTATCTGGGCCATTTTGTCTCACCCTTGGTTGGGACAAAACTTTTTTTTAAGACTGGGTCTCCCTCTGTTGCCCACACTGGAGTACAGTGGTGTCATCGTAGCTCACTGTAAACTTGGACTCCTGAGCTCAAGCAGTCCTCCTGCTTCAGCATCCTGAGTAGCTGGGACTGTAGGCGTGTGCCACCATGCTCGGCTAATTTTGAAAATTTTTTTGTAGAGATAGGGTCTCACTGTGTTGCCCAGGCTCGTCTCAAACTTCTGGCCTCAAGTGATCCTTCCACCTTGGCCTCCCAAAGTGCTGGCATTATAGGTGTGAGCCACCGCACCTGGCCAACAAAACTTTTTGATTCATGAAGGTGAACTGAGGGAGAAGGGGCTGGAAGGAAAGCCCCAGGCATCTCTGCACCAGGCTTTTGGTGTACAGTTAGTTGTCAGGCTTTGACAGGAGACCTAGATTTCTTGTGGCTGTAACTCCATGGCCGTGGGCTTGTTACTAAACCTCTTTGTGACTGAGTGTCCCTGTATGGTCAGTGCTTGTTAGCATAGCATGTGGTCCAAAGAACTTTATAAACACCGATTGTCATTACTAATGACAGTAAGTTTTAGTGTGGCAACAGACACCTTGAGGAGTATAGCAAGAACCAGTACAAGTGACCTAGGTTTTGCAAAGTTTAAATTCTGGCCCGTTCCTGTGCTGTCATTGACACGACGTCAGGGAGGTTTCTGCTGGTCAGTAATAATGTGAACAGGAAGTGCTGGGAAATACGACAGCTGACATTTAGTGAGTGGCCTGCACTCAGCGGCTGGGTATGCAGAGCTGGGTGCCCCCAGCACGTTATTTAGACACTCTGTGGCTCCCTCTTGGGTCCCTGTCTTAGACTGTTGTGAGAATTGAATGAATCCATCCTTGTAACGTGCTTAGAACAGAGCCTGGCACGAGCGAGTGTGCACGAGCTGCATGCTGGTGCTGGGACAGTGCGGCCTCCTGCTTTAAACATGAGCAGACTGAGGTTCTGAGAGGGTGGTGGCCACACCGTCCTGTCCTTATACCTGTCTGGCTCCCACCCTGGCTTCCGTTGCAGCTTTTGAGCCTAGGAGTCAAGTGCAGCCTGCTCTAACTATTGGGAGAGTCGTAGATTTTGTCCAGCAGCCCTGGGCCTCCGCGATCACACAGGACCACGCATCCTGCAGCAGGGGACTCCGAAGGCCAGAGAGGATGAGCAGCCCCCAGCATGGGGTGGGAGACAGTTTCCCCAAGTCCTGTGGAGACAGTGGGTTAAAGAAATGGCTTTATCACCGCAAGTTATGGTGCAATCCTGGAGGGGTGTGCAAAGGGTTCTGGGGACAGAGGTGAGCTGAGGGAGCCATTACTTCTCCTCGTTCAAGGTGGGGGGAGTTGAGAAGAGTGAACAAGGATTGAACTTCTGCTCTGAGACTCACAATAGTCCTAGGACGTATAGGGAAGAGTTAATAGCAGCCTCATTTTAAGAATGGGGAAACCGAGGCACAGCACAGTTAAGTGACCTGCTCCAGCTCAGAAACAGCTAAGCTAGGATGGGCTTCCAGGCATGTCTGCCTTGCCCACCCGCTGCAGGTGCTGGGAGGGGATAGCATCAGGCCTGAGCTCAGCATGGTTACTGTGCTGGGCACGATTGGGTTAATCGCTTTGGAAGTCAAAGATGACTCTTGGGCCACTGGGGTTTGCAGGCCTTTGTCCCCTCTCCTTGCAGCCCTGCCCCCACTCCAGTAAGCCTCGCTGCCTCTGTCCCCGAGGGAAACAGTGGCCCCTTGTTTTCTCTGAATTCTGAACTCGGAGCGCCGCACAGCACAGCATCTAGTACGGGCCGCACAGGATGGCGTGACTTGGAAACAGAGTGCCCACAGACCTCCTCAGGCCACAGTGGGTGGCTCTTTCATTGAGACACCCTTGCTACTGCCGAGAGGGACAAATCAGACCCTTCAGGAAGTCCCTGGGAATGTTCTCTTTTCTGGGGACAGAGTGTGGTCTGAAAAACAGAATGACAACCTGGAAATGAGTTTACTTACACCTAAGTCCCTGTCCCCATGCCATCCGGGAGACCATGCCTCTGTGGCATCCCCCCCTTCCACCACCTCCCTGTGTCCCCTCTCCTGCAGAGTCCCCTCCTCTCGGGTTCCCTGTCTCGGGAGCTGGGCCCTTTCTCTCATGGTGCCCTTGTGGGGGCCATACCTGAGGCCCGTCTCCTCCTTTGCAGCCAGGGGGAGAGACTGAAGCCCCTCTGAGGTGAGTTTAGGGGGACTGGCCCCTTCAGCACGGCCAAGGCTCATCTGGCCACTTGAGAAAAAGTGGTGTCAGAGCCTTTAGAGCCACCAGCAGCCCCGCTCCCACCCGGCGCAGATGCTGCCGCGAGGGGCGGCTGTGCCGGAGAGCAGCCGGCCTCGTGTGTACCCAAGCTGCTGTGCTCATGAAAGGGTTTTACTGGCATAAAAATGCTGGAAAGTACACAATGGAAGGTGGCCTGTTTCCAGAACTCCACTGTTTACCTTCAGCAGAGCGGCTGGGGACGAGCAGAGCTTATTTTCCAAACAGCCCACGGTTGTCAGGCTGCAGGCGTCAGGCCAGTGCCCGGCGAGGACACCAGGGGCACCCCCTCTGCCCACCTCCTTCCACAACCCTAAGGGGTCCCACAGCTCCTCGTGCTGATTTCTGTCCCTGTCACTGCAGGAGACCTGGAGGGCTCCCTGGAGATGTGGGTTTCCGTGGCAGGGTGCATTGCCCCGTGCCTCAGTTCCCTCCGTTTTTGGCCGTCTTGGCACGAAAATGTCAGCCCCTTGTTTGTGGAGCCTGTCACAGGAGTGGCGGCTTTCAGCGGGGATGGCTGGAGTGTGCAGCTTCATTTGGGAGCCTGCTGTTCCGTGTCACCCCTTCCCGCTGGCTTCTCTCCCTTGCTTCCAACTTCAGCCTTTTCTGGGAAGAGGGGTTGGATGGGAATGTAATATGGAATCTGAATAGAGCCAGAGAGGCCCTTGTAGTTTCTTCTTTTTACCAGAGGAGAAACTGAGGCCCAGGGGAAGGATGAGCCTAGGTCAGCTGGTGGCTCAGTAGGGGGCTGACACGTAGGTGTTGCTACATGGCGTCCGTCTGGGCCCCAGCTGGGAGACCCCCGGCGGCATGGCCTTGCTTGGTCACTTTCCTTCCTGGCTGGCGATGTCCTGGTCTGTGAAGGGGGGAGGGTCACCCCCGGCTCCTGGACCTGCCTGGAGGAGGAACAGGGCCCAGGTCTCTGGAGACCCTTGCAAGTGCTCCTTTCCCGTCCTCGTCCAGGAGCCCCAGGAGGCGGGCAGCTTCCCAGCTGGCCTGGTTCTGGGTTGGTTTGGTTTTGTACATAGGCCGGTCACCATGGGGAGGGAAGACCGTGCTTTAGTATTTTCCTATTGTGAGGTCTAAGGGATTTTTTTTTTTCTCTGTAGGGGCGATCCCTTAACATCTTTCCTGGCAGACGATAAGAAAGAGGAGTTAAGGACATCGGCAGGACAGGGCTGGCACATTCCACAGACTTAACTGGAAGAGTTTAATAAGGGAATGTACAGGGTGTGGGCAGGCCCTGCGGAGCCAGCAAGAGACAAAGTACTGCGGTGCCAACAAGTGTGGCGAGCTGTCACCACCCCTAGGCCCGGGAGGACTAGGGGACCAAAAACATAACTGGAGCTGTAGAGATGGCGGAGGGGGAGCGTGAGAGCAGTTGGGACACACACCCTGGCCTCTCTTTTCCTTTCCCGCCTTCTGCTGGGGCCTCCACTTGGCCTGAGCCGACCAGAAGACAAGGCAGCTGGGCGAGGTGGCCCTAGAAGACAGCCTCCGGGGCAGAGCAGGGGAAGGGGGTGCAGCGAGGGGCTGGATGACAGGCGCAGCTTTGGGTCTGAGTTTGTGTCCTAGCTCTACCGCCTTCCCGCTGTGAGATCCTATGCAGGTTTTAAAAGTCTCTTTTTTTCCGCTTTGCTCATTTGTAAAATCACCTCCTGTCGTGGTTGTTAAATAAAATGAAACAAACACATGTAAGTTTTGATCACGGTGCCTCCTTCAAGTGGTCATTTGTAGCTGTCATCGTGATGTCTTTAATAACGACTTTGTAATAGCCTCATATCCTGGAGGGAGCCCCACGTGGAGGGGGCTCGAGGCCTCCTCCCGCCGCTGCTGAGGCTTTGGCAGGGGGTCAGCCGGGTGCCAGGCTGGCGCCGCTGCCTCTGAGGAACTGGCCTGGCAGGTGGTGGTGGCTGTGTGCCGGGCGGCAGACATCTGGCGGGTCAGGAAGCGTGGTGTCATGCTGCCCCGGCTGTTGGCAGGTGCTCCTGTCTTGGGGTCAGGTGATGCTGACTGTCTGTCAGCCAGAGGCTCTGGCTCTCTTGGGGCCTGATCTTCCCAACCTCGTGCTCTTGAAAAAATAAACACATTCCCCACCGGAGCAGGGGAGCAGTGCTTAGCAGATTATGGGCGCCGACGAGCCCAGGTTTCTGTGAAGTGCAAGCTACTGGTCTGTCGAAGCAGCAACCCTCAGATTCGCCAACGCTGCAGCTTTGCCGAGACTTTCTGCACTTTAGTGGAAAAAGTATCTGCATAGATCTCGGTTCTGATCTGGCTGTGTGACATCAGTCGTTTTACTTAACCTCTCTGAGCCCTAGTTTCCCTAGGTCGTTGGGCAGATGGGACGTGTTCAGTAAATCCTTTCCCTATAAAGTCATTTCTGAGCATCACTTGTGTGGGTTGTCACCTTTTGTGTGTCTTCTGCGTCCTGGGTGGCAAGGGGCTTGGGGAGCAGAAGTATGAACGTGGGGCCTGCCCCTGGGGACTTCCGAGTTGTAGGGTCTGAGAGGGCTCATCCTGTTCGTTCTGTATTTTCGTGCATGTCAGCTGCCTCCTGTCCCCCATGGTGCTACACGGAGGCTCGTGGGTCTTCTGGTGATGGGCCAGGAGTGGTCAGTAGCTCAGGGCCTGTGGGCCCAGGCGCTGAATTGTTGCTTTTGTCTGTGTCCCACCCGGCAGCTGAACCTGAGCCGGCCCATCGAGGAGCAGGGCCCCCTGGACGTCATCATCCACAAGCTGACCGATGTCATCCTTGAAGCCGACCAGAACGACAGCCAGTCCCTGGAGCTGGTGCACAGATTCCAGGTGAGTGGGGACTGCCCAGCCCTCGGCGCGGGACCCGTGGCGGGTGGAGGGTGGGGAGCAGACCCAGGAACGGCTGTGTGCGTGTTGGGAGCCGTAGCACCTGACTTGAGGTGTCATCCGCAGATGTGGGCTCCTGTGGGGACTGAACCAGGGCATGATTGGCACCCCCTGCCACCCAGGTGTGTAGACATGGTTTACTGCTCAGGATCGGGGGACCAGGATGTGACAGGCCTCCATGTCCTAAGCGTAGGCACACACGGCCCTGCCCTGCCACTCTGAGTCAGCTCAAGGGATGGAGCCCTTCTGCTGCACTTGGAGAAGGAGGACCCCCCAGGGCCTTGGACCTGAGTCCTGCCCTGGTGGAGACCCCCCTCTGCTCGCTACCCTGACCCTGTGTGCTCTGCGCACACGGCGGGAGTGTCTCTCCGAGTCCCGCTTCCCAGCAGCCTCCCAGGCCCTGACCCCGGGGCGACCCACCCGCTGCCTTGGGGTTTGCACATCAGCTGCTGACTAGCTCTGTGTTTTCTCCGTTGTGGACAAGGACGTGATTCTTTCCTCTGGAAAGTGGCTCGAAGGTCATGAAAAACAAAGTCATATTATCAGTGAAAAATGCAGCTGAAATAAAAATAGTGGCTGTTGTCAGGCCTGCCTCGTGGGACGGGGGGTGCTTGAGCTAGCGCTTGCATGTGTGTGATAATTGCAGAGTTGACCTCCTGCCTTTTTTTATAAGAACTGAGGTGCCCTCGTCCTCCTGGTCACACAGTGCCATCCTGCTGACAGCATTCCCCCCCCATGTTTGGTCATCCCGGCTCCCACACTTCCCCCAGTTCCCACCTGGTCGCTCGGCCAACTCCCTGCTGCAGGTCCCTGCTTCCCACCTGGAAGTGGCCCCAGAGGCAGGTGCAGCCTGCTTCTGGCCTCCCCTGCTGGGAGGAGGTGTCCCCATGTCGTGCCCTCCGGGGCCTCTGTCCTGCCAGTGGCTTGAAGCCCTGTCCCCTGCTGGGCAGTGTCTCCTTCCACAGGGCTGGTGGCCATGGGAAAGGCGTGGTCAGGCTCCTCTGTGGCCTTGTGGAACCTCAGTTTTCTTGTTTGTAAAATGGATGCTGGTAACAGGAAAACCTCGGCCCACACCGGGAGGAGAAAGCTGGGGTTAGAGCAGGGGACGAGACAGGAAACGCACCCTTATTGAGCCCTGCCCCGGACCAGGACTGGGCTGATTAAGTGCTCACCCATGGGCTGCATTCTGTCCCCACAACCCCTCAGGCCAGGACTCCCCAGCCTTCTTTTATAACCGGGAAACCAAGGCTCGGAAGCTTGCCCACAGAGACCGGAAGAGCCAGGGTTCGGTCTTGACTTTCTCGGGCAGCCTGCTGCCCATTCCCGCAGGGGCTGGCTCTTCCGTCTCCTCCTGGGGTGCAGCCCCAGCTGCTCTCAAGTGGAGCAGCGACTTTCCCCCCCGAGCTGTCCATGCCTGCCTCATCCCCAGTTCCCTGTCTCCTCCAGGAGGCCTCCCCATGCCTGCGGGGCCCTCGGGGACATTCTCTGGGAAGCACAGCTAAGCTTGAATGGTGCTTCTCCTGCTGAGTCCAGCGAGGGGCAGGTGGCCTTGCAGACACTGTTGAGGGGTGCGTCTGGGAAGGCTGGGTGATGTGCAGTGATAGCCATTGTTACTACAGCAGAAGGCATTTGCAGAGCAGTTCCTGTGTCCCAGGCCCTGCTGGAAAGCGCTGTGTGAATGCTGACTCATGTGCTCCCGGGAACAATAAGGTGTGATTATTCCTGTTGTGTGGATGAGGAAACAGGTGCAGGCAGGTGGCAGCTTGCTCAGACTCAACTTGAAAGTGGTCGAGGTGCATCTGAGCCTGCGAGAGCTTGCTCTCCCTGCCTGACGGATGGGACAGAGGACTCGGGGGGCAAACTGCCCGGGAGGCAGAGCCCCCTGCAAAACCGAGGAGCCACGTGATCCCCTGAACCTTGGTGTCCTGTTACCGTGAGGGTGTGGCAGTTCCTTCCTCCTCGGTCGGCAGATAGCGAGGAGTAAATGGTCATGTGTGTGAAAGCGCCCATTGCTTGTGGAGCACCTGCAGCCACTCCTGCTGCTGTTACCTCTTCCTCGAGAAAGGACCGCAGCTCCCAGCTGGCCTGGGCAGAGTGTGGTGGAACAACTGCCCCCTAAGGGGGATGATTCCCATCCCCCCACCTCGCCCCCCAGACACACACACAGCCCACAGCCCAGGGCAGGTGGGGGTCTGGCTGCAGTGACCTCACAGTAACCTTCCAGCATGGGTTATTTTGGGATAAATGTTCGTTGCAGTCTGTGCTTCAGTAAGAGGTGGGGTATCTGATAAGGCCAGGAAGTTTCCTCCTTTGTGAAGAGAACAATCGTTTGGAGAAATGGGTGCCAGGCTGCACTTTCCAGAGGCCCCAGGAAGAGAGGAGATGGGGAGGGGCTGGCGTGGGGAGGGACCCAGACACACAGAGGTGAGGGACACCCATGCTGCCAGCCCTGACCGGCCAACGCCCCTGCCATGAGATGGGAGAGATGCAAGTTCAGAGCCCGACTGCACAGCCTCAGGAAGGTTGATACCTGACCTTGGTCGTGCCCATTGTCTTCAGATTCTTTTTTTTTTTTTTTTTTTTTTTTTTTTTTTTTGAGACAGAGTCTCTCTCTATTGCCCAGGCTAGAGTGAGTGCCGTGGCGTCAGCCTAGCTCACAGCAACCTCAAACTCCTGAGCTCAAGGGATCCTCCTGTCTCAGCCTCCCGAGTAGCTGGGACTACAGGCATGCACCACCATGCCCGGCTAATTTTTTCTATATATATTTTTAGCTGTCCATATATAATTTCTTTCTATTTTTAGTAGAGATGGGGTCTCGCTCTTGCTCAGGCTGGTCTCGAACTCCTGAGCTCAAACGATCCGCCCACCTCAGCCTCCCAGAGTGCTAGGATTACAGGCGTGAGCCACCGCGCCCGGCCTAGATTCTTGTTTTGATTTTTATTCTCCAGACTTTAGCAAGGGGGCGGCATGGGTGTGGCCCGGGAGTGGGCAGGACAGGGGTGCTGCAGCCAAAGGCAGGAGGCAGAGCCCGGGCCTGGGTTCCCACATCTTGTGAGCAGAGGAGCAGAGGAGAGCTTGTTGGCCCCAGAAGGGGCTCTGCTTGAAGGGCCTTCTCCAAAAGCGATGTTGGGTCCCTGGAGGGAGTGTTTTGGGGCTGTGTGGGTGGAGAAAGTGAGTTTCTGACAGCCCTAAAGCACTGGCCGTGGGCTGCTTCCATTAGGCCTGTGGCCCCAGGGAGGGCAGGAATTCCCAGCGCCCCGAGGCTGTGCTTGCTTCTGGCTGCCCCGTGGGGCCTGGGGGTGTGGGCCTGGGCCTATTGCACATCATTAAAGCTGGTTGTCTTAGAAACATTCACCCCAAGTTTGTTTGAGGGTTGTTGTTTCTTTTTTTTTTTTTTTTTTTTGGATCGGCCTCAGAACGGCTTGGCGTGGAGACTCAGTTGGGATGATTCCGTTGTTTTTCTGTTCCAAGGTTCACGCAGAGCCAGTAGCCTGGTGCCGCCGCGGCTCCGTCTGAGATTTGGGTATCGGTGTACAGACCCTGCCCTCGTGGGTGAGGTGCTCGGGAACCGCAGGGGCCTCTGGCCTGTCGAGCGGCTTCCTCAGGAGAGCAGTGCGAGCCTTCTCGCTGTGGCACAGGTCAGGCATGGCTGCGGGTGGGGGCTCCGGCCCTCCTGCTGCTGCCCCTGGCAGCCTCCAAATTGCCCCAGAGGGTTGCAGCGATTGTGATCCATGGGGCGTGTGGAGCTGCCTCGGTGGATCTTCCTGGGCTTTTCCCGGAGTGAGCTTAGAGCTAAGGAGGAGGCTTCAGTCTGCACTGTCTTGATTAGCCAGAGGGACCATAACTGTCCCCCAGATACTCCCTGGACCCCCCGTCTGCACATGTTCTACAGGGACAGCTCCCTCTGCAGCAGCACACTGTTTGCTGAGCAGGTGCCCCTGGGCTCCCAGCCAGCAGGGGAGGCAAAGCCAGAGCTGCCCTCACAGCTCTGAGTGATGAGTTAGGAAAAATGCAGGTCTGATCAATGCAGGGCCTGGCGTAAAAAACCATCCCACAATTTTTCATTGTAGTGACACTGAAGACTTAGGTTGCTAACATGGCCCATGGGGCCCCAGTGATCTGGCGGCTGCCCCTGCCCAGCCTCCTTGTGCCCCACCTGCCCCTTCCCTGCCATGCGCCCCCTGCCACTCCCCACAGCAGCTGCTCGGGCTCTGATTCATGTCCACCCCAGTGCCTTTGCACAAGTTGTTCCTTCAACTCAGTGCCCCTTCCCTGAGGAATGTCTTCCCTGATTATCTGATCTCTTATCCTAGGCCCTCCTAGCTTTGTGCTTTTCCTTCATGCCATTTGTCTGTCCCTTCACTGGGGCAGGGATTGCGTCTGCTTCCAGCAGCTGGGGTCCCATTGCTGCCCACATTGCCTGGTACATCGGAAACGTGCCTAAGTGTGTGTTAGGCGGAAGCACATGCAGGGTGCTGGCCTTGTGCTGGGCGAGCCTTGCATGGGGTGCTCCAGTGGGCCAGTGGAGGGAAGACGTGGCTCTGCTGGGCAGCTGGGCACAGGGAGGGAGGGGGACAGGTGGGTTCATGAGGCAGATGGGCGATGTCTGCAGGTGTCAGCAGGGGGGCGGGGCCAGAGGGCCAGGACTTGTGCATGCCAGGCTGTGGAGCTTGGACTTTATCCTGCAGGAAGCGTGGGGGGTGGGGATGGACGGGGGTGTTAAGATCAGATTTAATTGGCAAGAGCAAGGCCCTGCTTAGAAGGGACTTGCCAATGCAAGATGAACTCTGAGCAGGGTAGGAGGACACCCTTTAGTCATCACAGCCTGTGCTTCCAAAATGATGAGGGAGGTTACGACTTGGAAGTTCAGTGATATCCCCGTGCTCAGCCCCAGGTGCCCTGTAGTCCTGAGCGTCCCCTCCTCCACTGGCTGGCCGCTGAGCAGCTTGAGCCTTGTCCAACCCACGCTGGACAAAGCCCCACTCACTGCTTGGATCCTTCTCAGTGTTAAGTTACATAAGATGGATCTAGAAAGGGAGCTCTTGCTCCCCCAGAGGACGCAGGGAGAGAACGCACGCTTGGCCACACTGGTCCTTTACCAGCGTGTACCTGGAGGAAAGTGTTTAGCCAGCCCTCAGCAGTGCCACCCACACCCCTCCCACCCCCTCGCCAGGGGCAGGAAGCCTGCAGGGCTGGGAACAGGCAGGAAAGGGGTGATGTTCGAGGCCCACTCTGCTAGTTTACTGGGCCAGGTTCGCTGCAGTGACAAACAGCTCCTGTCACCCAGTGCCACTTGTGTCTCTGGCATTGCCACATGGCCTTGGAGGGTTGGTACCACTTTGCTGTGTATCTGGGACCCAGGGTGACAGAGCATCCCTTGACAGGCTGTCGTGGCAGAGGGACAAGAAGGGGGCGAGGCCCGTGCTGGCTCTCAGTGTCTGCCCCATGTGACACGGACTCTTACATCTTACTGGCTGCGCCTCGTGGCCATGACTGACTGCAGGGTGTTGGAGAAGGGGGATCACCCTATAGGCACGGGAGCCGAATACTGCGTAGTTCCCTTTTCTTTAAAAAAAAAAAAAGTTAAAATGCCCCTTAGGGTTGCCACAAGCATTAAACTAATTACTATGCCCAGTGTCCTTAGAGTAGTGCCTGGTGCGGAGGGAGTGCCGCTTGTGTGTGGGGGTAAGTGTCGGCCCCTCTTACTGTTAGCACCTGGGTGTAACACGCGTGCAAACCACTGGGCACATGCCTGGCACTCAGCGCATGCCTCTCCAGAGCCCCTCACGTCAGTGTTGTTACCATAGTGACGACAGTCCTACTCTGTCAGCTTGATCTGGGGCCGCAGCCAACTTGCGAGTTCTCCCTCGTGGTAGTTGGGGTCAAGGAGGCAGTGATTACGGAGGTGTCCCCAGGTGGGAGGTGCATTCTGTGATAAAGCAGCGGAAATGTGCACTTACTTTAGCCTAAAGACAGGGCCAGACAGGGGTCAGAGGGACGTGGGTATCGTCCCCAGCCCTCCGCCTCGCCAGCTGACCCACGGGGCCTCTGCCGCCCTGCCTGCCACACAGGGAACCTGCCGCGTCCCACTCCAGGGGCAGAGTCACCTCCAAGGCCGCAGCTCACTTGCCTGATTTCACAGCTGCCCCGAATCACACCCTGTCAGCCTCAGATGTTACGGAGCACTAGCACGGGGGTCCCCACTGTGTGCTGTGCAGACGGAGGGAGTAGAGGAGCCAGAGCTTTTGTCCTAGGCCTTCCAGTCCGATCAGGAAGATAACAGCTAACCTTCCAGAAGTTAAATAGCACCGTAAAATCTAGGGGAGTTTCTTGCAGTTTTGCATGTGGGCCTTCTGGCTGGCGGGGTCAGAGTAAGAACTGTGGGTCCCAGTGAAGGGTTCCTGTTGTCACCATGGAGCCAGGGGAGGGGCCACCTTCTGCCTACTCCGCCTGGGGCCTTTCTCATCCCTTATCTCTTTGGTCTGTATCTCAGCCCCTGGGATAATGGAATCACTTCACCATTTTTCAGGTGAGGACACTGTGGACCCACATAGCCCACAGTCTTTCCAAATATTCCCTGGAGGGGCTTTGGCCAGCAGCTGGTGGCCCCCAGGGTGGTGTGAGATCCATGACTCAGGGTCACCGAAGGAAGAGGTCGCGGTCTGGGTTGCCTCTCACACAGCTGCTGCCTGTGATGACGAAGCCATTGGCTGGCAGACGCCAAGCGAGACAGAGCTGGGTGCCTCTGGTGGCCTTGGTCCCAGAGGAGCAGACCCTATCCTGGGGTGGCTGTGAGGTCAGCTGCCCTGGGTCACGAGGCCACCCCTCCCGTGGTGGAGACAGCTGCACAGTCTGCCTGCTGTGCTCCCGAGGCCAGACCAGGTGGGCGGTTGCTGGGAATTGCTCTTTCTGCTTCGGGGTGGGTGGTGCCGTCTAGCGCAGTTGGGTGGCTGCAGTGGCATTCCCGCGTGGAACGGAAGCCTGGGCCCAGGCAGGCGTGCAGCCTTCCTGCCAACCAGGAACAGAAAGGACTTCCTGTTTTCTATTTTCCTCCTGGTTTGTGGTGGTGCATGGCTTCCGGACTTGTTCCCGTGTGGCTTCATGCCCGTGATAAAGCCCCCTGTGGTCTCCTTTGACATCATGTAATAAATCACATTGCCACCTCGCCAGCCAAGAGTACAGCTGGCCAGGTAAGCCACACACCAAGGCTCTGCTGGCCTCAGCACCCTGGGGATGGACAGAGTGAGGCACGAGGACGTTCTCTGAGCCCTGCCCTGCAGGTCCGGGCAGGTGGGCTCCACGCCCCCTGCCTCAGGCAGCCCGCACCCCTGGCAGCCAGCCCCCGCTCCGATCCGTATCTGCTTCTCTCTCCATTGATCTGTGGGATCATTCATCAATAGCTGTTGCATTCACTCACTCAGGAAGTCTTAATTGAGCACTTACTGTGTGCCAGGAATCATAAAAGTCATTGCACATAGAATAAGACAGGCCAGGTGGGTGCAGTCCCACCTGTGAGCATGCGTGTGCAGGAGTAAGGATCCTGCACACAAGACACAGTAAGTACATGGAGGAAAAGATAACAGGGCTGCAGTTATGGGGAGTATTAGGAAGAAACACAGCAAGTCCTGTGACAACAGCGGAGGTTCTTGTTGCTGATCCGCTGAGGAGTTGACACTGAGCTGAGGCCTAAAGGGCAGGACAGAGCCCACCCTAGGCAAGAGGGGAGACTGGGGAGCAGGTGAGGGGCCAAAGTGTGAGGGGGCAGTGTCTCCCTGGATCCTTAGGCAGGACAGGGCACGGAGGCCTGAGGACCTGCCATAGCCAGGTGCAGCCAGAGTGCAGTGGCCGGGACAGTGTCCCCAGGCTGGGGTGGCGGAGTGCAGCGGCAAGGACCCCAGGGTCCTCTGACCTGAGTGACCCCTGGTTGTCCCAGAGGTCGGCTGCACCACAGCAAACTCTGCCCTGATTCTGATGACACGTCTGTCCCTGCAGACACCAGTTTGCAGGCCATATGCTGTGAGTTATGCTTGCAAACCCACCAGTGCATCGGGTGGAGAAGGCAGGGGGCCCGTGGGCTGCCAGGAGGACCCTGAAAGTCAGACTTGGGCTGGTGGCTGTGGGTCGGGGTGGGATGGGTGGGGCCAGCCCTGGCAGACGTGTCATCTGTGGCCTCTGACCCAGGGAAGCTGCCCAGGCGTTGTGTACAGGGGAGGGCAGCTCCGCAAACTCACCTGAGCGGATGCTGAAGGAGCAAGGGGCTGCGGCTGAGGTGGTTGGAGCCGCACTCAGTGGGACCTTGAAGTGGGCAGCCCCTTTCTTGTCCTTACTCTGCTCAGCTGTTAGCTGTGACGCCAACCAGATGACCACTGAGACCCCCTCCTGCCCCGAGTCTGTGATCAGGGTAGACATCCCAGCCCGTCCCTACATCCTGTGGGGTCTCTCCCTGGTCACCAGGTGACTAGTGCCATGGTCCTGTGACTGAGGGCGTGTGACACTCATCAGGTGAATAGCCCTGGTCGTGCACCTTGCCTGTCTCCCACTGACAGAAGAGGGAGAAAACTTATGAGTTTGGTGCTGAAATCTGGGAACAGAAAGGAGATTTTATTTTCAGTGGGAGCCCTGGGCAAGAGGGGGAGTCTGCTCTCTCCAAATAACAGTCCTGGACTCCCAGTGATGGTGTGCAGTTCCTGCTGGCCCTGTCCTCGGGAGCATGTGGGGTTAAATTTTGGTGTGAGTGACTGGCTTCTGAACAACAGAGTTTTTCCCCCAGAGAGCTCACACTTTCTCCCCATCATGGCTCACACTGCTCACTGCTGGATAAGGTGCATGACCCCGTGATGCCTCAGTTTGCCCGGGAGGATGACCCACGTGGACCATCGTGGGTGGTGTCACCGTTGGGATGGGGGTGCCTGTGACCTGCAGGCCACAGGAGATGCACTGGGGCCTGTGTGTATTACACATGCAGGGACCCCCCCCCCCCCACGGCCCCTTTTAGCTCCTTCCCCCTCATCTGGAGTGGGCTTCCCTCTGTCTGCTGGTGGTGGGGGTCACGTGCAGCTCATCCTGGAGGCTGGGGCCTGGGTATTCACTCTGACATCTGTTCACCACCAGGGAGAGGGGGTTGCTGGGGGTGTTCTGCTCCAAGGCGGCTTCGTCTGTGCATCCCGAGTGCTCCAGCATTCTGCCAACGCCTGTCCCGCTTGGGACGAGGAGTTTCCCAGGCAGCCCGTGGACTGTGAGTCTGGTGGATTCCATGGGTGTGGCTTTCCCTGCGGCTCCTCTGCCCAGCTCTCAGCAGTCCTGCCTGTACTAGGAGGCGTGTGGAGCAGATCTGTGAACAGAGCGTCCCTCCTGCCCAGCCAGCCGCGTCCCCTCTTGAGGGGCAGCCACTGGTTCCAGGGCTTTGAGCCTTTTCGGGGCGGGGGGGGGGGGGGTCCTGTGCAACTGAACGCAGACGGCCTTCCTTCGCCACGCTGACCTTTGCTCTGTAGGCTGTGTCTTGGAAGCAAGTTCGTATCTGTCTTTGCAAGCTGCCTCATTCTTTCTGACGGCTGCACGTTAAACGGCCTTACCATCCTTTACTTAGCTAGTTCTCCATGACGTACGTTTAGGAGATTTCTGATCATGTTTTAGAAACGCGCTGCAGTGAATACCCTGGTACATATGTCTTTGTGTACACGTATGACGAATTCTGCAGGATAAATGCCTAGGAGTAGCAGTGCTGAGTTTGCACTTCTTAGTTTTGGCCGTTGCTAGATTTCTGTCTGTAGGAGCTGTACCAGTTACACTCCCACCGACCAAGTGCTGCTCCGCTTTGCTCCACTTCTTAGGAGGCGAGGCGTCTCTAATCAGTTTGTTTTGGCCTGGAGTCACAGAGCGTTGGAGGGTGCCAGGATCCTAGCAGTCCCCTCGTCTGTTGGTTCTGCCACTGGACACGCAAAGCCCTGGCAGGGTGGTGTCTTGCCAGCCTTGCTCAGCTTGCCTGGACCCTGACCCTGTCTGTGCCATATGCCCGTGCTCCGCCTCTCTCTGCCACACTCCCTGTGCTGTGAGGGTCTGACCACTCCAGCCTCAGCTTGTGGGTTTAAGTAACGGATTCGAGGAGCAAACAGGCCTAAGGGCAGATTGCATTGTAATTTTCTTTCTGCCAGCTCTGCCAAATCACAGAGACGATATTATGCAAAAGGTCAAGGCCGTCCGTCAATCTGTCCTGAGCAGGGAAGTCCAGCACACATCCCCCTAAGGCCAGCGCCGCGTCTGACACACTGCCAAGGCCTCCTCTGTTCCAAGCTCGATCCGAGGCCTTGCAGACTGCTGGACCATTCCCTCTGTAACTCACAGCTGTCCCCGTCACTCCCTAGCTCAGGACCCTGTTGCTTTAGGACCAAGTCCAAACTCCTCAGCTGGTCTGTGTCCAGCTGTCTCTCCTGCCCTCTGCCTTAAGGTAACCTTTCCCCTTGAGACCTGCGTCTGCCCCAGTCTTGCCAAGCGCCTGGGAGGCCCTCGAGTGCGCTGGGCTCCCTCACCCCAGGCCTTCGGTTTTGCTGTCCCCGCTGCTTGGGTTCCCTTTCTCCTCCTGGCCCACGCGTGCACCCTTGATGGTTCAGGCCAGTAGCCTCAAGAACCCCCTACTCATGTGCACCCTCCCATGTCAACAGCCCCTGCCCTGTCACCTCCACTGAGCTCCCCGTCTGCTGCTTAGGAGACCCCGTGAGGATGGGCAGGACGTGGCTGCTCTGGAGCTGAATGATTGGCAACCCCCCCCTCTGTCCCCCCCACACACACATACTCTCTCTGTCTCTGTCTCTCTCTCTTCTCAGGGACTGTCACCCTTTCTGCTCTCGTCCTCTCCGAGAGGCCTCAGTCTGAGTGTTCAGACACGAGAAATCTCTCCAGAATACAAACAAGGTTTGGTTAAAAACAAAGTGTCTGCCGATGGGGGAGCTCAGCTCTCCCCCAAGGAGTCATTTTAGAAGACTCAGGAAAGGAGTAGGAAGTGAGGAAATGCCCCTGACAGACCAGGACCGAGTCTGGGAGAAGCAGACCCGGGGAACCGCAGCCGCGGGTTGCGTGGGCCGGGCCAGCGTCCGGCGCCTGTCACAGATGCACAGCTGCTGACTGTGTGCGCCCGCCCTGCTGGCCCTCCCCTCACCTGGGGGCACGTGTCTCGCTGGCCTCAGGTGACTGGGACCCGTGTGGTCGCCGTGCTGCGTGTGCCCCAAGGGCAGCAGGCCCTGGCTCCTGGGCGTGCGGTGGCATCTACCTCAGTTCAGGGGCTTGAACCGGTTTTTGGTTTGTTCTTCACATCGCAGAATCAAGGGATCTACAACTTAAGAGTCAGAAAGGACGTTATAAATGAGTTTTCCTGACGTTCTCGTTTTACAGGTAGGAAAACCCAGATACAGATGACTTAAGTGACCTTCAGAAACACACACAAAGTTAATGGCAGTTCCAGGACTTCAGCTCAAGCTTCCTGACTCTGCCTTTGTCTCAGTTGCACAGCGCCTCAGGGTCCATGTGTTGGAATTGAGAGGGGCCAGGTGCGGCCAGGCTGAAAGGTGGTCTGCTGGGGATCGGAAGGCACAACCCTTGGCTGACCAGTCAGGGACTGTCACGCAGGTTGCACACTGCACAGCTCAGTGGTAGACCTGGTGAACGGCACCCTGCGTGGCTAGGCTTGGCAGTCCTGCCCCAAACTCCTCTTGGCTCTGGAGGGCCCACCTCCAGCCACTTCCAAGGCTTACCTGCAGGAATCTCCAGCTCCAGCCGTGTGCCAGACCTGCTGCACCAGGGCACCCGGCCTAGTGCGTATTTCCCAGGGCTGTCTGTGGTGTGTGGTTTTCTGTGAGCTGTAACCAAAAGGCAGATGTTCTGGGAGGTGCCGGGAAGGCTTTGCCTGGGGGATGTTTCACCCTGGCCTTGGTTATTGCCAAGTTCATCGAGAGTGGTTGAAGTCACCGCATCGGTGGTTTGCCGAGAGGGCTCATTAGTTGTCCTCCCCAGAAAGCACTGCTCCACACGGCTCACCTCCTCACCCGCACGTGCACCCGACTTCACAGGGACGGGTTATGCCCTCTACAGAGCCATCCTGTGCCTTTGAAGGTGCGGCTGCCCTTGACACTGTTGTAGTCCCTTAGTCCTCCCTCTGCGGGGCCTGCTGCAGTCCTCATGTGGTCCTCCTGTGTGCCAGCACCACGCCAGCCCTGAAGCTGCTGAGGGACCTGCACGTGCTCTTCCCTCCGCGCCACAGGGGTCCTCCTCACACAGGCTACAGGGGACTGTGGCTTCCAGTCGTGTCTATTTAATATTTATTCTTCTAAGAGGTGTCTCTCTTCTATTTGTGTTCATTTGTCTTGCTCCAAGGCTGGGAACAGATGCAGAGACTCTGGTCTGGCTGTAGGTGGCCCCTCGGGGGCCTTTGGGAGAACAGGGAGCCAGAGAAGACCCCGGGTTGGGAGGGCTCTGGAGCCAGAGGGCCGGGGTTCAGACCCCATCGTGGCCACAGCTTCACTGGAAGAGCCCTGGCCAAACACTGAGGTGCTCTGAGCCCAGTTTCTTTGACTGTCAGCTGGGGCTGACAACAGCACCTACTTCACAGGGTGGCTGTCAGGGGGAACCATGTCTGTTCCTGCATAGTGTATGGGACCATGACCTCTGTGTGGTGAACATATAATAACTTATCCTGGACTCTCGGCAGAACCCCTGGCAGGGTGCCAAGGAACAAGAGGTGCTGGACTTCACCCAGCGCTGGGTGGGGAAGAGCTGGCTGGAAGGCCAGCCTCCGTGGCCATCAGCCGGACTGGGTGGGCCGGGCCGGGCCGGGCCACGCTCTCAGGGGCATCCAGACAGTGAGATTGTGCTGAGTGTGCTCAAGGTTACTTCCTGCCCCGTAAAAGCCCTGCGAGTAATTTCAACAGCAATAAGGAAGCAATTTCAGTTCTCCCACCAGGGCCACCTTCCCTGGTGTTCGTTTGGTGGCCGAGTGTCCACTGAGCACTCAAGCCCTGACTCAGTGGGTCCTAGAACTCAGCCTGGAGGGTCCTCCTGGGTGTGGCCTGCCAGGCTCCTCTTGAGAGCGGATGTGTGTCTGCTTCTGGAGCCCAGTGATGACCAGGATTCTGGAATCCCATGGGGTTTAGGGTGAGGGGCTGGAGTCCCTAAGGGGCAAACCCAAGGCAGGCCTGCGCCGCAGGGCAGGGCCGTGGTGTTGAGGCCAGTGCTTTTATTCTTTTTCTTCCCCTTAATTGAAGTATTAATAAAATGTGCACATAGAGAGCTGGATGTGTTTGCAGATGAACAGCCTGACGGATTCCCACAAGCTGAGGACGCCACGTCCCCAGCGCAGGATCGGCAGTCGAGCCGTGCCCCAGAGCCACCCCCAGCTCCTGCTGCATTCCAGGGCTGCTTTCCTCTCCGTTCTTTTTCTTACTGTCGTGACTTAGCAGCACCGCTGGTAACAACACCTGTCAACACTGCTGCGTTTCCTGCCTTCTGCACGTGGCCTGTACAGGGAAACAGCAGTCAGAGACTGTATTGGTCTCCTTTGCTGCGTAACAAATTACCACAAATGTGGTAGCCGAGAATGGCACACGTTTATCATCTCACGGTTTCTGTAGGTCCAATACTCAGCATAGGCCAGCTGACCTTCCAGGTCACACCACGCTGCAGTCCTTCCAGGTCACACCATGCTGCAGTCCAGGGCTTGGCCACGGCCGTGGTCTCAGCAGAGGCTCAACCGAGGGAAGACGTGCTTTGCTCGGGTGGTCACAGGATCCATTTCCTCGTAGTTGCTGGATGGAGACTCTCAGATTCTCTCTCAGGGCTGCTCTCAGCGTCCAGGGGCTGCCCGCAGTTCCTGACCATTGCGCATCTCCAACAAGGCCACTTACTTTGTGGTGCTTGTGTCTTCGAAGCCAGCAACAGGGGGAGCGGAATGTGGAGTCGTATACAACATGTGTCTTGGCTGGAAGCATGTCACGGGTCCCACCCTCACTCGAGGGGAAGGTGTCCTACAAGGACACCAGCACCAGGAACAAGGGGATCATGGGGTCACCTTAAAGTCTGAAACATAAATGGGTTCAGAAATGATGTCCTCACGGCCTAGACGCCAGTGCCATGTGCAGCAAGGATCAGTCAAACAGACGGGTGGGAGGAAACCGTTTCCTCTGCCTTGGGCTGTGAGCTGCCCTCCCCACCCTGGTGCAGAGCTCCTGGCCTTCCACGTGACACCTCTTCCCCAGGGCAGGAGACAGGGACACTGGCTTCTGGGAGGAAGGAAGGAAGGAGGCTAGTTATCAGACCAGGAGTAGGCTTTCTCCAGCCTGCTCCCCCCTGCCCCGCTGCTCTCTCATACCTCCCACCTGTGCTTCTCTGCGTCTTCATGTTAACACGTAGTGCAGCTGGCAGAGGGCCTGGCACCTGACTTGCCTTCCCAGCCCTGCACGTGGCTCCATCCTTGCGTGAGCCACACTGCTCCCTGACCCTCCTTCCTTGGAGAGTAGGAGCTCCCTGAGCGCGGCTGGCCAGGCTCGCTGTCACCTCGGAGCTGTGTCAGAGTCACTCACAGATGGCTGCTGTGCTGCGACTGCCCAGAATCTGCCTTTCCAGTAGCAGGCGGCCCAGAGGCCTCCGTGTAGGGGCCCATCCGCTGGCGCCAAGGGAGGTCCGGGAGCTCCGGTCCTCTGTGCTCCCTCCTGCTGCTGGCCCCAGGCTTTGGTCCTCGGTCTGATGTCCCAGACCTGCCTGGCTAAGCTGTGGACGAAGTTCTCCAGCACTTAGATTCCAAGTGGTCCTTAGTCTTCTTGGGGATTAAAAGCACTTCAGTCACCTAACCTGTGTTTCGGTAGGTGGCAAGATAACACTGCAGAGGCCCCAGGCACGGCGACACCGTATGGCTGGCTCTGAATCCTGGCAAAGCCCCACCTGGCTGTGTTTGACCTGGAGCGCATCACTGTGCCTCTCAGAGACTTCGTTTCTTTTTTTTTAAAATAGGCATAAAAAGAGAGGCATTCGTTCTGTAGACCACAGCGTTGCTCTGAAAGTCAAATGCAATATTTTGTGTGACTGCCCCCATTGAAAACCAGAAAAAGTGCTATATTTGTATGCTGTGGTGGATTATTATGATTTTTATTTAAAACATTCATGTCTGAGGAGCTACGTTTTGTGGTCTTTGCTATTCTCATCTCTAGGTATGTACCCAAGAGAAATGAGAACATATGTCCACACGAAAACTTACACACACGTGTTCATAGCAGCATCATTTGTAATAGCTAAAAAGTGGAAACAAACCAGATGTCCGTCAAGTGATGAAGTGATGAAACAAAATGTGGTGTATCTGCACCACGAAATGTCACTTAGTCTTAAAGAGGAATGAAGCGCTGATACGTGCCGTAATGTAGCTGAATCTCAAAAGCATTGCGGAAGTGAAAGAAGCCAGTTACAAAGACCACCTATTATACGATTCCATTTGTATGAAATGTCCAGAATAGGCAGATCGATCGAGACAAGGGGTAGATTCGTGGCTTGCAGGGGCTTGGAGGAAGGGGAAGATGGGGCCGACAGTGGAAGGGTGTGGGGTTTCCTTTCCAGGTGATTGTGCTGATTGTCACACAACTCTGTCAATGTACTAAAAACCCTTGGGTTGTAAACTTTGAGTAAATTGCATGGTATGTGAATTATATCTCAATGAAGTTGTTTTTGGGAACATCCTGTGAGGTGGGACTATCATAAACTTCATTTACAGATGAGGCCCAGACTTGCAGTGCAGAGGGCAGAATTTCAGCCGGGTCTAGTGGCCTCTGGCTCCTGAGCATGCAGCCTCTTCGTGGCCTTCTTGTTGGAGAAGGGAGCCAAGGCCCAGCAAGGAGAAGGGGCTTCCAGCGCGCTGTGTGGGCCCCTTTCCCCAGTGCCAGCTTCCCCAACCCCCAGAGGAGAGATCTCCCAGGTGTCCATTGAGCCGGAACCTCCCAGCCCTGCCGTGGAGGGTACACTGTGCCCGCCGGGCTCTCAGGCTCACACAGCCCAGTGGGCAGAGTTTCCGCCCCTGGGTCCTGCCTGTGGGTGGCGAGGAGCTTGCCCAGTCAGAGGGAACAAGCTGTTAGAGTGAGCAGAGCTGAGCCCGGACCTTGTCTCTGACCAAAACTCTCAGGGTCCTGAGAAAAACAAGGAGAAGCCTTGCCAAGCTCGCGGTACCATTGGAAGAGCCACACACACGTGAGGGTGCCGCGAGGCCTGCCCGCGCTCCGGTTGTGCACGTCCCAGCGCAGAGGTCGGTCAGCACCCTGGCGCCTCTGCCAGGCGGCCTCGCACGGACCCTTGCTCCAGAGCTGCAGCCTGCAAGCTGGCCTGGGACTCAGAGACTCTAATTCGGATCATGTCCGGTTTATCTGGTTTTTTTCTTTTCTAGCTTGTGCTTTTAGTAGCACATCTAGGAAACCATTGTTTAATGCAGGGTCATGAAGATTTATGCCAATGTTGTCTTGTAAGAGTTTTATAGTTTGAGCTCCTACCCAATAAGATTTTTATATTAAAAGTTATTGGAAACCCTTTTATCCAGCAGTGTGCGTATAGTGAGTCCCAGGCAAGCGGCCATTTTTAAATGATTACTGATTATGATTATTTTTATTTGTCATCTTTTCTATAATCTCTCATCATGTTTCCCATCTTTGTACCTGCCTCTTATTCCTTCTTGAAAGGTAATATTGATGTTTTAAATCCATTTCTGGCACAGATGGGGATACAGGGTAGAAGAAGGGGAAGACCTGGTTCCCTCCCCCCCAATTTTCTCACATTTTGTATTATGGAAAAGTTAAAAATATTTGAGAAGGGAGAATGCTGTCATGCACTCCCGGGCAGCATCTCCCAGCTTCAGCAACTCGTGGCCGCTCATTTCATGTCTGCCTCACCTACTTTTCCCCCTACCCCCTGCACCAAATTGTTTTGAAGCAAATCCCAGCCATCATACTTAATCTGTAAATAGTTGTAACGTGCATCACTAAAAATGAATCTGTGGAGGGTCACAGCCTGGACCCTGGGCTGCCGTGGGGTGGGGGATCGTGTCCTGCCCCAGGTGCCAGCAGGAGCATGGGCACAGGCCAGAACAGCCCGCTGCCCCTCGCTCTGCTGGACGGGCAGGGCCAGGTGAGCCTAGGGGTCTTGGCTCAGGTTTGCCCGGAAGAGTCCAAGTGTTGTAGAATAATGAGAATCCTTTTCGTTTTTGTCTCTACACCCTCCTTTCCCATCCACAGAGTCATGAACTGAAGGCACACGGCTGTCCTCACTCCCCTCCCCTAAGCACACTGGAGAGCAGCCTGAGTAGCAGGAAGGCCATCCTGCTGTGTACAATATCCATTTCGAATAAAGGAGGAGCTCAGAGCATTAACTCCAGCTTCTTGTTTCCAGACAAGAGTAAATGGCAGAAGCAGGATTTGAACCCGGGGCTTTTGGTGGCATTTTCTCTTAGATAGGAGAATCCCTGTGCCTCACTCCCCACTCACTTCCCCCCTGCAGGACCGCACAGGAAATCGTATCTCTGATGTTCGTCTTGTCCTCATTCAGCTCAGGTTCTCAGTGCCAGCCCAGCAGAGGGCCGAGTGCCCCTGTGGGCATCATACCGTGGGCTTGGGACATCTGAAAAAAGCCTGGGAGCACTTGTGCTCTGGGTGGCACCTGGCTGGGCTCCCCCGCGGGTGTTTTGCAGCCCTCCCACTGGCCCTCCTGGCCCGGGGCTGTCAGTTCCTGCTTAAAGCCAGGCTGCCCTTACTGACTCCCAGGGTCCCTCTCCAGGTGTGCTGGGGCAGGCAGGCCCCCAAGGGAACGAGTGTTTACCATTCGCCATGGAGATGGTTTGGGCCTTTCTTCTTCTGAGTGCTGATAACATGGTACAGGGTGCGCACCCTTCCAGCAGTTTGTTTGGTGATTCTGAGAGACTTTTGAAAAATGCATGAGGCTTTCGATATAGTAGATAAGCTGCAAAGCTTGGAAGGAAACACTTGTGGATAACATGGTGATTGGAAAAACGCTTTGCCCTCTCTGTCTCCATCCCAGAAGGGATCGTGTCCGGGAACAATAACTGATGCTTTCATCCCAGTTCAAAAGCTTTCGGTGCTTGCTTTTCAGATATTTTCCCCTTTGGTTTCATGCAGCCTCTTTCCTTCGTAAGTTTGGCTTAAACTCACATGTAAATGACTCTGAGTTCAGTCTGCAAAGGTCACTGCCTAACACACAAACGTGGAACCAGAATCAGCTTCGTGTTACTCAGCAGCTGAGCCGATGCCCTTCTGGGGGGACTGGGGGTGTTGGTGGGGAGGAGGGAGCATGTCCGTGTTGTGAATGGCCTCGGTTGCTGGGGAGAGGTGGGCCATCAGTCCCAGCGAGTGTCTCCAGTACGGCCTCCTCTTCGAAGGAAGGCGGGGAGTGTGTGTGGCCCTGCTGTTCCTACCATGCCTCTAGCAAGCAGCTGTCCCTCCCGTTCTAGAGAAGCTCCCCTCTGCAGCCTTGAAGTCTGTCTGCCTTTACAAACACCGCTCCTTGATTTTCTCAGTCAATTTAGACCCACAGAACGTGAAGCCATCTTTGCAAGGACCTTAAAGGTCACCTGCAGTAACTGCTCATGTCACAGGTGAGAAGACTGAGACAGCCCAGTGGCTTGCCTGCAGGTGACAGCAAGAATCTATAACTCTGGGTGCCTGGGTTTCTTGGCTCCTTGTCGCATAGCCCTCCGGTGACCGGGCTACTCCCTAGTGTTGGGGGAGGGGAGTGAGAACAGCTGAGCACCTTCAGTTCCTGACTCGGGCTTGAATTGGCTGGCAGGGTCACATGTAGACCTGGTGCAGTGAAGCACATGCATGTCTGCTGCACCCCGCACGGTACCCTGAGCACTGCCAAAGATGGGCAGCTTGAGCGGATGACCTTTTAGCACTGTGATATTAACATGATCCCATACATTCGTGTGGGGAGGGTCTCATGCACGACATGCTCTTGTGGAAGCACAGACCAGGTTCAGGAGAACAAACTCTGATAAAGGAATGGTGCCAAGAAAGATAGCTGCCCAGGGGGAGCCCCCGGACGAGAGGCCGGGGCTCAAGTGCAGGCTCCTGTGAGGGTGAGGCTGAGATTGGCCGAGTGGAGAACTGGTAGGACCGCGTGGCCCGACGGCAGCTCTGGATAAAGGAAAGCTCTGGGCTGGTCCCCACACTCCGAGCGGGTAGCAGCCATGGACTGCACAGGCAGCTGGTCGGGGGTCAAGTCCATGCGCCGCCAGTCGTGTCTCTGCAGCGGAGGAGGGAGCCGTGGAGGCAGCTTCTCTTGCGCGTAGGCCCGCAGCACACGTGTGCAGAGAGAGGCACTGCGGCGATGCGGGAGCAGGTAGGGCTCGTGCGAGTCCCAGGAGGGGAGAATGTGAGGCCACCTCCGTTGGTACACTGGCCACCACTTAGGGATGGAGGGATTTTTTAAACATTAAGAGAAAAAGATGAAAAAGAGCCAATAGCCAGGTACACCGGTGTGAAATACAAAGAGAGAAAGATTTTAGCCTAAAAGTGGATGTGAATTTCTAGGTTTTGTGTTGAGAGCTCTTAACAGTGATTACTAGGAACCAAAATAAGTTCACTGTAAAAAACTAATTCCAAATGGATCGTTCTTTTTGTTGATAAGGTTTACTAGAAAAGAAGCCTCGTGGGTGTTTCTCCCCCGGCCTTTGCTCCCTCACAGACTGCTGCCGTGGACGGGGTGGGGGGCAGTGGGTGACTTTGGCTGGTGTATCGGTCCCCTAGGGCTGTTGTAACCAAGTACCACAACTTGGTGGCTCAACACAACAGAAACTGGCGCTCTCCCAGTTTGGGAGGCCAACACTGCTAAATTAGGGTGTCAGTAGGGTGGGTCCTTCTGCAGGCTCCAGAGGGGGATCTGTTTGATGCCCCTCCTGGCCTCTGGTGGGTGGGGGCAATCTGTGGCATTCCCTGGCTTGTAGAGGCATCGCTCAGTGCCTGTCTTCACATGGCCTTGTCCCTGCATGTCTGGGTCCAAATGTCCCTCCTCTTATAAGAAAACCAGTCAGTGGATTAGGGCCTGCGCATATCCTGCATGGCCTCACTTTAACTTGGTTACATCTACAAAGACCCTCTTTCCAAATAAGGCCACAGTCACAGGTACCAGAGGGCTGGGACTGGAGCGTGTGTTGGGGGGGCTGCAGTTCAACCCACCGTGGCTGGGAAATGGCTTCCTCAAGCCCAGCCTTTCCCCGGAGGCCCTGTCTGGTCACTCTAGTGTTCCACAGTTCTGTCCTTAGGACCAGAGTTTTAGAGCCAGAGGGGTGGTCTTATTTACTGTGTCTTCCCAAGTTGCTCTGGCCTACCCAGGTAGCTTGTCACAAAGGGGATGACAAGTGGTGGTGCCAGGATCCCTGGGGCTTTTCTGTTGTTTTCCTACAAACATTTTGTTCTATATTTTATTGAATTTTGTTATAGATGAAGTATCTTTTTTCCCATGTAAATTAGGGTTATTTCCCCACAAATATTGTAAATTTCTTAAAAACTATGGTTTTTCTCACAGTTTCTCTTGCATTTCCTTAGTGCCTACCATGAAACTAGTAGGTACGGAAGTGAAATACTTGAGTGTTGGTGGCCGGTGGCCGCCCTGTGGCACATTTCTCTGTGCCACGCCCTCCCACAGACTCGATGACTCCCAGCCTCGGTCTGGTCTCCCCCGGCCCTGCCGCAGGGTCCTTACCAGTGCAGGGTGCTGGGCCGCCACTCACTCAGCATAATCGGCATGTGCAGCAGAGCTGGTTCCAGGTGAGGCTTTATCCAGGGGTCAAACGACCCGACTGGAACCTGATTGCTCTCCTGTTCTCAGCTCTGTCTCTGAGCCTTGCCTCCATCAGGCCTTGAAGTCCCCCTGGTAATGCTCATAGCACCCGGCCTCTGTGCTCTCTTCTCCTCCATAAGGCCGAGAGCTCGCTCCTCCCGGCATTCCCAGCAAGAGCCCCGAGCCGGACCCTGCAAGGACCAACTCAAGGTCACGTGTCCTTTCCTGAGGCTGCAGCCCCAGGACTGGGGTGCACTGATTGGCCCCTCCAAAGTGATGTGACGCCCCACCCTGAAATCAGGGCTGGTGGGTTGGGACGAGTGAGGGCTGGGGGCATGGAGGGCTTGAGGGGAAAGTCTTGCTTAGCGCTGCCTCTGGTCTCTAACCATGCATGTGCATTTCTTTCAGGAATACATCGATGCCCACCCTGAGACCATTGTCCTGGATCCCCTCCCTGCCATCAGGACCCTGCTTGACCGCTCCAAGTCCTATGAGCTCATCCGGAAGATTGAGGCCTACATGGAAGGTATGGACAGGTGTGGCTCGCCGTCCACGGCAGGCCATCGTGTGAAGCGGGGGCCGAGGGGTCTCAACTTGTTAAGTACTTTGGGACAGGAAGCAGTTGAATCCCATGAGGGCAGTCATCCCAGGGAGGTCCTTTCATTCTCCTCCTGTGACCTCAGCGTGCTCTTTGGGAGAGTGGCTCTGAGGGTTGTGTGGAGCCCGTGGGGTGGTGATGAAGTGTCCCGATGACACAGTGGTCAGAGAGCAGAGTGTGTGTAGATGGCTCAGCGGCAGGCAGGCGAGTGGAGTTACACAACCGGGCCAGGGAGACAGAAATGAAGGGCCCTTAAACACACGGAGACATGTGACATGGCTGCTGGACCTCGCGGGGTATGCTCTGTTCTCGCAGGTGGGAGCCTCCCCCTTAGCTGTGAGCTTCTCCTGCCAGCTGCAGGCTCCTGTCCCTGGGGACTCGTCTCCCCACCCCGGGAGCAGGCAGCTCCAGAGAAGTCAGGGCTGCCTTTTCAAGGTGTTTGTTTATGTGAGAAGGACTTTTTAGAAAGATTCATGTTAGCAGTAACCTTCTAGTTCTCTTTGCCTGCTGTGTTCCCTGCTGAGGGCTCTTGTTCAGTTTGCAGGAGAAGTGTTTTGCCTAGGCCCTGGGGCTGCATGAGGATTCATCCTAGGGCCAGGAGAGGCAGCCCCATGGCAGGAGCCCCTGCTCCCTGCCGTATAGACATGACTGTGCCCTAACCTGGCTGCCTTAAGCCCTAACCTGGCTGCCTTAAGCCCTGACCTGGATGGTGACTTGGCCCCAGGCATCATCTCCTGTGATGGTGGGATCAGTGGGTCCAGTTTGGCTTATAAGGACAGAGGCAGCCCCTCTGCAAGGGGACCATCGTGGAAATATGAGAGCAGCATTTATTGAGTATGTACTGTGTGCCTGGCTTTGGGTGAGGCCTTCTCCCGATACTCTCTATTTCATTGCTCTTAAAGATGAGCACCATGATCTTTCCCATTTTGCAGATGAGTCACAGAGGCTCTGAGAAGTTAACAGATGTGCTGACACCACGCAACGTACAGATGGCCAGGCCAGCAACCCTCTAGGTCTCTCTGGCTCAGGCTCCCCAGCTCCTACTCCCTCAGCACAACTTCTTGCCCCCAGCCAGAGGGCCGTGAATCTAGCAAGCACCTGACATGGGTGCAGCTGAGGACCTTGTCCCCCAGCGTTGGTGAGCCCTTGGTCCTCTCTGAGGAGTGCCCTGCGGGAGAGCGGGCTACCAGGCCCGGCTGTCCTGAAAGGAGTCTTCAGGCCTCTTTCCCTTGGTGCCTGACACTCACCAGCAGGGCGTAGAGAATGCGGGTGTCGTCCTGGGGCCCCACGTGGGCAGACTTTCTCTGCACGCCAGCCGTCCTTCTTGCGTGGTCTGGCGTGGTCAGCCTCTGCCGTCAACCTCCCGTCCCTCTGCGCTCCTTTCCTGGGTCTGTCCAGAGTCCAAATGGGGAGAAAGAGCTGCAGTGACGTTCTCGCTGAACGTCCCCTTCTCGGACCGTCTTCTCCTCAGTCTTCTGTGGGTGACGTTTTGGCCAAATGTTGGTTCTGGAAGGACAGCATCCTCTTTCCAGAAGGCGTGTTTGTTGGACACTATGAGGGGACAGGAGATTATATTAAAGTACGAGAAGGCCCAACTGGCGGAGGAGGATGGTAGGTAGGTCAGCAGCCACATCTCAGGTCCTGGACAAGAGCGACACATCTGGTGGGATTCGGGAAGGTGCTGGGAGGGGCTTTTTCAGAGCTTAAAAGCACAGGCTTCGGAGGGAGACAGACCGAGGTTGGGTGTGGATCTGGGCACGTGCTAGTCATGTGGTCTTGGACAAGTCAGGGGCTCCGCTTCTGCCGGTGGTCTGGAAGATGTGAGGAATAACTGGTTCATCACAGCTGTCAGGATGATTGGGATGGCATCTGTAGAGCACTTAGCACGGTGCCTGGCCCACTGGGTCACCCAGGAACGGCAGCTGCTGAAGCCAACCCTACCACGACGGCAGGGCCCAAGCGTCTGGATTGGGTCTCAGAGTGTCTGAGGTTTTCAGGAGCGAAAATCAGGGCCGGGGCTCAGGGTAAGCCCGGGCTGGGGGTGTGAGCGTGCACAGTGTGGTCAGGGAGCACGAGCCGGTGATGAGGCTGGACCTCGGCAGGCACAGGAGACAGCGTGTGAATGGCACGAGGAGAGGCAGGCCCAGGAGACAGGCAGCGGGGAGCTCTGTCGCCTGCTTGCCAGACACTGGAGTTGGGCTTCTCCTGGGGGCATGAGTGGGCAGGGGAAAGTCCCAGTTCAGTTGGGGGATTAGAAAGTTTAGGAGCTGCCCACCAGGGAGAGGTGTGGGTCATCCAGGAGAGAGTCCAGTCCCCTTGAGGTCCAGCAAGAGCTTGTTGGCCAAAGCCTAGAGCACACTTGGGCGCTTGGTCCTAGGCTGGCAGGAAATGCTGGATGGGTGGGGCGTGAGTGCTGCACCCTGGATTTTCCTTATGGTGTGTGCCGAGGCTGGGCTTGCATTCTTCCAGGAGGGCGGTCGGAGCCTGGGACTTCCTGGAGCCCTTGCCTGCCCACCCCGGGGCTGCCCACCAGGGGGGGGCTGTCCATTCCCCAGCACTGCTGGGTGGGTCCCTGCTGGGTTCCCCCCCTGCCCTCTGCAGAGGCAGCACGGCTTCCCGGGAGGTGCATCCTGGGCCCTCCTCCGGCCCACTCCCTGCTATTCCTGGAGGCCTGCAGCCTTTTTAGGCATATGGTAAATGGCCATAATTACCCTTGAAGTTCCCTCAGATAATAATAGCAATCTAAGTGACAGTGCTTTTGTGTTGGGAGAAGGGGCTTGGCAAGACTTCCTGGAGTTGTCACCATCCCTCATGCTAAGGCTGCTCTCCCTGTTCTCAGAGAACCTGAGTGGCTGCAGGGAACAGAGCGGGAGGCTGCTGCAGGGCTGCCTGGGTCCTTGTTGATGGGCAGGGGAGGAGACGGCCAGGGCCCCTTGCTCTGCAGTGGGGGTGGGGAGGGGGCCATGGCTCATAGGGAGGCCAGGGTAGCAGGCAGAGCACTTGCACCGAGCGTCCACACTCAGGTGGGCGTCTGTCTCCCTGCAGAGCATCTGCGTGGAGAACCTCTCCCTCCCCTTCCGCATCAGAGAGGCTGTGAGGCCTGCTGCTGGAGCTCGTGGCCTCGCCCGTCTGAGTCTCTGGACGGCCTTTGGTCTGTGCCATCTCAGTCCCACGTTCCCACAGCTCAGCCTTACCTACATCAGAGCCTGGAGGGGAGCAGGGTCATTGCTCTGCCTCGGATCTGTCAGCCTCAAACCCACCCACTCAGTTGGCAACAGCGGAGACCCAAGATAATGGTGGCTTAAATGAGATGGGACTTCATCTCTGGCAACAGCCCAGAGGAACCCCATCCAGCACTGGTGTGCGGTGGCAGGGACCCCAGCTTCTTCCGGCTGCCTATTCTTCCCTAGCGTGGCCCTCCTGATCCCAGATGGAGGCTGAACCTCCAGCCCTCGCATCCGAGATCTAGACATTAGGATGGGGACAGCACAACTAAGAACAAGGAAGCAAAGGGGAGTAAGCCCTAGCTGTCGTTTAAGGAAGGATTCTGGAAGCTACAACGTGACATTCTCTTTTTACATCTCTGGTCAGAATTAGTCACATACCGAGCTGCAAGGGAGTTGGGAAATACAGTCCTTGTTCTGGACAGCCATGTGCCCAGCTAAAATTTGGTTGTTTTGTCACCGTGGGAAGAAGAGCCGGAGTGAGTTTTGGAGAATCGTGAGCTGTCTGCCATGTCACCTCCCAAGACATGGGCCTCTGCCTGGGGACCCACCTTGCCCATGGGTGAAGACCTTGGGATGACCATTCCTCCTCTGGGTGGCCAGGGGTGTGGCCTCAGCCTGTGACCTCATGGCAGTCCCATCTGTGCAGCCGTTGGAGACCACGAGGCCTGGAGGCTTGCAGAGGGACACGCCCCCTGGTTTTCTCTCATAGAGGATGGCTTCTGGGAGGCAGCCACTTGGGGGGACACGCTTGCACCCACGCCCACGTCCCTCCCCACATCCGCGTCCCTTAGGCAGAGGCACAGGCAACACTGAGCCTGGATGTGATTCAAACCACGCACAGAAGCCTCCTAGAAATTAAGCCTTGCCTGGTGCAGGCATGGGGGAGGGAGGGAGGAGCCCGCGGTGACAAACTGTGATTTGCCTGGCAGGCGTTTGCAGGCCGTCTCTTCCGTTGGCTGCTCACTCTGCCACACAGGGCCAGGGTCCAGAGATGGAAGCCGCAAGGCCAGTCGCCACCCTAGGCTGAGCGATTCTGGGCAAGACTCTAGCTGGCTTCTGAACTGGCTGCAGCCATGTGCAAGAAGGCACCTGAGCCATGACTGGATGTCCTGGGTTTGTGCCCTGTCCCCAGGGGCAGCAGGTGTGGAGAGTCTCAGGCCACAGGGCAACAGGCTGGAGAGGTCCTTGACTGCTCTGTTGACTTTGGGGTAAGGGGTGGCTCTCCAGAAGCTCCCACACATGTGTTGCAGGTGACAGATGGCCTGTCCTGGACGCCTGGCCTCCCTGGTGAGGGGGTGTGCATACCACAGACCGAGCATTTCTGCCTGTGGTTTATGGGAATTTAATCAGAGCTCATCTTGGAGGCCACTTGAAAGCTAGACTGAAAATGAGTAATCTAGACACCAAGTGAAGAGAAAATAACATTCCTTAGAGTCTGGGAGAAAGAATTCCCCGAAGAGCCTCTGCCTGGGGGGTGGGGAGGACTGCAGGGTGGGTGTTTGTAGGTTGGGGGGGTTGCACTCAGAGTCAGGGGCTGGCCGTCCGCCCTTGGTGAGCTGCAAAGGCCTTGGAGGCTAAGGCCAGGCCTCAGACCTCCGTCCATCCCCTGCCCTGCGTGGCCTCTCTGAGCTGTGCTCTTGTCAGCTCTCAGGCAGGCACTTAGCGCTTACTAGGTGCCAGGCACTGCATTAAGAACTTTAAATCTAGTAAATGCTAATTTAGCGCACATGATGCCCCTGTGAGGAAGGTTCTGCTTTCATCCCTGTTTTGGAGATGAGGACACTAAGGTGCATTGAACTGAATCACTTAAGGTCACAGAGCTACCAGGGGTGGATCCGGGATAGGGAGCCACACAGTCTGGGTCTGCTCTTAGCGGCCCTGTGTGTACTGCCTCCTGCTCCCCCAGCCCCTGTGGCTGACGGGAGGCCGAGGTGAGGATGGATACCGTCAGAGACTCTGCACCTGTGGGCAGGTCATGCTATCCAGATGATACTGGCCAGAGAAGGTCCCCAGGGTCCACCAGCTTCTCTGCTTCAAATGGTCACTCAATCTCTGCCCCACACTGTTACCGGGGAAGGAACAGAATCCTGCCGCCTTTCTGAGGGCAGCAGCACATCAGAGTAGGAAAGAATGAGGGGCCTTGTGGCTGGCAGACCTGGGCCGGAATCTTAGCACACCTGGGCCAGTCACTGTGCCTGAGTCATTTGCGAAGCGGTGTTGACCCTGCCCCAACACTCCGAGTGCCCGCCTGGCCAGCCCACGGGGCCAATACTGAGGGGACAACATGCCCCACTGAGGGGTCTGGGGTGAGGGAGGACAGAGTGCCAGGCCCCACATACTGACCAGGGAGGTGGGGGCCCCTCGGGGGGTGGGTGCTTGGCTATAGTTCCCCTTCCTGGACTTTAGGGAAGTGTGGGAGAGACACTGTCCTCATTTCCACATCGGCCACCATCTGCCACCCAGGCAGAGACCCCTCCTTTCAGGTAGGGTCTGCAGAGCAGGGTGGTGCTTAGGGCCCCTGGAACACCCCCGCCCCGGGGCGGCTGAGCACCAGTTGTGGCCCAGGCCACGGTAGGTGCCTCGTGGGTCTTGGGAGGCAGCAGGGACTGAACCCTGCCCCTGCTCTGAGTCCTCATGCACCTCCCTTCCGGGACCCGCCAGGTCAGTGCCCTGCCTGGAGCTGGGGGCAGAGGATGAGAGGGTGCCTGTGAGCGCTTGGGCCCAGGCCTGGTCCAGATGGGCAGCCCCTCCTGTCCTCCTCGCCGATCCTCCTGACACAGCTGCTATATTCCTCCTTCATAGGCGAGAACTCGGACCCCTGGGGAGGTAACTTGTTTGAGGTTTCAGAGCTGGTATGTCTTAAAGCCGAGCTCCGTGTTGAAGCCCAAGCTAACCTTCCTGCCTCACTCCAGACATCTGTTTTGCAGCTAGCTCTCTGTGTCCTTCCTGCCTTCTGACCTCTGCTGGCCCCTGGTGGGGCTGCTCCTGTTCCTGGCTCAGGGCAAAGGCCAACCCCACTGCAGGAGGCCTGGGGCCAGGGCTGCCCTCGCTGCCATCCAGGCATCCTGCCCCGCGGGGGATGCTCCACCCTCCACCCACAGCCCTCTTCGGAGGTCCCTTTCTGAGATGAGCTCTGTCAGCTCCCAGGGACCCAGGAACCCTAAAAGCATCAGCCCTGCTGGCCAGACTCTCAGCCGAGGCAGCAGAGGCCAGAACACACTGAGGGCAGAATCGGTTCCAAGGAGCACCTCCCCAACTCCACCCGCCCCCATCCCCTCTCCTGCACCCCACAGCCAAGGCCCACAGGCCCACAGGCCCACTCTAGGGCCCTTCCTTGGCATCTGCCCACCCTGGCCTAGCTGCAGCAGGGGATGAGGGGTCCCTATGTATACTGGGAGTCAGGATGAGTGGACCCCCAGCTTCCCTCCAGCAGCCTTACCCCCCTTTTGCTACAGTACAGGGGGCTGTGCCTGGAGGGCAGTGGCCCTGTTGCCTGGGTTCAGCTGTTCTTGGAGAGGTCTTCAGTCCAGGCCTCCTAAGGGCCCTGGTAGAGACAAATGGCTACTGGGCCCTGCCAAGCTCCTGCTTGCTCAGCCTCGGTCTAGAGCGCGGGTCTACAGGCTCCCCACAGAGATTCCCAGGAGTGAAATGAGCTCTCACGGAGGCTGGTCAGGAACCCCCTGGAGGTACAGATCCATTCTTGGGAAAACAAACCCATCCGCTCTCTCAGAGCTTAACCTTGCTGGGCCCTCTGAGCCTTCAGGACTGTGGCAGGGACCCAGCAAGGCAAGAGCTGCCCCTCCACCCACAGCCACCTCCCTCTGGCCTTACCCAGCTCAGTGGCTTCTGGACGAGATCCCGACGTGGTCCAGGTGGGCCTGCCAGGCTTCCTGCTCACCTGTCACACACACAGGCTGCCTGGTCCTGCCCCCGGCCTTCCTGCAGAGCCTTCGGGGAAGCCCTGTCTCCTCCCCAACCACAGACAGCCCCCGTCAGGAGGCGCTGCCCCAGTCACCCGGCCAGGCTCTGACCGCTCCCCGAGGCCGTCCCTGCAGACCCTGAGTTTGCAGGGCAGACCCTGGGCATTGGTGAACCAGACTGTTTGGGACCTCTGGCTTCCTCTCCCAAATTCCTTTCCCCTCACCATGGTGACTAAGCCTCTCCAGACTCAACACTCACAGGAACCTTCTTTCTCCTTCTCATGCGAAGAGTCTTCCAGTCCCCCGGTAAAAAATCTCCACATCTTTTCCCAGGATGTCGTAGGGCCAGACGGGTACTCAAAACCTCCTCATTGGTCAGGTCGATCAGAAAGTACCTGACACCAGCCATTTACACTTCAGTGTGAGTTTCCCGCCCACTTACTGTCTTTCTTGAGCTCTCCAAGCCCCTACAACAACTGCTCTTCTCCATGTCTTTAAAGATGAGGAAAGAGGCTCAGCGTGGTTGCAGGACTGACCCAGGGCCACTCAGCACCTTTGTGACCCTCAGCCTAGTGCTCTCCCCATGGGACCCACACCTCGGCAGGGATCTTGTCGGAAGCAGCAGCACAGTGAATCTAGAGTCAGACTGCCTGGGTTTGTGCTCTCTGCTGAACACCCAGCTGTGTGCTTCTAGCATGTTATTTGATTGCATTGAGCCTCAGCTTTCCTATCTGTAAAATGGGGAGAGGGATAATGATAGTGACATCTTCCTCATAGCGTTGTGTAAGGATTCTTCAGTAGGTGGGAGCTCTCCTGGGGGGCAGTGCGTTGTGGGTTTCAGATCACACCCTGTGTGCTGCGACCCTGCGAGTCCTGTGTTCCTGAACTGGCATTTAGCACAGCACTAAGTGCAGCTGCCGCCCAATGCCCTTGCTGGACCAGGCCCCGCTGGGCCAGTTGCTCCTGCTCTGTCCTTTCTCCCCAGGTACCCAGCCCCATGTTTGCAAATACAGAGCCTGGGTTTATCTCCCCACACAAGGAGTGTTTTCAGGGTGAGCCATCGTGAGCACAGGTGGGCTTTTTTCATATCTTCGTTGGCGTTTAGATTTATAATAAAGCTGACATTGTACAGGGTCATTTGGTAGCATTTTTATTTTTGAGCAATTTTAGACATACAGAAAAGTTGCAAAGATAGTGCATGAAGTTCCCGTATGTGCTTTGCACAGCTTCCTCCAGTGTTGACATCATATGTGACCATGACATGGTTATCTAAACCAGGAGGTTGACATTGATGCCAATACTGTTAATACTATTAATTATTCTAACTTCCCCAGTTGTCCCGTTCTTACCTGTTTCCTGGTCTGGTTGTCATTCTCTGTGCTCTCCTGCCATCTGGGATGGAACTTCAGGGTGTTTATCCTTCATGACAGTGACACTTTGGAAGAGCCTGGACATTTATTTAGCAGAGTGCCCCTCCATTTGGGTTTATCTGGTGTTTTCCATGGTTGGGCCGAGTTATGCCTTTGGGGCAGGAATGCCACCCAATGCCACTGGTCCCTCTTAGCACATCGTGTCCGGAGACTCACGATGACAGTGTCTCAGGTATGCTCAGCAGCAGTTATTTGGTTAAAATCTGCTAGGTTTTTTACTATAAATTTTTAATTTTTTCCTTTGTAGTTGGCAAGAATCTTGTAAGAAGCTACTTTGTACATATCCTGTCTCTCGTTGTACCTTTGCTGTGCTGTTGTAGCATCCACTGATGGTTCTTGCCCACAACAGTTCCTACTGTTGCATGGTCTTGTTTGCCAAATGATCCTCATACAGCTGCACTGGAACATGACAGGAACCCCTTGCAACTTTGCAGACATCACAGGGCACGAGTGGCACCTCGTGGAGCCCCACCATGGTCTCATGTAAGCAAAAGGAAAGGCTAAAATAAAGGAAAGGAGGAAAATGTGTCAGATATGTTGTAGAAATCAGGATTTCATGTTTCTTTGTTGCAGGACTTCTCAGAGCCTTTAATGTGTTAATGTGAATCTTCAGTCTAGTGGGGAGGTTGTACTAAATTTCACCACCAATTGTAAGATGCACTGATATTTTAAATTCTAGTAAGAAAGAAAAAAAATTATGTAAATTGTGACAAAATACTGATTATGAGACACATCTCAATTTCAGAGATGGAAAATACGAAAAAACACACCTTAGAATCAATGAAATACTGCAGGATTTAGCCTTTTCCTTCTAATCAGCTATGGAGTCCCTCTCTCATTTTTGTGGGGCTTCTGGTGAGAGGCCTGCTCCACTCAGCATACTCAGGAATTCCTGGACCGGGTGAGCCTCCCCTCCATTGGTGGCCCAACCTGTCCCTGTAGTCCAGCTGTTACTGTGCAGGACCCCAATTGCTGGTAACGTGCATACCTGCTTAACCCCAGCCTAACTCCCCAGAGTCAGCTGCTGTTCAGTTTGGAATCTGTCCCCTCCCTTTCTTACACATGTAGAAATATATGTACACTTTTTAGAAATAGTATCATACTACATGTGTCCTGGTACAATTCATTGTCCCCACTTAATATTTATGTTGGCTTCTTCCCATGTTAGCCCACAAAGAGGAGAGAATTAGGTCTGCCCCTTTGATGACAACATAATATTTCAGCATGTGAATGAATGAATGATTCATAATTTCTGCTGGCCTCGTAAGGTCATTCCAGTTGTGTTTGGATTTTTTTTTTTTTTTTTTTTTTTGGAATTGGGCTGCAGTAGACAGATCTCTGTGTATTTCTGTAAAATTAATCCCTAAAGTGGAATTTCTCGGCTGAAGACTATGAACATTCCTCACGTTGGCGGATCTTGCTGGATTGCCCTTCATTGCCCTTCAGAAAGTCTGGACGCATTTTACCCCTGGTTGTGCCAGTCTGCCTAGGGGAAGTGATATCCAGCTCATCTCACTTTGCGTATCTGCCATTATTGGCAAGATCGAGCATCCCGTCATGTGTTCATTGGCCCCATTTGAATTTCTTCTGTGAGTGAATCATTTCATGTTGTCTGCCCGTGTTTTTTTATTGAGTTGCTTGGTCTGTTTATTGACTGATTAGAACCCTTTTTATTTGAAAGAAATTATCCCATTGTTAAGAAATATGGACCATTTCACCATTGCAAGCACCGTCTTTGTGCTGGGGCCAAGCTCAGATGTTCTGCTTTTAGAATAGGTATTGCCAGAACAAGGGCTCCAAACGTTTTAAAAACGTCTTGAATGCAGGCAGGCTGCTGCGTTCTGGGAGCTGGAGCTGAGTGGGGGCAGTGAGCATCTGCCCCGGGCCCGGAGGGGCTGTAAATCAGGGGAACAGCTGCCACGGAGTCTGTCCACATTTCTAGCAGCCGCCGCCAGGCTTAGACACTGGGCTCAGAAATGTCTGTGCCTCCGCCTGGGCCAGTGCCTGGCTCCCCCCATCCTGGGCTGTGGACATTCCGGGTGCAAACGGCTCTCTGGCCCCACAAAATGAGACGGGTCACTAGCTAAGTCAGACGGGAGTCAAACTGGTCCAGCCAACCATGGCACACTTCACCAGGTCATGATGTCATGGCATTTGGGGCCCTCTGTCTGTCCAGGAATGATTCTCTCCCCCCAGGTGCAGGCTGGGTCCCCATCCTCCAGTGTTTTCCCACAACAGCTCACCTGTAGTCAGTGAGCTCACTGAGTATTGAGCCACTGACAGGGAGGCTGCAGTTGCGGCAAGGCCTTCCGGGAGCAGGCAGGGGCTGTAGCCACTGGTGAAATGCCACTCTCCTTCCCCAGCCACTCCAAATAACACTATTAGGGTTAGTAACTGAGTGGACCAGTTTCCTATTGCCGCATGACAGAGGACAACAGACCATGTGGCTTACAACGGCATCCGCTATCTCACAGCTGGGTGGGGCAGAAGCCCGAGTGGTGTGGCTGGGTCCTTGCTCAGGGTGTCACAGCTGGGCTAAGTGCTGGAAACCCCGGGAACAAATCCACCTCCAAGCTCACTCTGGTTGTCAGAACCCAGTTCCTTGGGGCTGTAAGACCGAGGTCCCAGTCCTTGCTGGCTGACAGGTCCTATAGGCCCTGTGTCCCTTCTCATATGGCCCCTCCATCTGCAAGCCAGCCCCAGTGGTCCAGTCTTTGTGCCTTGAATCTCCCATGTCCTCTCCCGAGAAAACACTGTGTGTGATGGAGTAGGGCCGACCTGGCTCCCCCATTTGGTTACATTACGTCACAATGTAAGGTAACCTAATCACCAAATAATACCCATCGCATGGACAGTCAAGTCCACCAGGGGACAGAGACTCTTGAGGGCTCCTTAGGATTCTGCCTGTCACACTGAGCAGACTCAAGGGTTTTTCCTTACGTGCTTCTAAGTTCAGTGGAATTTAGTTGGTAGTATTAAGTCTCTCTGGGCCCTGTCACCTGTGCCGGGCATCTCCGGGCATGGGGCCCCTGCCCACGCCCTCACCTGGGTGGCATCTCTTGCCATATGGCCCTCACGTTCTACACTGCAGCCGTGCCAAGCCCCATGGGCACCCCCTCTTGACCCTCGGCACTTGTCCATGGTGTTCTGTCTGGAATACCCTCAGTCCTCTTGACTAGCTCCAGCCTTGGGGTTTGGTTCAGGACACTCCTCCTAGAAGCCCTCCTGGCTGCACACTCCCCTCCCCGTGCGCGCCCCTGTGCCCTCCTCCCTTTTCGGTCACACACATCCCGTTGCATTGTCACTGGCTGCTGGCTGCTAGCTGCTCTCTTTTTCATCCAATTGTGGGGGCCTCAAGGACAGGGAGCAAGTCTTTGGGGACCTGGAGTCCCCAGGTCAGGACCTGGAACCTAGTAGGTGCTCAATAAACGTGCAAAGGAGGGAAGGATGTTTTCAAGAGTTAGATGCATAACAAGCAGATGCACTGGGGGAGCCTGTGAGCAGAGACGCCCCGGGGGAGGGCTGACTTTGACAGGTGGGGTCATGGGCTTGGGGAGGGGGCGGAGGTCCTGGCCATCTGTGGGGCTCTCGCAGAGGTTGTATCTGAAGCGGCTCTGAGACAATGGGCTGAGCTGCAGGAAGGCAGGAGCCATTCCAGGGAGCGGGGGCAGGATGTTCAGGAGAAACAGGGCCATCTGTGTTGCTGGAGAGAGCCCCATGCTGAGCCCCAGGGGGCCTGGGGTGCCAGTTTCGACTTTGCCTGTGGGTGGGGGCAGGGAGGCTGTGGGGAGGCTGCTGCCGTGTCAGGGAAGGGACAGAGGGCTCGGTGAGGGTGGTGGCAGTGGGCAGGAGTAGGAGGCACGGAGCCCAGAGGTGGACAGGCAGCCCTGGCAAGCGTCTGGGCGGCCAGAGGACGAGGTGAGGAGAAGGAGACGCAGGGCAAGCCACAGCCGTGATTGTGTGCCAAACCCGCAGGGGCTGGACAATGCCACGGGGGCACCAAGGGGTGGGCTGGATGCCCCCATGGCTACCAAGAAAGGCCACGAGGGAGGGGCCCTTGTAAGCGACAAATTGTAATAAGCCCCCAGCCTGGGCCGAATCCTGGGGCTTCTAGTCGACAGAGATGGCAAGGAGTGTCTTCGTCGGGGGAGGCGCAGCACAGGGGAAGGCCCAGTGGCTAAGAAAGGTCCCTCTCAGTGACAGCCTTTCTTGTGCTGGGGTTTGGGGCTGGCACTGGCCCGAGTGGCCTTGCTGCCACTGTGGCATCACTGTGGCATCAGGGACCCAGGACCAGAGCCGTCCTCTTTCCTCCCCTCTGCACAGGCCCTCAGAGAAGACTCTGCGAGGGAGCTCACCCTGCTGCCTCAGGGCCTCTGCCTGGCCAAGGACACTGTTGGGCTGGGGACGCTCCTTGGGTTTTCCCTGATCCTGTTCTGCCGACTGGCAGCCCCAGATCCACCCTTGTATTCCAGGCACGAGGATGCTGGGTCAAAGCTGCGCATTCTGCCAGGAGAGTGACGCAGGTCTCGGTGGCCCTCTGGGGGTAGCTTAGAAATTTGCTGCTGAGCTGCTTTCAGAGTCCGAGTTCTGTCTTGGTGGGGGGATGGACGAGAAGGCTCTGGCTCCTTCAGTGTCTGAGGTCAGGAGAAGCATCCCTGGGAAGGAGGAGCACGTTGCCCCTCAAGTATCTCCAGTCTCTGGCCTCCCCCGGGCCTCGTCGGGCCAGGCAGAGCAGTGGTGGGCTCTCTAAGGTCATCTGGGATTTTTTTAAATGGTGGCCCTTGAAATACCACTACTAGTCATGATCATGACGGGAGGGATGGTGGAATCACACTCCGTGTCTGCTGCGTGCTGGTTTCTGTTCTGAGTGCCTCGTGTATTAGCTCCTTTGGTCCTCACGCAATTCCACGAGCAGGACTGCTCTTATCCCCATTTTGCAGATCAGGAAACCAAGGCCCATGAGGTAAAGTCACTTTTTCAAGGTCACGCCAACCCAGGCAGTGTGAGTGCCCAGCCCAACAGCTCCAGGGGCCAGCCTCACGGTGTGAGGGAGGCACAGCTGGCCCGGTGCCTGCATCCTGGTCTCTGAAGCAGGACAGGAACCTCCCAGACTCCTTCCAGCCTCCATATTCCTAAGCGGGCGTGATGAGAGTGGAGAGAAATGAGGCAGTTCCCCAGTGGTTCAGGACGTGGCTTGGAGCCCAGTGCGGGACCCCCACTCTGCTGCATGTTGGCTTCGCTCTCGACCACGTAACCACTCAGGGCCTCCGGTTCCTCATGTGCAAAATGGAGCTGGTGACGGTGATCTGTGCCACGGCATTGCCATAAAAGTCATGTGAGTTGGCGCCTGCAAGCGTGTGGTGCTGGCCTGGAGCGCACTGCATGTGCCCATCGTGGTGGCACTAAACACGTCATCGCCGTGAGCCGCTGTTCTGGTTGTCAGTTACCGTGGAAGCCGAAACAATGGCTTGAAACAATAACATACTTACTTTGCTCCTAAGTCTGCAGCTTGACTGGGCTCAGCCCGGCACTTCTCCGTGGCCAGGCAGTCTTGCACGGCTGCCCAGCACGGCCACGGTGCAGAAGCCAGACTACTTACCTGGCGGCTCGGGGCCCCAGGGCTTGTTCCCAAGAAAGAGAGCCTCTTGCGGCTTTACTTCCAGAGTCCGTATTCTATCCTTCTGTGAGGCTGTAGGGCCAGCTCACGTCCAAAGGGACAGCATTTAGAGTCCACCTCATAATGGAGAGAGGCGTGTAAGAAATTGGTTCACATAATTGTGGAGGCTGAGAAGTCCCAGGAGAGCCGGTGGTGTAAGTTCTAGTCCAAGTCCGAAGGCCGAGGGCCAGGAGAGCCGGTGGTGTGAGTTGCAGTCCGAGTGTGGAGACGGATGTCCTGGCTTGGAAACAGGGAGGCAGGGGTGTGAGTGTTCTCACCCCGCCTTCTGTTCTAGTCAGGCCTTCAGCCGATTGGATGGGGACTCACGCGGGGAAGACAGTCTGCTCCACTCGGTCTGCTGCTCCACATGCCGGTCTCATCTGGACACTGCAAATGTGTGGGCCGCCCGTGGCCTGGTCACGTCTGCACAGAGCAGTGTTGTAGTCTCCGGGCAGGTCCCAGGCACTCAGAGGTGAGCAAGGCAGCCGCAGGCCCTGCCCTCTCTGGGCCTCCCCGTCAGGGGGGCAGACACCACGCAAGCCTCTCCGCCAGAGTGACCAGGCGCCGGGGTGGGGACGCTGAGCCTGTGCTCAGGGGTGGGAGCTTGATTGAGAGACTGAGCGAAGCTCATTTTGTCCAGAGTTCGGAGGTTGATGATGGCGGAAGGAGAGGGAGCTGGAGGTGTGGGCAGGCCCTCGACTGTGGAGGACTCAAGGCCGGGAGGAGCCTGGACACGCCCCCTGAGATAGTGGGAGCTATGGAGCAGTGGCTCAGCCTCATCTGGGGCCCCACGGATCACACCTGCTCATCCTCCCTCACCCACCCGCAAACAGGGAGGCACGTCCACACCCTCCTGCAGTCCTGGCCTGGGCCCCTGGCCCCGAGGCCTCCGAGGGCACCGCTTGGCCTGTGTGGTCAGGGGCCTGGGTGATGGTACAGACCTCTCAAAGGAGCCCTGGCCTTCCCTCGCACCCGTGGTCCTCACGTGACCCTTCTTTTCCCCAAATACTCTGGGCGAACTCGCCGGCTGAGCAGGCTAAGTCCTGCCTGGGGCTTCCCTTGCCCCTGGGGCACCTGCAGGGGCTCCTGTGTCCCTGTGCCTGGTGCTCACGAGATGCTGCTCACTCCTGAGGAGCCCTCCAGACCCCTTCATGGGTTCAATATGGGCCCCGGGGTCATTGGGTGGACCTCAGTGAGCAAGGGGGAGGCGGACCAAACTCCAGCTGGTCATAGTGGCAAAGACTGACCCAGTGCTTAACCGCCTACCGCACGGTCTCAGCGCGCTAACTCACACTCACTCGTTTCTCACAGCAACCTCTGCAGCAGGTGCTGTTGTCCCCAACTCGCAGGTGTGGAAACTGAGGCACAGAGAGGATGAGTGGCCAGCCCAGGGTGAGACAGTGGATCTAGGATTGGAACCCGGCCCTTAGTATGCACCACTGCACGCACCCCAGCCTGCCCACGGCCCTTGGCGGGGGGCTGCTGCATCCGCCTCAAGGGCTGCAAGGGTGAGGGTCCGCTGCTCCTGGGAGCCGCCCAGAGCCGCAGCCGAGTTTCAAGTGGCTCCTTGTCCCCACATCCCCAGGACACACCAGCTTCAGGGCCTGGAACTTTTAGTTCCTTAACAAACAAAACAAAACATGTTATTTCCATTTTCTCTCGTCCAGGACTGTTAATGGGCCTAAAGATACACCCATGATGTCACTGCTGTTCAGTTGTTTCCATCCTTTTTGAAGCCCCACAAACCCCCCTACAAATCCAGCCTGCACTGGCCCTGCCCTCAAGGGGCCTCGGGCTGCAGGGAGGTGACTCAGCTGCCCCAAGCTAGTGCAGGGGGGAGTGCAGGAGGGATGGCTGTGTAGGTGTGAGGGCGAGGGCCATGCTCTGGACGCAAGGAGGAGGGAGCCGGACACGCCGCTCTCCTGAAGGAGGGTGGGGACGTGGGCGGGGAGGCTGCCCCGCCTGGGACAAGGGCACATAGTTGGCTATGGCCGGGTACCTGGAGCGCTCTGGGGTGGGCCAGGTGGACAGGACATTGTCCTGCAATGGTGAGGATGTGCCCAGCTGCTCACAAGTTGCTCTAAGTCCTTTGAGATCTGGAAACAATTCTGTCTTCTGCTTCCTCTCATCTGAGTCCTGTTGTGCAGGCCCTGCGTGGCGTCCCTCTCCTGGCCCCGGCCCACAGCGGCTTTCTGGCCCCCACATGCCTGTGACTTGAGTGTTGGGTATTACTGGGTGGCTGCCATCGTCATCGCTGGCCAGAAAGCCATTTGGGTTGTTTTCAGAGCTGCTGCCAGGGGGAAACTTGGTTCACCCAGAATGCACAGAACGTCTTTCCTGCCTAGAGCTCGGCAGCACGCGGCTCCTGTCTCCTGACTGCGTAACAGCGGCAGGGTGGGGGAGGGTGGTGACTTTGGACAGTCAGACACTAAACAAGTCCTGAGCACTCGAGCTTGCAGATTGGCCCACCAGGCTCATTCAGGTCCTGCTGCAGCTGTCATCAGGGGTGCCCCAGGCCAACAGTATCAGTCGGTGTCCCCCTTTCTTCCTTTGGGGCTGTGCTGGCTCTCTGCCCCCTTCCTGTTGTTTCCGGCACTCACAGCCCACTTCCTCCACCTGTCAATTCATCTTCACCCAGGCACGCTTAGCAAAGGGATGGCCCTTACATAAGCCTGCCTTCTCCTGTCCCCAGGGGACATACTACCTAGTTACTGAATCAGAACCCAAGCGTGTGAAAATTTAACAGAGTGCAAGAGATGAACGACAAAACAGGGTAGCGATGCAAGAAAGGTGCTGGGAAAGTGTGGCTGTCGGTAGAAGCCGCCAGGTGAGTGCTCTTTGGGGGCAGCGGCAGCAGCAGACAGTTGGTTCTCCACAGCTCGGGGAAGAGCTGGAGCTTGGTGGGGCTTGGAAGAGTGGGTTGCTGCCAGGTGATGGGGAGGAGGAAATTCCCAGAGGTGCGGGCAGCACGGTCAGGAGCCAGGGTTTGGCTGGGACGGATCTTGGGTTCTGCAGTCAGAGGGGCGCTGGGCGGTGTGTTTGTTTGCTAGGGCTGCATAACAGTGCGACAGGTGAGAAATTTGTCATCCCACGGTTCTGGAGACCAGAAGTTTCAGCTGCAAGCTTTGGCAGGCTTGATTTCTTCTGAGACTTCTGCCCGTGGCCTGCAGACGGCCGTCAGCTCCCTGTGTGCGCGTGGTCTTTTTCAGTGTGTCTGTGTCCTGGTCTCTTTTTGTAAGGACACAGTGAGGTTGGATTAGGGCCCACACTAGTGACCCTATTTTACCTTAATTACCTCCTTAATGACCCTGTCCCCCAATGCAGCCCCATTCTTGGGCACAGAGGGTTGGGACACAATTCAGCCTGTCACAGGAAGGTACACAGGGTCAGGCTGCAGAGGCCTGGAAGGGCCACGGGCTTCACTCAAGGGGGTGTGGACGATTCTTGGGCAGGGCTGATTCTCCGTGCAGGTGAGAGCTTTAGAGAGCAGTTTACCCCAGGTTCAGAGTCAGCTGGCTGGCTCCAAAGCTGCACCTTCAACGCCCATCTCCCCTCCTTCACCCATCCCTGTTCTGTCACGTCCACCTGTTTGTCAGTGGTCCTTTTGTTTTCTTGCTAGTTATAGACCTGCTGCCATTCAGATGAGAGTGAGGTCGCCTGGCGGAGTACGGGCGGTAAGGTGTGACTTGGACGCCAGCTCTTGTCCTGGCCCTGCTAGGAACTTGTGTAGCCTTGAACTAGTCTCTTCCCCCTCCCTACTTGTGAAGGGGTGTGTTTGGGACTTGCCCATTGCCGTGGGCCGTCCAGCGTCACAGCTCTGATTTGGGTGGCAGAGAGGGAAGGTTGGAGCATTTCTGTTTCCCAGGGGCTGATGTTAGCTCCCAGAAGAACACAACCCACCATCGAACCAAAAAAAGTCTCTTTCCAACTCCCATCCAAAAATAAAGATGACAGATAAACAAGCAACCAGAAGCCTTTTTCAGGGAACCAGAAATAGCCTCCCGGACTCCCAGCACGACTTACTGAAAGTCTTTATCCTGTCTGTTTCTGGGAAGAGCTGCTGGTGATGCCACCACAAGTTCCCCATGATTGAGCTGTCCCTCACGTGGGCAAGGCTGGCCTGTCTGCTGGACCCGAGGTGGTACGGGGGCACCTGGGCTCCACCAGCCAGTGAGGGCATCCGAGCCTGGTTCCCTCCCCAGACCTCCTGCTCAGCCAGGCGACCTCTGTGTCCAAGTGCTGGGCTGCGCTCAGAAGCGAGTCCAGTCCGTGCGTCCTCACAGCATCGTGTTGGGCCTTCGCACTGGCTCTTCCCTCTGCCTGGAAGGCATCTCCCCAGATGCACAGCCTCCTGGCTCAGCCCTCACCTCGTTCAAATCGCACACTCCCACCTCCGCCAGCACCCCTGGCTCTCCGCGTTTTGTGCTTTGTTTCCCCCCAGCTCCAGGCAGTTACACGTTTCACTTACTGTCTGGTTTATTATTTGGGTAGAACATAAGCTCCATGAGGCAGTCTGTTTTATTTATTGCTGTATCCCTAGTTTGTAAAGGCTGAACACATTTTTTTTTTTTTTGGTTGTTTTTGAATGGTTTTAAAAACCAAAATAAGAGCATTAGTAGTTTGTAATTTACTGTGATTTCACAGGCATATCAGGATGATTTTGGCTACAAGTAGCCAGAAACTGGCTCAAGCAGTACAGACGTTGTAGCCTGTCGTGCCCAAAGTCCAGAGTGGGGGTAGGCTCTGAGCATGGAGTGGTTTGCAGCCCCCTGAGGGACATGGTCCTTTCCAGCGTCTACTTCGGGTTCGGAACTGCCTCCACTGAAGGCCAGTTTCCTTAGTGGTGAGTTGGCAGCCAGTTGAGCTTGGAATGTGAGCCCTCCCTGGCAGTGTGATTTGGCGAGTCTCAGTCCAAGCCGCCCACTCCCCAACCCAGAGTAGGAGTGGGCCAGGCAGCCAGCGTGTCTGCTGCACAGATGTGGCCAGCAGGCTCCAGCCTGGGATAAATGAACAAGAATGTGACCATGTGGATGTGCCCTTCTTTCTTGGCACAGCTGGTCCCTGCTACCCCCCAGGCTGCCATCTTACACACCGGAGCCTGAGATTGCAGAAGGGTGGGGGTGTCTGGCATAATGCTGCACGTGGCCCATTTGGTGGCAGTGTCTCATCCTTGCATTTCATCTGGACCCCAAACATCTATCTCTGGAGAAAGATGGGGTCCCCTTGTCCCTCCCTAGAGAGTAAACACTCAGTGGATGGCAGCTATTGCCGCCGGGGGTCTTTTCTTAATTTTTTTTATTGATATAATTCACTTACTATAAAACTTACCTTTTTAAAGTATATGTACAGTTCCATAGTTCTGAATATATTCACAAAATAGTGCAAAGCATCATCACTAATTCTAGAACGTTTTCATCTCCCCCAAAGAAGTGTACCCATTTGTAGTCACTTCCTGTTCCCTCCTCCCCCAGCCCCCGACAACCGTGAATGCCCTTTCTGTCTCCGTGGGTCTGCCTGTTCTAGACATTTCAGATAAATGGGGTCTTACGATATGTGGTCTTTTGTGTCTGGCTTCATCCACTTAGTATAATGTTTTCAAGCTTCATCTGTGTTGTAGCACGTATCAGTACTTCATTCCTTTTAAAGGCTGAGTAACATTCCATTTTGTTTATCCATTCCTCGAGTTGATGGACTTTTGGGCTGTTGCCACTTTTTGGCTATGGTGAATAATGCTGCTGTGAACACTCACAGGCAGGTTTTTGTGTGGACATGTGTTTCCATTCTCTTGGGTATGAGGAGTGGAATTGCTGGGTCGTACGGCAACTGCATTTGACTGTTTGAGAGACTTCCAGACTGTTTCCCAAGCAGCTGCACCATCTTACATTCCCACCAGCATCGTATGAGGGTTTGAATTTTTCCACATCCTCAACAACACTTCTCATCGGCTGTCTTTTTTAGTATAGTCATCCTAGCAGGGGTATGGTGGGATCTCCCCGTGGCTTAGACTGCATTTCCCTGATGGCTAGTGACGTTGAGCATCTTTTCACGTGCTTGTTGGTCATTTGTATGTCTTATTTTGAGAACTGTCTGGATCCTTGGCGCATTTTTAAATCGGGTTATTTTTTTTTTATTGTTTGGTTATTCAGTAGTTCTTTATATATTTTGGATACTAGACCCTTGTCAGATACACGATTTACAAATATTTTTCCCTACTCTGTGGGTTGTCTTTTCACTTTCTTTATAGTACCCTTTGAAGCACAGAAGTTTTTATTTTTGACGATGTCCAGTTTAATCTATTTTTACTTTCGTTGCATTTCCTTTTAGTGTCCTAAGAAGCCATTGCCTAATCCAAAGTCATAGAGATTCACACCTATGTTTCTTCTAGAAAGGGTCTTGCAGTTTTAGCTCTTAGAATTAGATCACAATCCATTTTAAATTAATTTTGTATATGATGTGAGGTAGGGTTCCATCTTCATTCTTTTGCATGTAAATGTCCAGTTGTCCTGGCACCATTTGTTGAAAAGAATTCTCTTTTCTCCCTTGAATTGTCTTGGTCTTGGTACCCTCGTAGAAAATCAGTTAAAATTATAGGTGTTTGGGCTTAACTCTAGACTCTCAATTCTATGCCATTGATGTTTATGTCTGTCCTTATGCCAACACCACATTGTCTCAATTACTGTAGATTTGTAGTAAGTTTTAGAAATCAGCCAATGTAAGTCCTCCAACTTTGTTCTTCTTTTTCAAGATGCTTTGGCTATTCTGGGTACCTGGCATTTTCACGGGCATTTTAGGATCAGCTTGTCAATACTGACAAAAGGAAAGCTAGAACTTTGGGTATCATGCTGATCAATTTGGGAGTATTGCCAGCTAAATAATATCAAATCTCCAAGGCCGGGCACGGTGCCTCAAGCCTGCAATCCCAGCACCTTGGGAGGCCAAGGCAGGAGGATCACTTGAAGCCAGGATTTCAAGACCAGCCTGGGCAACATAGGGAGACCCTGTCTCTACAAAAAATAAAAAACTTAGACATGATGGTGCACGCTTGTAGTCCTAACTACTTGGGAGGTTAAAGCAAGAAGGATCACTTGAGCCTAGGAGTATGAGGTTACAGTGAGCTATGATCACACCACTGCACTTCAGCCTGGGGTGACAGAGCAAGACCCTGTCTCTTAAAAAAAAAAAAAAAAAAAAATCAAATCTCCTATCCATGAACATAGTAAGTCTTTCCATTTATTGAAGTCATCTTTAATAGCTTTCAATGACATTTTGTAGTTTTCAGTGTTTAAGTCATATACTTATTTGTTAAATTTATTCCTAAGTATTTTATCCTTTTTGATGCTTTTGTAAATGATATTTTCTTAATTGCACATTTGAATTGTTCATTGCTGAAGTATATAAATAGAATTATTTTTCATATATTGATCTTGTATCCTACAGCTTTGCTGAACTCACTTATTAGCACTAATAGTTTTGGGGATGTTTTGTGTGTGGATTCTTTGGGATTTTCTATATGTAAAATCATATTATTTGCAAATAGAGATAGTTTTACTTCTTCCTTTCTAATCTGGATGCTTTTTATTTCATTTTTCTTACCTAATGGCCTTGGCTAGAACCTCCAATACAGTGCTAAATAGAAGTGGTAAGAACCGACGTTCATATCTGGTTCTTGATCTTAGGGAGGTATCTGGTCCCACTGGTGAGTGCGGTGTTGTCTGTAAGTGTGGGTTTCGTAGCTGGCCTTTATCAGGCTGAGGACATTCCCTTCTATTCCTAGTTTGTTGAATGTTTTCACCATGAACGGCTGTTAGATTTTGTCAGCTGCTTTTTCTGCATCTATTGATTGAGATGATCATGTCCTTTATTCCAGCGGTCCCCAACCTTGTTGGCACCAGGGATTGGTTTCATAGAAGACAGTTTTTCCACATACCTGATGAGGGCGGGTGATGTTTTGGGGTGATTCAAGTGCATTACATTTATTGTGCAGTCAGACCTCTCTGCTAATGATGATCTGTATTTGCAGCCACCCCCAGCACTAGCATCACTGCCTTTGCTCCACCTCAGATCATCAGGCATATTTTCATAAGGAGCGCGCAACCTAGATCCCTCGCATGTGCAGTTTATAATAGGGCTCGCGCTCGTGTAAGACTCTAATACTGCACTGATCTGGGAGGTGGAGCTCAGGCAGTGATGAGTGATGGGGAGCGGCTGTAAATATGGATGAAGCTTCGCTTGCTCACCTGCTGCTCACCTCCTGCTATGCAGCCCAGCCCCTAACAGGCCAGTACTGGTCCAAGGCCCAGGGACTGGGGACCACAGCTTTATTCATTAACGTGGTGTGTTACCTTGATTGATTTCTGCATGTTGACACTGTTATCATTCTGAGGTTTGCCCCACAGCAGAGGACCATGCTGTTAGGGACTTGAGCTGGGATCTCAATGGGTACTTTTTCTGCTAGGGAGGCCGTGGGCAACAGTGGGGGCTTGGGAGTCAAAGTGCCCAGGTGTGAGCCCCTGGCTGCACCACTGGCTCACTGTAACTCTACACAGGGAATGTCACCTCCGTGCCCCAGTTTCCTCATCTATAAAATGGGGGTGACAGTATTGCTTCCTGGTGGGGCTCTTGTGAGGGTAGGTGAGTTGCTGTGTACCTGAGATGCTGTACCTGTGGAATAGCATCTGGCATGGAGCAGGTGCAGTTCATTGAGTTGTTGGCCATCATCGGTGACGTTATGTGAAATTTTGGATGGACCGGGGTGGACACTGAAATCTGATAGCCAGGCTCATTCACCTGCTGCAGAAACTCTGGTCGGGGGAGTCTGGAAGCTCTTATAGGAGATGGCCTGTTGGACCCCAGCAGCCTCTGATTCTTCCTGTGGGAGCGGGGTGGGCCCTGTCTTAAGACTTCCCACTGCAGAATCCCCTCGATTCTTCAGGTGTGAGAGTGACGTCCGTGGGGCTGGGCTGCAGGGCTTGTGTGTTGTCAGCAACGAGCCTCTGGCCCAGAGTGCTCCCTCCCCTGATGGCCGGGGAAGGGCCTGCCAGCCCCTCCCCGGCATTCCTGCCCAGGCTCTGCCTCTGGGTCAGGCACAGAAGTGGGGCCTTGTCTGAGTAACGGCTTACTGCTAAGCACCAGGACCTGCCTGTCCCCACCCTGATTTTCCTGACTTCTCTCCTGGGCTGCCAGCTCAGCCCGGTTCCTTGCTGACTGTCGTGTGCCCTCTGTTCTGGACACTGTCCTTCCAGACGCTGCCAGGGCACATTGAGGATTGAACGACAGCTCTGTGCAGAGCACCTGCAACACCGTCGGCCAGAGCTCGGCAAACCCTGGCTCTAGGCCACCCGCCCTCAGCCCCAAGGAAACTCGGCAACCCCCACCCAAAATTTTGTACCTGTGTGGAGTTTGGGCTTTTGCCCCGGGTAGAGGGTGGTGGCGGGATGAGGGCGAGGAGGAAGGTAAAAACACTTTTAATACGTGCCGTGTCATCCTTGGCATTAGTCGTTGGTTTTTATGAGATACATGAGGCTGGATCCTGCCTCAGTTTAACATACTGACCTCCTAGCCAGCCAAGCGGCTAGAGGCTCGTGGGACAATCTGCTTTGCTTGTTTGCTATTGGTTTGGTTTCCAAGTTTGTGGGTGGCAGACCATCCCCACCCCACTAACGCTCAGCCTTTCCAGTCCCTGTGCCCAGCAGTGCAGGGTGGCCCCACCACCTGGGGAGCGCATGGTCTGGTCGGGGCAGGGGCCTACGACAAGAAGCAATCAAGACAGGCCAGTAATTTCAGCGTCCGTAGAGAGATTCAGAATACTTCTGTTACCCCACAAAAATCTGTTTCACCCAGCTTGGTGCTTGACACCAGGACATCACAGTGGAAGAGCATGTTGACTTGCAGAGCCTTTGAGAAAATCAGACTTGTTATCACAGCCCACTGGGTGGGCTCCTGGAGAGGGCAGTGCCTGGGGACTCAGCCAAGATGTGCAGGGCACGGCGGGGCCTGAGCCGAGTGTGGCTGCCAGATTCTCAGCGGTTGTGCCCGAGGGTCAGGAGCCAGGGCCTGCCCATAGGAAGCACCACACGGTTCTCTCAGCGGTTAAGTTGTGAGAAGGTGCGGGCTGGATCTGTGTCCAGGCGAGGGAATAGGCAGGTTGTTTCAGTTCTTCCGCACGGGATTATTTTGCAAACGACACGTGCAGAGCCCTCAGCACGGAGCTAGACGCGCGCTGAAAGCTGTGTTGTCCTGCGATGATCGTGCAGCTAGTATGTCATACGTGAAACGAGTCTTTATTGAACTAGAAAAATGATCACAGTTTATTAAGTTAAAATTCAGGTTACAAAACAGTATCCCATTATAAAGCGCTCTGTGTGTAAATACATATATGCCCAAAATAAAGGCTAAGGATGTAGTAATTAGAATATTGGTGAATATGTATATTTTTTACTTTTCTGTGCTCTTCAAATTTTACAGTTACATACGAGTTTTGTAATTGCAGACGTGTTACTAGAAAATGTAATTAAAGGACATGCTCTTGTTGTCACCCACACACGCACGGCCACAGGGGCCTGTCCTGGGGGAGGTGGGTGTCCCGGGACACGGGCCTGTGGCGGCTGCCAGAGCTGCACTGACGGGCTCCCCTCTGCCCCAGATGACAGGATCTGCTCGCCGCCCTTCATGGAGCTCACGAGCCTGTGTGGGGACGACACCATGCGGCTGCTGGAGAAGAACGGCCTGGCCTTCCCGTTCAGTACGTACAGCACCCGCGCTGCAGGCTCCGCCGGGCCTCGGGAGCGGGTGGGAGGGGCACGGTCCTCTCTGGATTTAAACTCACCTGAGGGTGGGAGAAGGCCTCGGCTGCCAAGGAGGGGTGGCCCTGCGTCTCACCTGCCAGGGGAGCGGGTCCAGGGGGGCCTCAGGCGCTCTCCCCGCCTGGCCTAGGGCGTCTGTCTGCGTCACCCCGAGCGAGCGCAGACCCTCGTCATCCAGGGTCAGTGTGTCTCAGCAACCCGCCCCGTCCCGCCAAGTCCCCCCGTGTTTGCCAGGACAGGTCTTGTGGGTGAATGGCCTCGCTAATTCCTCTCTGCTTTTCTCTTCCCCACCCATAGTTTGCAAAACCAGAGTGGCTCATGGCACCAACTCTCACGAGGTGAGTGGAAGATGGTTTGACTTCCCCCAACCCCCCAATTCTTTGAGCTCATCCCGTCTCGCTGAGCTCTGCCTCCCTGTGCGCCGCATTCCACGCTGCTGCGGCGCCCAGTCCTGCCTGGTCCTGGCTCCGTGGAAGGCAGCTCCCTCCCTCCTTTCCCCCGGCCCCCCAGGGATCTAGCGGAAGTGCTGTGGCTTTGTACACTGTCTCCATCCTCACCCCAGTGCCTGTCCTGTCCCCAAGGCTGGGAGGATGTGCTGGGGGCCCACCTGTCCCCTTTGGAGCCTTAGCTCTGGCAGCCATAACAAAATACCCTACGCTGGGGGGCTTACACAGCAGTTTCTCATGGTTCTGGAGGCTGGAAGGCTCAGGTCAGGGTGCCAGCAGAGTCAGTTTCTGGTGAGGGCTTTCATACGGGCTTGCAGACGGCCACCTTCTCACTGTGTCCTCACACGACCTCTTCTTACTGTAGGGCAAGGCCAGAAAGCAAGAGCGAGCCCTCTGGTCTCTTCTAATAAGGGCACTAATCCCATCACGAGGGCCTCGGGGCCCCACCCTCGAGACCTCCTCTAACCCTAATCACCTCGCAAAGGCCACACCTCCAAAATCACCACCCCGAGGCTTGCTTGGGGGTCACATTCAATCCATAGCAGAGCCCATGTGCGTCACACCCCAGTTTAGCCTGTCCCTGGCTTTCTGTCCTCTGGGCTGTCAGCGTCATCACTCCCTGAGGGCCTGTTTTGTGGCAGGCCCCGCTGGGCTGTTAGCTCGGAGAGGATTCTGTCGCTGCCCACAGGGGTCTGCCCGCGCTCCTGAGTCCAGCCTGCCCAGCCCTGCCTCCCCAGGTGGGGAGGGAAGGGGAGCAGCACCTGTGGCTGCTGGACTCACCCACCCACCCACTCGTTCTTCTGTTCACTGTGTCATGGGCCAGGGCGACGGGTACGTGAGATGCGAGTCCTGCCCTGGTGGGGACAGAGAGTCCCCAAAGAGACAGTGCCAGTGAGGTGTGGTAGAGTGAGCGTGTGAGGACCTTCGGGGGCCAGAGGCACAGATGGCCGTGCAGGGCTTCCTTGGGGCTCTGTTGTCCTTGCCATCCTCAGGAGCCTACCTGGGACCTTGTCCTCAGCCCCCGGGCACAGCCCAGCCTGGGCCCCCCATTAGGCACACGTGAGGGTCTCTGGGCAGGAGCCGTTTGACCCGAGTGGGCCCTGTGGGGAAAGCCTGTCCCTGGGCAGCCCCACCGTCACACATGCTCCCCGGGAGCTTGAGACTAAAAACGGAAGCCCCGTCGGCAGTGACCTTTAGATTTATGTGGTGCCCTTTATCCCTGGCATGTATTAATGGGGAAACGTCTATAAACAGACAGTGTCAGTCTAGCTCGGGACATGCTGCGATGGGGGCTGGCGGTGCCCGTGGGAAGGAATGCGGAGACAGCAGTGGAAGGCATCGTCTGCCGCAGAGCACAGCTGTCCCCGAGATCAGGAGTCCTTGTGGAGTCTCCTGCGGGTGCCGGCCTTCCCCGTCCACAGCCAGCCTGGGCTCCAGGCAGGGGCAGCACCCTCCAGGGGTGCTTCGGGGCCAGGCCAGGGAGGGAGCAGGCAGGCTGGGGAGCAGCATCCTCCCAGCACCCGTGCCCCCCTCACCCGCCCCTGCACCTGCCACCTTCCACTGGCCCTTTTCACCCCCAGTGGTTCCTGTGCCTGTCAGTCCCTGGAGCGTTTCAGGCCGGAATTGTGAACGTAGCCACTGGTGTGATTAGACCCGCAAGTCAGAATGGGTCGGCCTGGGGAGACGGAGCTGTTCTACGCTTAAGAACTGGGGCCAATCCTAGCGCTGTGTGTTGCCATTTGTGCGACTTTGGGCAAGTCACTGAGCCCCCCAGAGCACCTCCCCCACCTCTGTGACTGGGGGTAAAACAGCTGCTACGAAGGACAAGGGGGTGGCCGCACGGCTGTGGCAGGGCCTGGCCCAAGGGAATGAGCTGTCAGGGGCCCAGCCGGGCTGGAGTCTGCCGGGCACTTGCAGAGGGCGGCAGTTCTGCGTCCCGGTGAGCTCCTCTCGGGAAGCCCCTCCTGGGCCTCGGGGAGTCTCAGCCCTCAAATGTGGGGTCGGCACCCTCATTCCAGCTCTCTGGCTCCCAGATATTCACATGGGCACCCCCTCTGCCTGCACCCTCCACTAGCTGCTGTCCTGGTCCACAGCCAGCAAAGTCTGTAGCACCGTCCGAGCACTTGAGACTCCTGTGTGCAGTGGAAGCCTGTTGGCATCAGAGGGGGACACTCCCTCTGGTGGGGCCGCCCTGCACAGGGCAGGTGGGCTGGGGCAGGTTTCCGCAGACTTCAGGGATGCACAGCGATGTTGAGTGCAGCCAGGGCAGGAAATGACACTGTGCACGTGACTGGCCTGAAGTAGGAACGTGATTGTCCCTGATAGGGTCCTGAGTCCCAGCCTGCCCAGCCCTGCCTCTGAACCTCCAGCCCCTGGCGCAGCCAAAACCAGGACTGGTTCTGCCAAACCACTCTGTTTTCATTCTATGTCCGCAGAACTGTTTGGGCTCCTGTTTGGTTTGGAGCCGGTGCACACGTACTGTGTAGTTTGCTCCACGGTAGGATCTCGCTCTCCTTTTTTTAAACTACCTGCCAAAAGCTCGGAGCACCCCAGAGCCGCCCCGCAGTGGTGACTGCTGCTGTTTTACAGCTGCGGAAAACAGAGCGAGAGCGGGTGAGTGCCCTGCTCGAGCTCACGCAGCAGGTGCCGGTGCGGGGACTTGAACCCCTGCCTGCCTCTGAGCTGCCTGTGTTCTTCCCTGTTTTCTGGGTGTGGTTCTTTCATTCTTGTCAGAAGGCTAAGGAGACATTCACTACCCACCTTCTGTCCTCCTCCCAAGCACACGTGCACTTTCTGTTTCCCCATGTGGCCTGTTTCCTACTTGTGTCCTGCCCGGCTGAGCACCAGGCACGTAGGGTTGGCGCTCCATGACAGTTGACGTGAGGGGTGGCAGCCGGTGCAGGCGGCCAGCTGTCCAGGCCCTATTATTCCTGCTCGGCAGCCCCAGGCATCTGGTGGCTCCTTCCTGGGGCCCTGTAGGCTGAGGGATTAGCCATGACCCTGGCGCTGGCAGCTGGATCGCGTGGGCTGTGGGCCAAGCCCTCTGTCCCAGCGTCCTTAGAGCAGGCTCCAGGCAGCCCCAGCCTCGGCCAGGCAGAGGGGGTTTCTGCAGCTGCCCTCTTCCCTCCCTGCCTCAGCCCCCTGCTGGATCCTCCTGTCAGAGACCTTTGTCCCCAGATGAGCCAGGGGCTGGGAGCACAGAGACGTGTTCCTGTTCTTGGAGTGTCCAGGAGGCCCAGCTCCATCTGGCTCTCTCACTCTCCAGCAGGTCACTGAACCCTTCGGGGGCTCAGCTTCCTCACCAGTAAAAGGGGGATGGCAACATGCCACCTCAGGTGCGTTGTGAGGGTGATACCGGCTAACTCACGTTAAGTACTTAGAACGGGGCCTGGCTTGCCATGACTGCTCAACAACAGGCAGCCTTCGTCAGTACACAGGCTTTGTCCCAGGGCCTCCGACTCCTGATCCGTAGTCATCTGCTTCCTGCCTCCCCCCATCTTGGGTCTTTTTGGAGGATCCTTGGGGTGGCACAGGGTTGAGTAGCACTCAGCCTAGGGGCTCCATTCCCTGGACCACAGTGTGAATAGTGCCCTCAGGAGTTGTGCAGTGCGCAGCCAGCTCAACCCTACATGGCAGGCACAAGAGATGCAGGATTTCCAAACCGCTGCAGCAGAAGTGAACTGATCCCCAGGTGTTCTTACCAAGTCCCACTCCACTCACCCTGGCCTAAGAGTCTCCTGGGGGAGCCCTCATGCCACAGGGCCCGGATGGGCCTTGATGGAGGGGCCCTGGCTGCGGGGGTAGTAGACTCTGACGGAGCCTGTGGCCTCTGTCTCCCCAGATGGCCATCGTGTTCAACCAGGAGGGCCTGAGCGCCATCCAGCCCCCCTGCGTGGTCCAGAATTTCATCAACCACAACGCCGTCCTGTACAAGGTGTTTGTGGTCGGCGAGTCCTACACCGTGGTCCAGAGGCCCTCGCTCAAGAACTTCTCCGCGGGCACGTCAGGTAACCAACCACTCCTCGTACCATCTCGGGCTGTGCCAGACCCAGGGGCGCAGCTGGGACGTGGCACCGGCTGTCTGTCCTTCCGCACTTCCTCCACCACCCTGTGTTTCTTCTGGAGGGGTGGAGGGATGGTCTGAAGGTTCAGACCCGTGTACAGCAGGTATTATAGGTCAGGGGGTCTGGGGAACTAGTGAAAAATCCCTGTTCCCCCAGGTCGTTGTAGGGGCTCCACCCGTCTGAACACCATAGACTCCAGGAAGCACCTGGAAGTTTTTTTGTTCCCAAGACACTTCCTGGGGACCTACACAATAACGAGACTCAGAAGGAATGTGCTGGATGGCAGAGTGTTGATTGCCCTTCAGGGAAGGAGGTGGGGGGAGGGCCAGAGTGTGACTGCTTTCTCGTGTCCTCACTACGTGTCTGCATTTTCCAAGTGGGAGACCTGGGAGCAAACTCCGGTGAATTACCGAGGTGAATCAGCACCCCGTTAGAAGTGGCAGCTGCCGGTCCAAGGATGTCCTAGCTGGGGACCTCGGGCAGGTCAAGGGTGGAAGCAGCCCCCCACCCAGTGTGCCTCCCCACAGGGTGAGGACCTCACCACCGAGCATGTCCTGAATCAGTGGGTGGTGGTCTCAGCACCCTCGGGCGTCACCCAGTGATGTTCTGTGCACGCTGCTGTCCCTGGCGCCCGGGAGGCGGCCCGTGAGACCCCACTGCACCAAGGGGCTTTCCTTCAACTAGCCGCTCACCTCGTCACCCGGCCTGGGCCGTTTCAAAGACTGACACCAAGTTAAAAGGTTGGCTGGCTGTGGGGCTGCTCCAAAAAATGTTCTAGTGGCTTCTGAGGCTTCTCTAAGGCAAATTCCAGAAAGCTTTGGACGGTGTCAGTGTCTTTGGAGTCAGCATAGCTTTCCAGGATGAGTCCTTGGAGGACATCCATTGCCCTGCTGTGGTTTGTCTGAACACACTGCACATCCCTCTCCGCGAGGGAAACCCGCCGTGCCCAGAAGCGCCCAGATACCCGGGCTGCTTCCTCTCCATCTGAGCAGGCAGATGTGTCTTCTTGACGTGCCCCCCGGGACGGCCTGCCACCGTCCTCACCCCACGGCTTGTTTATGCAGCAGCTCTCGAGTGACATTCAGCTGTTCCGTCTTCCCCTCTCAGCTGTTCTTCCCTGGCTGACGCCTCACAGAGAGTGGACACCCTGGAAATGTGTGCACTTTCATTTCCCTTCCAGGCAGTCCTGGGGCTCCCGGACTTGAGGCTGCGTTTTCAGGGTTCGGGGCACCCCTGTCCTAACACTGGTCCCAGCCCCCGCCCACCGGGATGCTGGAATGATCTGGTGGTGGGGTGGTGGGCAAATGTCTGGAGATGTCTTTTTGCCTGTAACCGTAGGCCACCAAGGGCTGTTCTTCCAAATTGTGGGCCAGAAGAGGCTGACATTCTTTAAAAATCCTTTTTATTATTTTCCTGATTTAAAAAAAAAAAATACATGCTTTAAATCTATGGAAAATATTAAGAGTAGTTGTAGCTTATATCAGATTCATTCTTTCTTTTTTTTTTTTTTTTTTATACCAAATCACTCCATCTCTGAAAGAAATTTCTCCTTTCTTACCCACACAGAGTGTGGCTGGTCTTTGTTTTGTCTCTTTTTTCCTCCTGGTTGCAGATGCTGGGCCAGTTTCCACCCCGGCACTGGGGGCCGTAGCGGCAGAGCGCAGGCTCTGACCCTGCATCTGTGAGGGTGGGACTCCTCTCCTGAGTGTCACCTCCCGCAGCCGTTTCTAGGTCGCCAGTTCCCTGTAAACACAGACCAGGCCCGAACAGGAGAGAAACACAGCTATAAAGCAGAAACGCTACGTTCCCATTGAACTGAGTGACTTTCAGTGTGTCTGTCCCTCCATCCCCAAAGCTGATTCTGTGTCCCTGTCTCCCGGGCACTGTGCCAGGGGCCTGGCATGGGTTCTATGTGTTTTACACACGTGTCTCTTTCTGCATGGGAAGCATAATGTGACAGCAACTCTTTAAGCTGGCCCAGTTGAAAAGGGGGTTTGGGACTCTGGCCTCTTCCCAGCCCCCACCCCAGCTTTCTGGTTCCTGCTGCCCTGGGAGGCAGCTCCCCCAGCTTCCCGTGTCCGCGTAGGGGAATGGGGGCCCCTTGAATGGGGTTTTTCCACACCTGGCATGGAGACAAGGACACAGGTCTTCACAGCTGCCATTCTCTTTTGCTTCTCAGGTGCACTTTTGTTTTTCACGTGTGACCATCTCTATAATCAGCCGTGTCTTATAGCCAGTGGCATCTTGCAGATGCTTTGGCTGGAACTGAAGTCCAGTTCTCATGGAAGGAGTTGCTTTGGCTTGTGCGGCCACCAAGAACACTGTTGTCTGCCCGGGGTTCACGTTCCTGGGGAGCGTGGTGGGTTTAGTTTTCTTTTAGCCCCGGTGTGTGCAGGTGCCCTCTTGCTCTCTCCAGCCTGGGCCTTTCTCCCTTGGGGGTGCATAGAAGAGTGATGCCTCTTAGCATATAGAGCAGGGGTCAGCGAACTTTTCTGCAAAAGGCCAGATAGTAGCTATCTCCAGCTCATCACAAGTATTCCATGCTGCTGTGTAGATGGTATGTAAATGAGTGGGCGTGGCTGAGTTCCAGGAAAGCTCTGTTTACGGTGCAGGTGGCCAGGCCTGCAGGCTGCAGTTTGCGCAGCTCTACTCTGGAGCCTCTTGCGATTCAGTGGGGCGGCATTTATGGAACCTGCCGTGTGCCCCACCTGTATGAGGCACTTGGAACCCCGCCAGGTACCAGGTGGGCGGCCCAGCTCCCTGCCTTCATGCGCTTATGTTCTAGTGGGAGAAACAGCACACGGGACAGAAATAGTGAAAGGGTCGATTGTGGCCTGAGAGGAGGGGGTCCAGGGGAGATGGAGTGGGTCCTGGGACACCGCTGGATAAGGGGAGCCATGTGGAAAGGGCAGCCACGGTGGCCCCTCTGCGGAGGTGACATTTGGTGGAACTGGAAGAACACTTGGGAAACCATCTGCAGCACCGGGACATACCACCCCCCATGCTCCTCCCCTGAGGCTGGGAGATTAAGCAAATGAGGCTGAAGACACTGTGGCCCCAGCTGTGGCCACACTGCTGAGTCGCTGAGATATTTGGGGGCTAATCGTGTGTTCTTTTAAACCTGTTTTTCTCATCTGTAAGGTGAGAATAAAAAACACACGTTATTCCTTTCTTTGCCCTCCTTCCGTTGCAGAAAGTTGATGGTGTTCTCCACCAGTGTCGTATGTTTCTTGGGAACAGTCTGCATGGGGCCCCCCAAATCCAGGGTGCTCCTATGAACAAGGGCCTCGCCACCGAGCTCAGGAAGCAGCGCTGGCCCTGTCTGTTAGCGGAGCCGCCTGTCATGGACCTGGGCGCCAGCGCTCTCTCCTGAGGGCTCTTCTCCTTCTTGCCCGTCTCAGCTTCCCCTAGTCTCCTGGGTGACAGGCAGCGGCTGGAGACTGCTCCCATTCACCCCGTCCCCTGCTCAGCTGCACGTAGAGAGGAGCGGAGCCTGGGGTGTCCCCCAGTGCTTGGCTAGGGTTCCCAGGTCAGAATCTGCGAGGAGAAAAAGAGTCCCCTTTGAGATGGCCCAGACTTCTGATGTCACCAGGAGAAGCTATGAGTGGCATCGTCGGTCCAGTTCAGTGGACACTGGCCAGCCCCTCTGAGTGCCCAGCTCTGTCCCCTCCTGGTACCAGCCCAGCACCCACGTGTTCTCCTTGCAACTGTTGCAGACTTCCCAGCCTCCCTGGACTCTGCTGTGTCCACCTGCTCTTGGTGGCCCTTCCTTACCCACTAGGCCTGCTCTGCCCCTCCCACTATTGCCCTTGGGGACCCCCAGGGGTATGGGTGAGCTCGGGGCCTGGGCCAGGCCAAGCTGCAGGAGGAGAATGTGGCAGTGCCTGCTGAAGGCCAGAACACGCATCTCAGCTGCTCAAGCCCTGCTCTGGCCTCTGGCCCGTGGGGCTCTGCACCCCCAAAGGCTCACTGTCCTTAGCTGTTGGCACCTGGGGACAGAGCTCAGTGGGGCTGCTTCGCACAAGTCCTGCAGGGTGTTTATTTTCCCAGGCTCCTCCCCAGGACCGTCTCTCATGCCCCCCGTCTGGACTGGCTCTGGTCGGAGCAGCGGGAGGACTGTCGGGCACACCGGGGCGGCCAGGGGCCTCTGTGCCCCGCTAGCGGGAAGGATGCCAGGTACACCTCAGCGCCTGCCTGCTTGGCTTCCACCCAAATCACCTCCTCGTGCATGATCATTGCAGCGCTGTAGAGTCCTGGAGCTTGGTGGGGGGCAGTTGGCAGCCAGAGCAGGTGCCCCCTTGGCCTGGCCCCTGGCACACAGTGACCCTCCACCAGTGCCTTCCCTGTCATTGTACACCTGGGTCCCAGGGATGAACACTGTGTCCTGGGGGTGGGAGCTACAACACCTGCCTTGCAAGGACTCAGACAGGCTGGCAGCCCAGGACATTCCCGGGCCATTCTCGGGGAGGTCATGGTGTGGTGACAGACAGCCTTTACCAGGACTCAGCCCGAGGCCCGTGGTTTGCAATTCTTGCAGTCGTGTACCCACACACTTCCAAATGCTCGGGAAATGTTTCTGACTGACCGACCAACTGACTGACCTACCAACCAGCCTTACATCTCCCCAGGGCCAGCTTGGTCTGCTCGCCAAGGAGATTCCTGCCCTGGGACGAGCGAATGCACCATCTGCTTACACTTTCAGTGTTCTTGGGGTGGGGCTGTCGCTCCAGGTGCCCCCGCAGGTGGGAGGCAGGCTGAGCCGGGAAGTGTGGAGTGGGGGCTGCGGGTATTTCGGGGGTCTGTGCCAGCTTCCAGCACCACACAGAAATTATCTGTGTGCTTTCTCGGATGGATCCTGTGGAAGCCCATGTTCTGATTTCCTATTTTTTGCTTAAATCGTTGAGAAGCAGCTGAACCGTTTGTATTTTAAGTGCTCACGTGCGGGTGGCAGCCTGTCCATGTGTCTGTAGCATGTGAGAGTTCCGTGGGCAGGGAGGGGGCTGGGAACACGGGACTCGGTGGCATTGACCAGACCGCTTGACCCGGGGACTTCCCGGGCCCGTGCTGTTGGGGTGCAGCGTGCCTCACTGCCTTGGCCCCCGTCTCCCGGTGCCCTTTCTGGTGAGTATCCGCGACACACTTTGGGAACAGGGCCTCAGGTGAGAGAATGTAAGATGGTGGCAGAGGTAGGTGCGCTAAGTTGGTCATTTTTATGTGGCAGGGAAAAGTGAAGCCAAGGCCCTGCCCGGGCACACGTCCATGCTCGGGGCGGGGTGCCCAGCTCGCTGGAGCCGGGCGCTGCCGCTGGACGCTGAGCCCCAGGCTGCCTGGGCTGGTGCTGCCCCCTGGTGTCGGGTGGTGGAATCGCGCGCCCTGCCTGGAGGTTCTAACTCTGGCTCCTTCCTGTCTTTGCTTTCCAGACCGTGAGTCCATCTTCTTCAACAGCCACAACGTGTCAAAGCCGGAGTCGTCATCGGTCCTGACCGAGGTACGTCTCCCCACCATGGCGGCCGGCAAATGGCCTAGGTGCTGTCGCCTGTGGGGTTGCTGGCCGAGCTCTCCAGCCTGGAGGGGCAGGAAAGACCTTTGCCCCCCGCCAGGGGCCCAGGGAGGTTCCGAAGGCCCCTCTTCCTCTGCTTGCTTTGGGCCTGGTGCTGTGGCCCTCACAGGCACTAGTTGCCCTGCACGGAAAGTTTCCTGGCTCCCCCGCCAGCGGGAGGAAGTCCTCCCCCCGTGAGGGCTGTGAAGAGCCGCTTTCTTGTCTGCATTTTCCCCGATTTAACAAAGGGGGTGGAGGCAGCACCGTCTCAGCCCTCCTTTGTCCTTGTCCACGTGAGCCCAGCGAGCCTGTTACGAGCCTGCCGTGTGCCTCTGCGGCCTGCGCGTGGCCAGAGGCGGCCAGGAGCCGTCAGCCCCGGCACTGTGGGTAGAGGGCACTGTGGCCGATACTCAGTGAACACCGCCGTGCGCGGCGTGGCATCGTAGCCAGGCCTCGCAGCAGAGGCCAATTAGGAGGCCGGTGCTCAGAGAGGCTCACTGGCTTCTCCAGGTTCACAGGGCTTTCACGTAGGGGCAGAGCTGGCGTTTGGCCCTAGATCTGTCTGATTCTAAAGCTGGATCGTGCAGGAATGTAGGACTTCTTACCTCACTGCTGACTCCCCAGCAACTGTCTCCAAAGCAGACCGTTAGAAGTGGCCTTGGGGCCACCCGCTGCCATTTCCCCATAAGCCCAGCAAGCCGGCGGTCTCTGCATCCACTTCTCTGCACTGGGAGCCCCCTGCCAGGACGGCTGCTCCCCAGCTTGTGTCCATCCTGGCTCTTTGCTGCGTCCTCCTCCCTGTCCTGGGCGGCCTCCCCAGCCAGAGCCGCAGCCCTTTGTGCTCCGTGTCGAGGCCCACGCTCGCCTCGTGCTGCTGCCCCAGCCCAGGCGGCCCGTCCCTCTGTTGCTGGTGTCTGGTGCCATTGAGGCGCCAGCCGTGGGCTGAGGGTCAGACAGCACAGGCATGGACAGGGACCCGGACGGAACACCACTGGCCTCACGGTGTCGATGGAGCCCCTCGGGGACAAGTCAGGGGAACTTTGGAACAACCAATTTCAAACAGAACCTCCAAGTGCCTGGCTGTGCACACTGCGAGATGTACACAGGTGTTCCGTGCAAGAAAGGGTTTCCTCCAAAGCGTCAGACTCTTTAGGGCTTCTTCCCTGCAAGGTTCTCAGGGCCAGCCGCTGCCCAGCCGCTGCGGCAGAGGGGGGTCGGCATTCACACCCCTCGCAGTGTGGGGTGGCAGCATTGGGCCTGCCAAGCAGTGCCAACAGGACGCTGTGAGGGCCGTGAGCAGAGTGAGCCACCTGGAAGTCACCCTCTTGGCTTATCGCCTATTGACCGAATGGCCTCAGTTTCCCCATCTGTAAAATGGAAAGCAGTTGGCCTAGAGACGCTGCAGGGCCCTTCCCTCCACCGCTAAGGGCTGCAGTTGTCTCCTCCTTCCCCTCGGCACATGGCTGCTAGTCAGGAATCTGCCAGGACTGGCAACTGTTAAACACAGAAAAGGGAAACACAATCAGCACCGCCTTTTCCACTCGGGACACCGGCAGGCCGGCCTGACACAGCCAGCTCTGGTCCCGGGTACGGGAACTCGCTCCTTGCTCATCCGCTCACCCCCTGCCCACTGGGGCACCCCCAGTCCCCATCTCGGCTTCCCTGGGAGTCCTTGCAGCCCCCTGCTCTGGCCTTGAAGCCGCCCTCCCTCCCCAGCCAGACACCCCCAAGGGTGGACCCAGCCCCACCCCAACTCACAGGCCCAAACACCGTTTACTGTCACGAAGCCAGTATAGGGTGTGGAGCAACAGCACAGACTCCGGCAGGAGCCTGGGGTCCCACCAAGCTAAGGCTGGTCACGTCACCTCTCTGAGCCTCGGTTTCCTCATCCTGCCCCAGAGGGTGTCCGTGGGATTCGGTGAGTTCCTGGACGAAACATGCCATCACAGCGCCGGTGTGCCGTGGTGCTTGGCGTCAGCAGTGCCGGGAGGTGTCAGCAGCACCTTCCCAACGGCCGTCGCCTCCTGGTTCTCTAGGACATCATCAGAGCATTTGTGCAGGACCCACAGACAGGGAGGATGTTCTTGCCTTTACCTTGTCCTAGGATGGCTGTTTGGTTTTAGATGATCAGCAGTTCAGGAGGGTTTCTGAGATTCCTTAGCGGAGCTGAGGGGCTTTCAGGAGAGGCTGTGCCGGTGCGGCCAGCCGCCCTGGCCACGCCCTGCGCCGTGAACCCCGGCATCAGCTCCTTAGTCCTCACCAGAGTCACTCGGCAGAGGTATTTTTATTTCCCCATTTACTGGGGCAAGACAACAAAGGCCAGAAGGCTTGCGGTGTGGCCCAGGACATGCGGTGGGGACAGGGCAGTGCCTGCCCACCCCACATGCGGGGTGCCTACTGCGGCCAGGCCACCTCTGCCGATCAGAAAGTGTTTCCCCCGGGTAAGGCGTGGGGGGTGTGGGCCGGAGGGCCCCGCCTGCTCTGCAAAGGTGGTGCCCGGGGCGTGTGTCCCTGCTCAGCAGGTGTCTGGAGGTTCCCGGTGGCCCCTTCCATTTCCTGTGCGGAGGGGGCCCCCAGGGCTCCATCCCCCAGCCCTCCTGACTCAGCTTCACTTTTTCTTAATTGAGGTGAGATTCACGTACATAAAATTGACCATCTTAAAGTGGACGGGACGGGTCAGTGGTATTCAGAACACGCACGGTGTTTTCCAGCCGCCACCTCTGTCTAGTTCAAACCATTTCATCACCCAGAAGAAAACCCCGTGCCTCTGGCCTTCATTCCCATGCCCCAGCCCCCGGCACCCGCTGAGCTGCTTTCTATCTCTCTGGCCTTGCCTGTTCTGGATGTTTCATGTAAATGGAATCGTGTGGTACGTGGCCTTTTGTGTCTGGGCTCTTTAGCTCGGCATGATGTTTTCGAAGCTCACCCAATTGCAGCGTATGTCAGAATTTCATTCCTTCCTAAGGCTGAGCAGTATTCCGTTGTGTGGATAGACCCCAACTTGTTTGTCCGTCTGTCTTGATGGGCAGTCGTGGTGTTCATGGTCTGGCTGTTGTGAACAGAGCTGCGGTCGTGGGGACACGCGTCTGCCTGTGTGCTCATGTTTGTGACTCTCGGGTGTAGACGTAGGACTGGGATTGCCAGGTCATGGGGTAATTTCTGTTTAATTTTTTGACCCAGCTTCACTTTGACCTTTCACGGACCAGTCAGCTCTCTCCACCCCTCCTCCCCTTTGGCCCCTGCGTCCACAGCCCCCAGAACTCCAGTATTTATTGAGCACCTAGTGTGAGCCCAGTCTTGCTGACTTGGAGGTGACACGACACAGTCCCCTGTGAGTCCAGGTGCAGCCCCTCCCCCCAGCCAGGCCTGTGCTGTGCCCACCACGTCAGCAACCTGGATGGGCCTTGTCGGTCCCGTTTTACAGATGAGCAGACTGAGACACAGAGGCCAAGTGCTTTTCCCTGAGTTCATGGAGCTAGCAGGTCACTGCAGGGTTTGAATCCACATCTCCCTAACTCCGGAATCCCTCCCAGTGCAGCTCCTCCCGGAGCCCTTGACCTCACGCCCGAGGCCCTCTGCGATGCTGGGCAAGTGAGGTGCTGATCGGAACACCCCCTCTGCTCTGACCCCGCACCCCAGCCTCTCCCAATTGTCTCCTGCAGCTTCCTGCCTCCCACCTTTGCCTCCGCCAGGCTCTCCCCGCCCTGCCTGAGAGGCCAGACCCTCCTGCCTGCAAGGTCCGGCCAGTGCTCTCCGCCTGGGTCCGAGACAGACTCTCCACGTCCTTCCTCCCGCTGAGAGGGTTGGGTTTTAGAGGTTGGAAAACAGGAGACTAAATCCCACCCTGTGCTTTTGAGCCATGTGACCCTGGACCAGCCCCAACCTCTCTGAGCTTCAGTCCCCTGTGTGTGAGGCGCTGACGCCACCCTAGCCTTCCAGGGTGTGGGGGGCCCTGGGCAGGTAGAGCGTGTCGCACACCTAGTGCCTCGGCCAGAGCTTCCTGCCCTGGGTCTGTCCTGCCTCCTGGCCTGAAGGATGCCAGAGCCTCGTGGTACTTCTCGTGGCGGGGTCTCTGTGTGCGGCGTGGCATCGTGCCTCTTCCGCCCACAGCCTGACTTCCGTGTCTGTGTCGGCAGCTGGACAAGATCGAGGGCGTGTTCGAGCGGCCGAGCGACGAGGTCATCCGGGAGCTCTCCCGGGCCCTGCGGCAGGCGCTGGGCGTGTCACTCTTCGGGATCGACATCATCATCAACAACCAGACGGGGCAGCACGCTGTCATCGACATCAACGCCTTTCCAGGTGAGCAGCAGGGCTGGTTCACGGCCAGCGTCTGTAGGCTGCCCCGGGTGACAGGGCCGCCGGTCCTGAAAGCCGGCTCCATCCCTCCCATGGGGTCTGGGGCGCGTGCAGCCCTGCCCGCCCCAGCCGCACATGTGAGGTGGGGTCGCGGGGTGTGGCAGGGAGTGAGGAGATCCGTGCGCCCAGCCCAGCGAGCTCGCAGGCGCGAGGGCCCGAGCTACACACGTTCTTCGCCTCTTCTCACCCCTGCGCCACCAGCATCAGCCTTTATCGGCCAAATCCTCCATCCCCTTCGCTTTGTTAGGTTTAAGGAACTAGAAGGACCCTGAAGGGAATACAACCCCCCTCCCAAGTTGACATGTAGGGAAACTGAGGCCCCTAGCGAGGAAGAAACTGTCCAAACTGTCCAAACTGTCCACAGCGCATTGGTGACACGGCCAGAGACTCCCAGGCACAGCCTCCTGCCACTGCCCTGAGCTGTTGTGCTGGGGACAGGCCTTGCGAGGGGTCCCCATGCTGTGGCACATGATTCCTGCTCCCTGTTGGGGCCCCGGGAGCCTGCGGGCACAGAGCCAGGCTCCGTGTACCCCTCCGATCCCAGCAGCAGGAGACGGCACCAATGAGCCCTCAACAGGGGTCTGTCAGGGATGACAGTGGTGACATCTGCAGCTGCTGCCCCCCAGGCTGCATGCTTCACCCGGAGACACGGGGTCTCGGAGGTGTGTCCACCTCCCACGGCAGCCTGCAGGCAAGGGCCAGCCCTGGTCACACGCCCGAGCAGAGCTTCAGGGCTTGTTCCACGGGCCGTCTCTGGCCCGGATGTGTTTTCCTCCATTTTTTTCTTGATTCCAGCCTTTATTAAGTACCCGAGACTGCGCCTGGCAGGTGGGGACTGCTTGGGGGCATTTGCTGCAGGGCGCGGGGCATGACCTCCTCATGCTGTGCAGCTCACAGGCCCCACGCGTAGGCTGGGTGCGTGACACACGTGTCCCCTCCACTCCTCAACACGACTCACAGCCGATGACGTGGAGCCCACTGGCTCCTTCTGCGGTTCATTCCAGGGCTGCAGCACGAGCTCAGCTGCCCAGCCTCTGCCTTGGAGAGCTCTTGCCCTAGTTGGGAGGAGCCAGAGGGCAAAGTAGGTCACCAGGGGCTCCTGCAAGAGGCAGCCACCCTGGAGCCAAGCCCAGCAGGAAGGGGAGGAGCCCTCGCTGGGGATGGAGTGGGGGCTCCTGGCCGAGGAGCTCTGTGGCTCTAGTGGGTGCAGCTGCAGGGCAGGAGGATGGCGGCACAGAGGGACCTCGTATGACCAGCTGAGAACGTTGGGTCCCCCCCGGGCGAGGTGGCAAGGTCTGCGTTCAAGGACAGGCCAGACCTGTGGGGCAGGCGTGTGTTTTTCTCGTCCCCCAGGTGCAGCGTGGAGGGAGCTGTGGGTTCAGCTGGAGGTGGGGTTCCACGCGTGGTGCGGGAATGGGGGCACAAAGGGATCGAGGAGTGTTGGGAACCGTCAGAATCACCAACCTTGGGCCCTAAACCATGTGGGGGTGGCCCAGTGAAACGGTGGCAATGTCAGCAGGCTGGAGGGTCAGGGAGGCGTAGGGGGTGGGGACTGTTGGGGAAATTCTAGAAGGAGGGAGGAGACGGGAGGGGGGAAGCTTAGCACCTGAGCAAGGCTGTACCCTCCCAACACAAACACCCATGTGGGGCAGGGCCCAAGGGTGATCTGGGGTGCAGAGGGGGATGGGGAGGCTTCCTTCAGGGAAGCCAAGAGAAGGGCCACCCGGGAGGGTCCGGGCGCCAGGGTGGGCCGAGGCTGAGCCCAGGGGCACTGGTGAGGGCCCGATGCTGAGGGGAGGTCCGGGGGCGTGTGTGTCGCCCCGGCCCGTGCAGGGAGGAAATGCATCTGGGCGGCAGCTTAGTTTGCCAGCCTTGGTTACAGCACCCCTGGGGCCAAGCAGAGGGTGGGCCTGGTCCTCCCGTTCCCGCAGGAGGCCGCCTCGGGGCCACAGGTGTGCGGCAGCACCTGCGCTCTGGGAATGACAGCAGCAGCCGCACAAGTGCTGGGGACACCTCTGCGAGCCAGGCCTGCCCTGAGGGCTGAGCTGCTTCGTCCTCACAGCAACGGTGTGGAAAGGGCTGCCGGGACCTCTGTTCACCGATGAGGATGTGAGGCTGGGAGTCCAGTGACTTGTCCGGGGTCACGGGGAGCAGAGTGGGGCTGGACCGTCAGCCCAAGCCTGCGCTCTTGGCAGCGACATTTCCCACCTCTCAGAGCACCAGCCCCGGGCTTGAATCCTGGCTCTACCCTTACAGTCTGTGATGGGACAAGCCACCTCACTTTGCAGCCCTTGGCATTCACTTCTGCGTAGTGGGCACAAACCCCCACCCCGTAGACAGAGGAGATGGAGTTTGCACAGTCCTGGCACAGAGCGGGCGCCCTGCCCTGCTGGTTCACACCCCAGTCTGCTTCCCCAGCCTTCCCCTGGCCTCCGAGGTGGTGGCTGCCTCCACACCCCCAGGAAGCACACTGCCCGCTGGGGCCTCGGGCCTTGTCTGGGGACGTTGGCAGGCTGGTTGCTTAGGAAGGCCTTGTCTGGGGACGTTGGCAGGGTGGTTGCTTAGGAATGGCTTCCTCTTCCCTGGTGCTGACGGCGGTGGAGCTCAGCCCCTCCCCTGCCACGTCTCTCCCCAGGCACCCAGTGGCCGCGCCCACGGGCCCCGGGGCTCAGTCCCGTCCCCGCCCTGCCTTTCACCCCCGCCCTAGGGCTGACGGATGTCCGGGTCCTACAAAGGGGCACCTGGCACTAGGTGGTATTCAAGGCACGGGCAGGCCCACAGGGCCTGGTTCACATCCTGGCTCTGCCACTTGGGAGCTTTGTGACACTCGGCAGGCAGGTCTTCTCTGAACTGGGGACGGAGCCGTGAAGACTGCGCGAGGGGCCCTGGTGTGATCACGTGGAGGCACTGTGTGTCATCTCTTGTGTCCATCATTCTCACTGTGGGGACCCCTGTGTCCCCCTCGGACGTGGGCTCCCTGAAGCCAGCGCAGTTGTTTGCTGAATGGATAAGGATGTGAGCGGTTCCGCCAGCCCCGCCTGCCAGCCCCTGGCCACGCCCCGCGGGGCTTTTCTGTGGGAGGCGGCACCGGTGCCACGTCTGCGCCTTCCTTCCCACGCCGCGTCCTCTGCCGGCTGTGAATGTCACCGCGTGGGAGGTGCAGGGTGTCAGTAACCCCCCGACCCTCCGCATCGGCTCAGGCAGGTGGGGGCACTCACCCGTGTCGAGTCTCTTTTGGAGCAGCTTGCTGGGCGTCAGCAAATCCTCACCCTGGATCCGGCCACCTGCCGGCGAGCTCCCAGGGACTCTGCTCCACCCCCGTCTGCTGGGAAAGTCGCCCCTGGCAGGCCCCGCGGTCTGCACCCCAGTCAGGGGCCCTTTGTTCCGGGCAGTGGTGGGGCCTTGTCGCAGCCCTTGGCCCTGTGCGTGGTGACCAGCGCCTCTGCCCCATGGCCTTGACCCTCAGCGTGGGGCACAGGGGGCCTCCCCGCCGGTATTGGGGGCGAGATGGGGGAAGCAGCTGCCGGTGGAGCAGGCACCACCCACGTCCCAGCCCCTCCTGGTGATGCCCCCCACAGCCTCTGCCCGGGAGGTGGTGTCTTCCTCGGCTTGCAGACCAGGGGCAGAGGCTCAGGGTGGACGCTGTCTCCAGGACTCGGCCGGGGCCAGGCTTGGCTGGGTCATGTGGAGGTGAGGGGTGTTTATCATTCAGAGCATGTGGAGCAGCTTGGCACTGCTACCCCCAGCCGTGCCAGCGTCCCCCACCCATGTACTGGCTCCTGCCTCGGTGGGTGGGACGATGGGGCCGTGTCTGAGGGTTGGGGTCACGGGGTATTCTCAAGTTCTACAGCGTCTCACGCGCTGGGCGCAGCCAAAGGTTCAGGGGCCAGCCCTTGGGGCCACGTGTATGCAGTCGTGAGTCCAGGCCGTGTGACGCCCCACAGCCCGCCTTGTGCTCCGAGCCCCCGTGTGCTGTGTGAGTGGCGTCCTGAGGGCCAGCCCTCCCGGGAGCCCAGTGGTGCCCCTTCCTCCCACCCACGGCGCCCCGTAACGCCCCATAACGCCCCGTAACGCCCCGTAACGCCCCGTGCTGTCTGTCTCTCCCACCCAGGCTACGAGGGCGTGAGCGAGTTCTTCACAGACCTCCTGAACCACATCGCAACCATCCTGCAGGGCCAGAGCGCAGCCACGGCAGCCGCGGGGGACGTGGCCCCACCGAGGCACAGCAAGGCCCTGGCCGGCGAGTGGACGTGCAGCGCCAGCCCCGGCTGCTGCGGCGGCACGACGGGCGAGGAGGCGCCTTGGAAGGCCGAGGCCGACGCGGGTGGCACCGCCAAGCTGCCGCACCAGAGACTCGGCTGCACCGCGGGCATGTCGCCCAGCTTCCAGCAGCACTGCGTGGCCTCCCTGGCCACCAAGGCCTCCTCCCAGTAGCCGCGGAGCCAGGACCCAGAGGGGCGGCGCGGGGCGCGGAGCACACCCGCTGGGCAAGCAGCTACTACTAAGAGTTCCCAATGATCTGATTCTTTTTCTTAATTTTTAACCTGATTTTCTGATGTCGTGATCTAAATGAGGGTGGGGGAAGGTGGAGAAGAACACCAGGTGGTCCAGCCTTGCGGAAGAGGGGCGTCCCGCCCGATTCCTGCTGCGCAGATCCTCACTGAGTTTGCACACTCGTGTTCTCAACACTAGGTCTGAATGTGGGGGTGTTCCCGTGTGCGTGTGGCTGCCGTGCCAGTGCGTGTGCATAGCTGTGTCTGTAGGTCTCCGTGGCCGCTGGGACCAGGCCTCTGGGGACCCTGCAGGGGAGCCCGGCCCGGCTGTTGTGACTGAGGAGAGCGTGAGTGAGCGGTACCCCCAGGACTCCTGCACCCAGACTCACCCCTTCCTTGTGTCCCTCCAGCTGGTCTCCTGTTCTATGAGCCCCGCCCCGCCAGGTGTGCAGCCCGCCCTCCCTCCCAAGGCCCCTGGGGGAGCTGGCAGGGCCATGCTGCAGCTGCTGTGACAGGGGGAGGAGCTTCCGTGGGCCGAGGCCAAGGCCTGGCTCTTGCCACTCTTCACGCCCCAGCGCACCCTGCACAGGGGCCTCCTGCCCCCGGCCCAGCACTGCCGCACCCTTGAACCCAGGAAGGAGGCTGCCTGCGTGGGGCCTGGGCTGATTCCAAGCCCGTGCCACGGATTTGTGCTGTGATTTGGGGCAAATCATTCCGAAAGTCTTTGGGCCTTCGTCTCCTGGTCGCTAGTGGGATTCGGGCTCTAGCAACCCTGAAGTGCTCTGACCCTGGGCTGCGCCCTGCTTTTCCATGAGGTCACCCAGTGAGGACAGGCGCGGGAGCTTCTGCTTGGCGCTGTAGGGATTGGGGGCCTTTCCTGGCAGGGGAGGCCACCCCTACGGTTCACTCCTGTTCACACTGGCCGGTCCCCCCTCCCCAGCAGGCCCCGAGCACTGAGCCAGCCAGGTGCCAGGGGACTGCCCCACCCACACCGTGGGCTCTCCTGTCACCATGGCAGCAAAGCCCCTGCTCTCCTGTCTGACCCCAGTTCTGGGCGGGCCAGCAGCCCCCTCTGCGGAGAGCAAAAGATGGGGGACGCTGGGGACCCTGGGTGCAGTGCATAGGGCCCCCTGAGGATGGTTTTGAGTCTTAAGATACCAGTTCACTTTGAAAAAGCAAAAAGCTTCTGGGCTGTCATCTGTCGCCCAGTGAGACAGGACACGGGAGAGAGAGCTGCGTCCCGAGAGAGGCTGCGGAGCGGGGCTTGTAGGCAGCTCCGGCCTGGCTGAGCGGGGCTTGGGGCGCCCCCTTTGAGAAAGGAGGGCTGGGCCCGGGTGCGGGCAGCGCCATCAGAAGTGCCCAGCTCTCTTGGAAACCGCGGGCCGGACGACTAACCACGTCTACGCGACTCGAGTGTTGAACCCCGACTGATGTCTGCGCCGCCTGTCCTAGTTCCGAGCCGGCCCAGGGAGCGGGAGAGCTCGGCCGGCCTCACACTGCTTTGTCTCCAAATAAACTACTGAATCAAACCGCATTTCACACGTGTTTACAGAGTGTCGCTCGAGTTTGTTATGTCTTTTTCCCAGTCCTTAAAAGATGTTTAATAAAACAGCTTTACCTTTTAAAAATAAAATGCCAATCCCGAATTGCCTCAGATAGCGGGGGTGTGCGGTGTGACTCCTGGCCGTGTCGTGTTCCTGTCTGGTGTGTGGCCTCGCCAGGGTCAGGCTGACAACCACCGACTGCCTTCTGTTGACGCGCAGGGACTTACGTTTTCCAGGAGTGGGAGTTGAGAGGGGGGGCTTTTGCCTCCTGCAGGCCTGGGAGCCACGAGGTGGTGGAGGAGCAGTTCGCACCCAGGGCCCGTCCAGGCTGTGGACACCGTCCGCCAAGTGACAGGAGCATCGAGCAGCAGAGGGGCTGTGAACAGCGGTGAGGTGCCAGCCACCCCTCAGCGTGGGCCCGTGGCCACGGTGAGAGCCCTGTTCTCTGCGCGCCTCTGGGCGCATACTAACCTTTCCTGGTCCCAGGACGCTGCCCATGGAGGTGGTTCCCCTTAGGCCTCACTGTCCCGGCCTTAAGCTGGGCCCTGGCAGCCGCCCCCTTCCTAGGGCATGCGGTGCTGCCCTGAATGGGAACAACCAGCTAAGCCAAGGATGTTGCACGGTGGCGCGAGTTGGCCCTGCCAGTGTCGCGGTGGAGCCGGGATTCTCGGTCGAGGCTTCCGTTTCCGAGTTGGGCGGCACACTGGCTCTGCGGCCCTGCAGCTCTGTCGTGGGGGGCAGGGGGCAGGGGCTGAAGGGCTCCAGGAGCGAGGGGCAGGGTCACACTTCGGCTGAGGCTTCGGGTGGCTTCAGAGGGCCACCCGCACGGTCTGCACTGGGCACCCTGGAGCCGCAGCCTGGGGTCGGGTTCTGCCTGAGGATGCTTTGATGGTGTAGTGGTGTGATTCCACACGCATGACACCCACCGAGTGCCGGCTGCTGCGTGCCTGTCCTGGGGCAGGGGCTTGGTGTCCCAGAAGTGACTGGGTTTGCTGTGCATGGTGTGTAGGACTGGGCCTGCGGTCACCCAGCTGAGGTCCAGGGTGGTCTTTGGGGCTTCCTGTGCATGGGGCGGCCTGCATGTTACTCCCGCCAATGAAAGAGATCACGGCCTTGAAAAGGCGTCCCCTCCACCCAGAGGCCTGCCGAGCGGGCTTTATGGAAGGGGGAAGACCCTAGGAGGACGCTGTCTGGTTTTTGAGCCAATTCAGAAAAGCAGCTCTACTCACCCAAGAACTGGCTAGGGGAAAAAAGAGGAAAAAAAGGGAAAAGCAGCTCGTGTCTGCCCGACAGCCCCTCCGAGGCCGAGGGAGATGGCAGGTCCTTTGTCCTTCCAGCCTGGAAGACCAGTCCTGGGCTCTTGTCACTCAGATGGACTGCTAGCCACAGAGAGCCATCGAGTGGTTTCACTGATGTCCCTGGGGTTTGTGTCTGCCCTCGCCCCTGTTCCCCGGGAACCGATCGTTCACCCCAGCAGCGCCTCTGCTTCCTGCGCCGCGGCTCCCAGGCCCCTGTCCACGCCAGAGCCCTTGAGCTGGGAGCTGGCAGCCCTGAAGGACAGGTGCGCATACAGCAATCCTGGACAAAGGCTCTGGGCTTCTGCTGCACCGTGATGCCACCTGCGCTGCCCGGGCCTGAGCCGTCTCCCGTGGGTCCTGCCTGCATGACAGTGTGCCGGTGGCTTTGTCCCTTCTCTGTGCACAGCCACTGCCAGCACGGGCTTGGAGTGACCCAGAGCGAGCTGGAGCGTGACCCCGGTGTGGGCTCCTGCTGGCTGGGTCCTCTTCCTGCTGGTTCTGCCGGCAGGACCCGCCCAGAGCCCGGGGCCCTTTTCGGGAATATTGCATTTTCTCTTTGCTTCTGGAGGGACCGGCCCCTCCCGCAGCCGGCCTGACCCCGTCCTGCGGGGCCGTGTGTGCAGCCGCACCTCTCTGAAGCTCACTGTTAAAAAGATACTTGCAGAGGGGTTTTTCCAGGACGTTGCCTTTAGTGGTGACACCTGCGTTTTGTGACAAGTGCTGTTTCCTTCAACCCTGTTCACAAGCAACTTTGCCAGAATCCCAAGCTGGTTTGTACGTAATTTGTATACGGACACACATATATGACATGCATGACTACATACACTGCCTGTGAAATCATGGCTCCTGTCCACTGGCTCTTCTCACTTGGTTGCTCGTCCATGTGACTAGGACACTGCAGGTGGCTCGTCTTTGGGATGGGTTGTTTCAGGGACAAGGTGTCCCCATATCCTCTTTACTATCTTGGTAGCAGATGTTTTGAATTCTAACTGTCTCGTGGCATACAGCTAGTGCTGGGTTTATTTCTATAACTGGCGAGGGTGGAGTGTAAACTTCTCTCTGAAACGTGTGAAGAAATGAGCACCTCGCAGCCCTAGCCATGCAGAGGGGCCTCAGTACACTGGGGGCAGGCGGTGGCGGCAGGTGCAGCTCGGCCTCAGCGGAGAGGCCCAGGTTTGCCGAGACCCCTGTCACAACTTGTGTCGTCATAGTATTAATAATAGTTTCCTGGTCCACACTGGGACACCTCCAGCCCTCACCACAATCTGATAAAGATATATAAGTATTGTCCCCATTTTATAGATGTGGAAACTGAGGCCCTGGAAGGGCCAGAAGCACATGTGCAAACTCTGCCACTAGTTAATGGTGAGGCTGGGGATTCCAGCCCCAGTTGGAGGTCAAACCTGAGTCCTTGCTGCTGAACCCTGCCTGCCCAGACCCGCCAGACAGAGCCCGAGCCCCTGGGAACTGGGGTCCCACATCCCAGCGGGCACTCTGAGCTTGGCTCTGCCCAGAGGGTGGCAGCAATGCCTGTGAGCCTTGTCCCCCCACGGTGCCCGTGCCTGTCCCACCCCTAGTGGGAAAGCATTGCATGGGCAGCCTGCCAAGGCTGAGACCCCCTCCCCTTCTCGTCACCACTGCCTGGAATAGTCACCCCCACCGGGTTGCTCTTGTTTGAGGTGCAAAGGCCGAGGACGTTAGCACAGAGCTGCCACCTGGAGAGGTGACGTGCCTGGACGGGGCCAACCAGCCATTCCCAAAGCCAGGCTCACACTCAGCCTCCCCTTCTCCCGGCCTGCAAGGTGCGGGCTCCAGGTGTGGGCTGGTGCTCCCTCCTGCCGAGCACATGCTTCCTCCCAGGGGTCTCACTGGCTGTTGAAGCGTCCAGCTTTCCCTGCTGGCACGTGGGCTTCTTAGGACCAGTGCTTTTCCCAGCCATCTCTGCATGCCCTGCCAGGCCCAGAGCAGCCACGCACAGATGTGATGAGTGACTGAATGGCCCTGATAGCCAGGACACGCAGGTCTAGCGCACCTGCTTGGTTCGTCCTGATTGTGTAATCCTGCACGGTCTCCATGCTTACCTGTTTGTTTCTTTCTGTTATGCAACTTTATTTTATGTTTTGCGCATCACCCCTGCCTGTGACTTTGATGAGTCATTTCACCTTCTCTGCCTTGGTTTCCTCATTTCCAAAAGGGCCTTAAGACCAGTTGTGCAATAGTGAGCACTAACTGCGCAAGAACCGCAGACGCCCCACAGCCGCGTGCACGGAACCGGCCAGAGGTCACGGCAGGGCGTGATAAGGATTTGTGCCAAGGGGTGGGGGGCTTCGGCCCAGAGACCCAAGTCAGGAAGTCAAAGCTGGGCTGGGGCCTGTGGCACGCACTAGCCTGCGGCCACCCGGGCCTCCACCCAGCACCGAAGCTGATTAGGGGACGCCGGCCACCAGGGAGGGGCCATCCGGGCTCGGAAAGTGGAGGCTGCTCCCCAGCCTGGCCCCCATCTGCATGGCCCCGCTCAGGGTGGAGGGGAGATGGGGACAGGAAGGAACAGTGGGGGCCCTTCGCATGTGTTATTCAATCCCACACACCCTTTGTGGCCGGCCAGCGTCCCCATGTTACAGATGAGGAATCAAGGCTCCGAGGTACAAAGTCACCTGCCCAAGATCCCGCAGCTGGGAAGTAGCCCAGAAAGGAATCACCCCAAATCTAATGCGTCCCACCCACTCTTGAGTTGAGGAGGGGAAAATATTCAAAGAAAAAGGAAAGAGCCCAGAACAGATTTATTTTTCCTTAGATAAATTTTATACAGAATATATTACAGTTAGGAGTTCTCAGCTTTCAACAAAAGGTCAGAAGTTATTGCAGTTGTGCCCAGTGGATACGATGTTGGAAAGGAAACTTCTAGAAAGCTGCCTGTGTTGAGAGAAGGAATAATCGATATTTAAAGTTGTGGGGGTCTGCCCTGCAGAGGGGCTTCTGGGGCAGAGTCAAGAGCAGGAGGGCAGGAGCGTGGGGGTAGCAGGGTGGCCTGGGCTTGGGCGGGCTGCAGGCCACCTCCCTACTGGAGGCAGCGCCTGGGCCGTGTGGCCAGGGCCTGCAATGGGGACAGCAGGGCCAGGACCACAGGCGCCTGGGGCCCCTCAGCCCCGCCGCAGGGCCTGCAGCTCGCGGGCCACCTTCTCCAGCTCCGCCTCGATGGCCGACAGGCTCTCCAGCTCCTGGTCCTAGGAGAGAACATCAGGGTCACTCGGGGCCAGCACAGGGAGCCCCAGGACCCGACTTGTGCCAGAGGCGTGCAGGTGGCCAGACGGCTGGGCCACCAGGTAGCTGGTGTGGCCTCAGAGAGGGGCTTTGCCCCTCTGAGCCTCAGGGACCTCAATCATGGGAACGAGGACACCACCCTGCTGGGATGTCTCGGGATTATTGCGCACAAGAAGGTGGCTGATGCAGGGGGCCCTGTCCCCACACCGTCGCTGGTGGCCTCTTATCCAGGCCCTACTTCCTACAGGTGGGAGTCTGTCCTGTCAGGGCACACGGAACACGGAGCTCCCGCCCCAGCGGGAAAGAGGGTTGGGGGCCCCAAAGAAGGGGCCATATCCTCTTCTGGGTGGGCAGAGAAGAGCCTTGGGGTCACAGCTGTGGACAGCTGTCGGCCCCCCATGGAGCCCCAATTCACACCTGGGCCCTGAGGCTTGAGCCAGGTCCCCCCAGGGCCTCCCCCAGCTTCAGGGTGGTGGTGCCGCCTGCCAGAAGCCCAACTCCCACCACCCCTCCTGCCTCCTTCACCCCTCAGCTTCCCGCGTGGCGCTGGGTGTGGCCAGGTTTTCAAAGCTCGTGCATGTTCTAATCGTGACAACGTGGAGGGCAGAGAGCACTCTATGCTCCTGTTTCATAAGTGGGGGAACTGGTGAGGCTCAGAGGAGGGAAATGACCTGCCCGCGGTCACACAGGTAGGAGCAGGCAGAGCCCAGGTCTGGCTCACGTCCCAGCTTCTCCCACCTGCTCCCCAAAGCTCTGGGGTCCAGCTGGCCCCCTCCTCCTTTGCCCCCTGGGCTGGATGCAGGGCCTGAACCTGGGAGGAGAGCGTGCCTGGGCTGCCCGGGGGCTGGGAGAGGACATGGCCAGGCCAACCTCATGGCCTTCCTAGGCCATGACCTGTGCCTTAGTGTCTCCTCCCACCCCCATGCCCACCCAGGCCAGTCCTGCCAGGGCGTTTGTTTCCAAGCTCTCTGCACCCAAAGCACCTGGCTCCACCCATTACTCCTACGTCCTGCTCACGAACCTGCCGAGGCTCCCTACTGCCTTCGGGACCACTCACCACCCCTCCTGCTTCCACAGGTTGCTCTGAACACTTCCTGTCTCCCAGCCAGCTTTGCCAGGTGCCCGCTGTGAGCAGGTGCTTTCTCCTGCCCTGGGAGGCCCCTGTCTGAGCACCTCTCCAGTCCCAGACTCCAAGGGGCCTGTGTCCCCTCAGTGGGGCAGAGCTGGCTGCAGCTGCCCCCCAGCGGGGCCCACGCTCCCGGGGCCAGGCCCAGGGCCAGCGCCTGCCCCTACCAACCTCTGGTCTGCGGTTGGCGCTGCCTTCCTCGTCTTTCTTCTCCTCGGGGTAGCCGTGGACCTGGAGGGGCAGGCCCGCCTCCACACTGTCCTCCCGGGAGGACGGCCTCCAGCCTCGTCGCAGCTGCGGCCCAGGGCCCCTGAAGCCATAGCCCCGGGCCCGCAAGGAGAGCTTCATGGAGCGGTCAGGGCTGTCCTCATCCTCCTGCTCCAGCCGCTTCTCGGCCGTCAGCTCCTTGGCCAGCTGGTCCATCTTGCTCCAGCGCTTGGCGTCCTCCCACTCCTTGGAGAGCCGCTCCTCCTCCTCCTCCTGCTCCTGCTCCTGCTCCTGCTCCAGCTCCTGCTCCAGCTGCCCGCTCTTCCCGCCCCGGAAGAGGCCTTGAGGGGCCCCTGCCATCTCCTCTTCCTCCTCCTCCTGCTGCCGGGAGTGCTCCTGCTCTCCCTTCCCCCGCAGGGGCCGAGCCTCCTCAGCCCCAGGCTTCCCGGCTGCATCCATGGCCAGATCTTCCGGCCGACCTGGAGCAGGTGGACAAGAGCAGAATGAGGGAGGGGCCACCATTTTCCCCAGTCTCTGCACTCCCTGGGGGCTTCTGCTGTGGCCACCTTTAGGGCCACAGACCCCGGCTCTTGGAGCCCGGCCCAGCCCCCCACAGTGATTTCGCCTGGAGGGAAAAGCCGTGTTGCTGCCAGGCTGTGCAAGACCCTCTCAAAGCTCAGAGGGGTGGGCTGACCAGAGCCCACCTCTTCCTCTAGCCCCTCACCTCAGAAGCCCCTAACCTGGCCCGGGGAATGAGGGAAGATGCTGACAAGGCCCTCACAAGGAGCCAGGGTCCCTCCTAAGCCCTAGTTGACGCTGACACTGTCCCCAGATCAGCCTGTGCCCACCTGTCATGCTGTCTCTGTTCCCAAAGCCCGCCCACCCTCCCACCCTGCAACGCCTCTCTCGCCTCCTGGGTGGAATAGTGGGACATGCATGGTTTGGGAGTCAGACAAACCTGGGCTGGAACCTCAGCTTTTACTACAAATTAGCTGTGTGACCTTGGGCCAATTACTTAACCTGTCTGAGCCTCAGTTGCCTATCTATTAAATAGAGATAATATCTGCCTTTCAGGGTTATTATGAAGGTAGAATGAGATTATGGATAAAGTCTCCCTCCTGCTGTCCCCCTCTCCCAGACACGTTTGTTGACAGTCGTCATACGTACTCTCGCCTTTCTGGACCTCCCTGTGGCCAAGGTATGGGCTGAGTGCTGCAGTGGGGCCTTCCAGGACCTGGAGAGGAGTTACAGGCTCCTCCCCCGCCTCTGTCTCCTCCTCCTCCGCCGCCGCCTCCTCCTCCTCCTCCTCCTCCTGTCGCTTTGCCTGGTGCCCGTGCTCTGCACTCAGGCCCTTCTCTCTGTCCGCCAGGCCCTCAGAGGGACCTGCCCTGTCTCCCTCGGCCTGCAGGTCTGGGTCTTTCTGGCTGGGGGCGCTGGCTGGGGGCTGGGTGTTGGTGGCCTCCTCGTCCCCGGGGGCCTGGCTGTTCCCCTCCGTCTTGGACTCCTTCCTGGGCTCGGGGAGGGCCTGGGGCCTGGCTCCCTCCATGTCTTCACTGCTCTTCTCGGCCTCTTCAGAGCCCCCTCTTTTCTCCGCAGCCTCCTTGGAGGACGCCTCCTCCATCACCCCTGCAGAAACAACAGAGCAAAGTCAGGCCCTGAGGACCAGGCTACACTCGGGTCTCCCCAGAGGCCAATGTCAGGTCTCAGGCACTGTATCTCCCGGCTCCCAGCAAACCCAGCCCCAAACATCAGGGTAACCTCCACCCATGTCCAGGCTTGATTTGAGCACAACTGGATTGTGTTCCTCTGTTTTTAATTCTGCCTCTTAAAAGATTGTGATTTTAAACACATACACACACATAAACACCCTGCAAAAATAGCCAAACCTTGAAAATTACCCCAGAAGTTAGAACCCTGAACTGAAAATTAGGTCATCAGCTGAACTGCTGTGTGATCTTGGGCAAGTCGCTTAACCTCTCTGTGTAAATGGCACCATTACTGCAACTTCATTCTCCCCTCTATATGGGGCTTCTCTGTGTCCTGTGAAAGTGTTCGATTCCTCAATATTCACAGAATTTCATTAAAAGGTATTTCCTTGTGGCTGCCTTGAACATGGCCTCATACCCAGTAGACATCCCTCCCGCCGCTAGAATGGCTACAGCTGAACCAAGCACTGCCGAATATTTTCCGCCATTTGAGCTTCACCGGGACTCCCGTAAAAGGTGCCCCCAAGCCCATTTCACAGAATCTCAGTAAACTGGTCTGCAGAAAGGTAAGGTGACCTGTCCACACTCGCACAGCCTGTAGGCAGCAGGGCTGAGCCTTGAAGCCAAGCCTCCCAACACCAAGTTCATGGTCTCTTTGCCTCCCCCATTTAAGCTTCCAGGCACATGCGTGTGTGCGTGAGTGTGCCTGTGCATGCGCTAGGCACACACACACTCACACACACACACACACACACACTCACACACACACACACACACACACACACACGTGCTACGCTACCCCCCACTGAAGCCCATGGCAGGCATCAGTAATCAATCCAGATCGTTCCCATGGAGACCCCAGGTGGGAGTCCACGCAGTACCCGAAGCAGCCACGAGGGGACACCTGGGCCACACCTGCAGGCTTTCCCTCTTAGCCCCAGATGGAAGACCACCGGGATTCCGGCTCCTGGAAACTGCCCACTTTCACCATGCAGAGAGCAGGCGCCGCGAGGGCAGTCTGGGCCCTTCCCAGGCGGGGCGGACGGGCACAGAGCATCGCGGGGCCCCAGGCATGACCTCTTTGACACCCAGAACCTCTCTGGTTTCAAGAAAGATGATCCAGGTTGATTTAGGGTTTCACACCCACCCCTCTGGGATGCTCCTGCCACGTGGCTATCTCAGGCACCCCGAACCCCAGGAGGGACGCGCGGGTGGCAGGGGCTCTGCCGCAGTGGCCACTGGGTAGACCCAGAGTTGGAGCTGCCCACCTGCCAGGCCAGAGACTTCCTGACCCAGAGCATCAGCCCCTGTGCGGGGCAGAGGGGACTGACCAAGGCCCAGATTCAAGTGTCCAGTCATGTGGCCTCAGTTTCCCCAAAAGAGGAAATAACAGCTACTTACCAGGGCTTACAGGAGGGGCCCCTGACTCTCAGGAACCCTCGATCCGACATAACTACCGTCCTCACTGGGGTCCTCCCTCCCCTGCCTCTGGCCAGACCGGCTGGCACTGACCTTTCAGCTCGGCCTGGGTGCTCTGGTTCTCAAGCACCTCCGAGAGTTCATCCTCAAAACTGCTGTGTTTCTTCTGCTGCTGCGCCCTCTCCTTGGCACCTAGGATGGGGACAGGAGGGAAAAGTCCCATTTGGCCCAGCCCTGGCACATCTGTCTGAGGGCGAAGGCCTCCACTTCCCCCTCTGTAAATGGGGCGCATCGTGTTCCGAGCCTGCCCAATGAGACACTGAGGGGCACGAGCCTGGGGAATGGGGAAGGGCTGACACCCCTGCCCCCTCTCAGCTGGGGCCCATCTGGCAGCCACGCCACCTCTCCTGACTCAGTTTCTCACCTGGGAAACGAGCGCAAGCCCTGCCTGTTGCCTCACAGAGCAGTAAAGGCTCAAATAGAACAGGGGGTCTTGGGACAGGAGTGGGGAGTGGGGAACCCCCGGACATGGCTGGCCGTTCAGGGGACCCTGCAGGAGGAGGTAACAGTGACTACTTGTCCCATCATGGGGCAGGGGTCTTGATTCAAGCAACCCCTGCTGCCCTTGGACCCCATGAGTCCAGGCCCTGGGGAGAAGGCGGAGCCCTGGGCCTGCATCCGAGCCCACGGTTGGCACCTGCTGCCATGACCCAGAGCCCCTCTCCCTGCACCCCCACCCCACCTGCCTCCTCCGACGGTCCCCACACCTGTGCCCGGGCCCTGATGCCGGCCCTCAGCCAGGCCAACTCTGCAGCTCGTCCCCATTTTTCCCCTGATGGGATTTCTGGGGTGGCTGTGGGCCAGGGGGCACGCCCAGCTCTGGCCCCAGACACACGTGGGTTCCAGTCCTCTCCTGTTATTTCCCAGCTCCGTGACCTCGGGCAACTCGGGCTTTCCAAGCTTTGGTTGTTCATTTCTAAACAAGGCTGCTGCACGGTGAGTGCTCAGATAGAGGGACACGGAAGACGTCATGGGAGCCCAGGAGGGGGTGGATGGGTAGACGGCGGACGGAAACACGTCCGGTACTCTTTCAGTAGGAAGCAACAATGTACACCCATCCTGGGTGCACACACTGTGTCTGCATACAGATGTGTTAGGACACATGCCCGCATAATAAATGTTGGCATTATATTTAATTATTTAAATGTAATAAGTTAGTCGTTCAATATTTAATTTTAAAATTATCATATTGAAATAAAATATTTAATGCTTAGTTTTGAAAAACACACAAGCCCAGGGTGGATGATGACGACATTAAAAACCCGGATACTAATAGCCCCCGCTCCGCCCAGACTCCCCGCACCCCCACAGCCCCAGAGGTGGGCGTGTGCCGCCGGGCTGCCTGGTGGGGGAGGCAGGGACGGCCACAGGGATCCCATTTCTGTGGCTATTTTCACTCACCTCCTCCCCAAATCTCTGTTCTCTCGCATGGCCCGTTCTGCCCCCACGGCCTCAGAGCGGGGCCCTTCCTGGAGCCGGAGCGGCCTTCGTACCCCCAGCCCAGCCCAGACACAAGCCCAGCCCTGAAGTTAGGCTGTCACCTCGTGGGGAAGCAGCCTCGGGACTCGTGCCAGAGAGCCATTCTCAGGGAGAGGCAGGAGGGCACGATGGTACTGCCCTGTACAAACTGCCACCTCCTCCAGGCAGTCAGCGGGGGGCAGGCGCAGGGCCAGAACCCAGGTTTCCCAATTTGCCAAAGCAGCCTGTACCTTACATCAAGACTGGAAGGGGCACAGGCTAGGCAGAGCGGCCAACTGTGGGGTGACAGCGACCTAACGCTCCAGCTCAGCTTGACTGTCACCAGTGACAAGGAGCTCACTACCTCCAAATTCACCACACGTCCAACAGCACCGTGGATTTTCTTAATCTCTTGGGAAAAACGTACCTTACTCTGAAGCACATCGAAAGTCTGGTCCGTGTTTTGGGGCAGGCAAGACCCAGGGAAAACGGCCCTTCCTCTCTCCCTGTGGTCAATTTACTTTTCCGTTCACAGAGGAAAGGAATCTCATCCACATGCTGGTCTTGGAAGTGCCCTCCCTGAAATGGCTGAACGCTAGAGGCTGTGGGCTATTGGGGAGCTGCGTCTCCCATGTTCCTATTAACTGTGTGACCTTGGGCCAGTCACTCACCCTCTCTGGGCCTTGATCTCTTTAACAATATCAATGGCAGAGGGAAGCAGGTGGCAAGGAGGATGCCACTTTCCCGCTCTGTAAGTGAAAGGAAATAACAGCACCAGAGAGGCCCCTGCTCGACCTTCTACCTGGTTTCCTGACTCAGTTACTGGAATTTACCCAGAATCAGGTGCAGCGGCTGCGCAATACCTTGGAGAGCGAGGTCTTGGAGCTCCTTCAGTAGATTCTGGTGCCGCAGGATGGAAAGGATGCGTTCGTCTGCGGAAGGAGAGTCGCCATGGGTGGTTCCGGAGAACGGCCGAGATAAAGATTACCATCAATATTTTCAGCTGAGCACAAGGAATTTACTCTGGAAACTCAAAACCGGGTGGCGGCAGCAAGATTGGGTTTTGAGTTAACACTGCTTAAATTACCTCCTTTCCAAGGTGTCCATCAGTTGTCTACTACATCGGAAAGGTCAGCCGCTGTCCCAACACCCAGACCTCAGCCCAGGGGGCAGCCCCTGAGCAAGGGTGGAGGTCCCCCAAACACGGCGCGTGTTCCCAGCCCCGCGCCGTGCTCACGCCGTCTGCTCCACCTGGAGGACCCTTTCTTCGTTTCTCTACCTATTGATTTGCAATGTTTCCTTTAAAGCGCACCCCAAATGCTACTGGCTCCATGCGACAGCTAGTCAAAACTGGACTGGCTGGCTGCAAAGATTTTGTCCTTCTCATGCCCACAACACTCCTTCATTCGTCCCCTATCTAGAGGGTCTGCCAGGTGCCAGAGGCTGTCTAGGCACTCGGGATATAGCACTCAAAGTCTTTGTCCACAGGGAGCTCACAGCCTGGTGGCTTGCTGTTCCAGTCCTGGCTTGGTTCTGCCCAGATTCTGGTTAATTATGTCCACATACGCCCCCTCTGCCGGTGTCTAAGCACAGGAGCTGTGACCCCTTTCGTCTCCCTACACCCCTCGGGCCCCAGCACAGAGCCTGGCCAAGGCAGGCAGTCCATGACCGTTGATTTAAATCATTAATTGCATCAAAATCGACACACCCATCTCCCAGCCTCCCGGCCCAGCAGGCAGCAGCCCGCTCCCCCAGCCTGTGGTCCATACCTCCTCGGAGTGTCTCGAAACACTCCTGGCTGACGGGCATGGGGCTGGGCTTGGACAGCGTGTCAGAGATGACCTCAACAATGCACTTCATCACCTGGGAAGAGAGCAGGGTAGGTTGGGGCTGGTTTGGGCATGGCGCTCAGCCCCTCGAGGCTCTAGGGCAAACTTCTAATGAGGACAGAGGGCATTTGCTTTTGTCTTCAGGAGTTAGTGGATGCCTGGCTCAGGGGCACAGCTCTGCTTTCTCAGTAATAGCAGTGATAATAGAAAACCCTTATATGGTGCCTCCCATGTGCCAGGCACTCCAACCACACAGCCAGCAGGCACCCCTCTAAGGTGGATCGTGGTGAGAGTGGGGTGTCGGGGTGGGCACCTGGTATCTTCTCATCCCCAAGTGCTATTTCTCTAAGTATGAGGAGGCTGCTTCTGAGGATGAAAAGGATGTCTTTAAACTATGCTTTGGTCTTGAAGATGCCCGAAGGTCAGCTCCTCCAGGAAGTCCTTCTGGACTGCCTAGAGGAGAAAAGGGCCTTCCCTGGCTCTTCCCTTTGTGGAAACAGGACCTGGATCACTGTCTCCCATGATGTTATAATATGCAAAGAGTCACAGCTTCATATTCTGGCTCCTTATTGACTCGTGGGATGAATCGCCTGGCTGGATGTGAGCACAAACTGGCTACATCTGGGTGTCCATCACAGGCCAACTGCAGCCATACCTCGGAAAATCTTATCCACTGCTCATCAAGGTGCTGCAGATAATTAGGTACCTGATAAATGAGTGATCTTTGATGATGGTACCAACTGTAGTGTGGTATGCTAGCTGTGTGATCTTGGACAAGTGACTTAACCTCTCTGAGCTTCAGTTTCCTCATTTGTAAAATGGGAGTAAGGATAGCTTCCCAGCTGCCCTCCCAGGGTAATAAGGCACAGATGGAAAAATACTCTTTTCCAGCGTGAAGTGTCAACACACCCAGAGAGGGAGTCACAACTCCAGACCTGCTTCAATAGCCTGGGTAGAGGAGCAGGAGGTGTCAGACAGGCGTCAGGCAATGCTGGTGGGGAGCGTGGGGGAGGAAGGCTGTGCCTAAGGGATGCCAAGGCAACAGAATCAAGGATGCAGGATGGCAAACTGGCAAGTGCTCCACAGTATGTGTGTGTAGTCACAACAGCTTCAGATGGAGCATTTGGGTCTTAACCAGCTGCTCTGGTGCCCCTGGCCCAAGACTGCTGGATGTAATATGGTGACCAGAGTGTCTCCCATAAGGGATCTGGCAGAGGGTCCAGCAGCCTATTCCCTGTGTCTCCCTGCAACCCAAGACCTTGCCTGTCAGGTAACCACCTGTCCATGAGGGCAGATTCCAGAAGACAGGAATTGCGGAGGGGTCCTAAGAAGGATGTGGGGATCAAGAAGGGAAGCTCTAGGAATAATGGTGCCCATTTACCAAGGACCAGCTATGTGCCAGGCACTTCACAGCCATGATTCCCGCTCTTTACTCTTCCTCTCGAGTGAAAGGAGGAAAACGGGAAGCTCAGAGAAGTTAAGGAATTTTTCCCAAGGTTGTACAGCTAGAATGAATGGTAGGGGTTTAAATTCTGCTCTATCTGCAACTAAAAAATAGGAAATATAATTAAGCAAATTGAGGCTGAAATCTCTTTGATGCCTTGGGTTTTAACTGTGGCCTCTACTAGAAGAAAATAGCTCCTGGAAAGGTAAGGAGTAGAAATTTCTCTGATCCCCAAGTGGAAGTTTATCTGAGCACCAAAGCCTGGAAAACCAGCTCCAGCTCCATTATGAATGAATTCCAAGTACACGCACAGCATGGAGTGTCTCTTGCTGCTAGAAAAACCCCTCCCAGTGTTTCATAAGGCCCTTCCCATGTGATCTCCACTGTCAGTCCCAGCTGGGACCCTGGGTGCAGGAGCATGATCAAGAATGTTCTCAGGCCAGGTGTGGTGCCTCATGCTTATAATCCTAGCACCTTGGGAGGCCAAGGCAGGAGGATCACTTGAGGCCAGGAGTTCAAGACCAGCCTGGACAACATAGCAAGACCCCATCTCTAAAAAAAAAAAAAAAAAAAGAAAGAAAGAAAAGAAAAGAAAAAATTAGCCAGGCATGGTGGTACATGCCTATAGCCCCCAGGTACTCAAGAGGCTGGGGCAGGAGGATCACTTGAGCCCAAGAGTTGGAGGCTGCAGTGAGCTATCATGATGCCACTGTACTCTGGCCTGGGCAACAGAGTTGAGATGCTGTCTCACAAAAAAAAAAAAAAAAAAAAAAAGAGAGAGAGAGAGAGAAAAGTATGTTTTCATTGTGGCCCTTTAGGAGAGCCAGGGTGGGACTGCCTGGGGCTGGGGGTGTTGCCGGCAGACCTTGTGGAGAGAGGAGGAGGGAAGGGGGAGGCCACAGCCGGGCAGGTGAAGGCTGTTCTCACAGGTCTGTGGACAAAGACAGCCACAGAGAAGCTGCCCGCACCGGCCCGTGGTGGGCCTACTGGATTCCGTGTTTAAGACAGCAAGCAGGCCTGGCACCTCCACCCGGCGGGTGAGACACTGGCCCTTCGGGCCGCACAGGCAGCTCAGAGGAAGCCGGGGAAGTCCCCACAGCGGGATGGCAGGGAAAGTAAGCAATCTTTGATATCTTCTTTTGCAAGCTGTCCCCAGGCTCAGCAGCCGCAGTGCTGGCTCTTGGCTTTATGCCAAACTCACTCCTGCAGCTGCCCAAGAACTGGCTGCGAGGTGTCCACTGGAGCCTCCTACCCCTCATCCCCAGCACCCCTCTTACCTCGGTGTCCCCTTTATTCAGAGGGCTGTTCACAGGGAGGGCAGTGACTAGGGAGAAAGAAAGAGCACTGGAGTCACTCTTCTGCTCCGAGGGCAGCCCAGTCCTTGCTGACTGGGTTCACTGGGGCCCGTGCGCCCAATGCTTTCCCCGCAAACTGCCCCCACCCAAAAGACTGGCTGGGGCTGATTTTGTTTCCCTTCCCCGGCTGCTGCCCCTGGGGCATGGCCCCCAGAGGCTGCACTGGGAGGCCTTCGCTCCCCTCTGGGAAGGCTCCTGCCCTGGAGGAGGTGTGCTCTGGGGGGAAAGTGTTATGAAAACAAGGCCAAGGGCAGCAGTGGGATTGGGGTGAGGGACTTTGCAGGGGGAGGGAGAGAGACCCCAGAGGTGGGGGGAAAGAGATGGGGGGGTTGTGAGAGATGATACGGAGAGGGAGAAGCAAGGGCCGAATGGGAGAGTGGTGGAATGGAAGAGGGAGAAAGGGGAGATGGGGAGCGAGCAGTCCCTCCCACCTCCCCCCAGTGACCTTGGCCGGCCACCGTGCGGACTGGCGCTGGCCCCGATGCTGCGAGGCGCCAAGCCCAGACTAGGGGTGGGGGCGCGAGGGGGCCCGGCCCCGCGGGCTTGCGAGTCCAGCCCAAGCGTCCTGCGGGTCCAGGGCGGAGGCCGGGTTCCGGAGCCAGGCGGGAGGCGGCGGCGCTGTCCGCGGTGCTGAAACTCGCCGCGCCCGCCGGGAGGTGTGGAGGGACGCGTGGCGCTGCGCGGTGGGTGCCTGGACCTCAGGGCGGGCGGGACAAGAGCAGGCAGGGCGGGCAGGGGCGCCCGGAGACCCTCTCCCCCGAGCCCCCGCGCTCGCTCACCTTGCCCGGCGCAGAGCAGGAGCGCCAGGACAGCGGCGGAGCGCATGGCGATCCCGGGGCGCAGAGCGGCCGGCGGTGCGGGGCCGGGCACCGAGGCTCCCGGGCAACGGGCGGCTGGACCGGCGGCCGGGGGGCGGGCTGCGGCGGCGCTGGCGCGGGGGTGAGGGGCGCAGTGACTCGGGGTCCGTCCGTCGGTCGGTCCGCCACAAGCCTCTGCCCCGGGCTCGTGTACTGCAGTAGCAGCAGCGCTCGCGCGCCCCGCTTATATACCCCCGACTCCGGAAATGACGTCAGCGGTGCCGCCCCCTGTCCCCTTTTCCCACCCCCTAGGGGTCCAGCCCCGGCTCTCTCCTCGGCTTCACCTCTCGCTGTCTCTCGCCTTCCCTGCTCGTAGCTGGTGGATCTGGCCGAGAGCCGGTATCTGGCTCCGAAGCGGTGGTGTGGGGTGGGGGTGCGGGAGGCTCGGCCGATCCTCCACCCCTCGACGGCCGCACCGATTTGCTGTGTGTCCACGGGCAAGTCACTCCCCGCCTGTGGCCTCGCGTTCCGCCCGTGTGCACTGAGGTCCCTGCCTGCCCTAGCGCCCCGTGCCATGCCCCTGAGGTCTGCTCCGCTCCGGGTGCGTTTTCCCGGATCTCACAGGCTGGAGGCAGGCTCATCGTTCAGGGCTCCCTCCGATATCTGGGAGACCCTAGAGAGGCCTCTCTCTCTGGCAGCCTAGTTTTGTGCCTTCACACTTTGTCATTGTATGTGTATTTATTTATCTGAATGATGTTAAGTCCTCACTGCTTTCACAGTGCTGAGCAAGGACACGCGCTTAATGGGTTGCTATTGAATGGATTGAAAGTCCAAGCCATGAGTGAGCGAATCCTGGACTCTGCCTGCGTCCGGACAGCAAACTCACCTTCGCCAGGAAGTTCAACCCTTTGGATAGTTCTCATGCGGGTGGGGAGGGAGGAGCGGGGGCCAGTTCTTACATCAAGCCAAAATAGGAGTCCTTGTAACTATCTCCCCGTTAGCCCTAGTTCACCCCCTTAGGATCACCTTCTTCCCATTGGCAGCCCATCTGTATTTGAGAACTCCTCCTCTGGAGTGTTCTCAAAACCTGGATGTTTTGTGTGAAGGTTAGTTTCCTGGTTGAATTCCCTCTGCCCTGGGGCCCTCAATGCTCTGGACACACTGCTGCGCTCACCCTGGGGCTGTATCAGAAACGCTTTGCCACCTGGCCCCAGTGCCATAGTGAACCTGGTGTCTGGATGATGGCTTGTCATTGGCTGGCATCAGCCAGGGGTCCTCCTTCCTGCCGACCACCCCATATGCCGCTGCTGTTTTCTACTTCCTGTCCCACACCTGCACCCCTTCCTATCCCTAAATGAGAACCTGGTAGGAACTCAAAGAAGACTAGAATGGCCCCAATCATGCATTTACTCATTCGTTCAACAGCCACTTGTTTCTTCTTGTTGTTTTCTTAGAGACAGGGTCTCATCTGTTGCCCAGGCTGGAGGGCAGTGGTGTGATCATGGCTCACTGTAGTGACAAACTCCTGGGCTCAAACAATCCTCCCACCTCAGCCTCCTGAGTAGCTGGGACTAGAGGCATGAACCATCAAACCTGGCTAATTTTTTAATTTTTTGTAGAGATGGGGTCTCACTATGTTGCCCAGGCTGGTCTTGAACTCCTGGCCTCAAGCGATCCTCAAGAGATCCTTGGCCTCCTAATGTTCTGGGATTGCAAGCGTGAGCCACTGCACCTGGCCCCCACAACCAATTGTTAAGCACCTACTGTGTAGGTACTCTTAGAACATCTTAGAGTACCTGGTATGTACTTAGAACAGCACTCAGCTGTTTTAGGTGTTGAGCAGTAAACAAAACAGACAAAGGCCCTACATTCTAGAGGGTAAAGACAGACAATGAATAAGTAAAGAAGTAACATGCACACCATGTCAGGTAGCAACAATGGCAAAAATAGCAAAAATGAAGCAGGGGAGGGGAGGGGTGCGCTGGGAGAGGGATGGGGTTATATCTCACTAGGGTGGATCTGAGGAGACCTCACCAAGGAGGGGACATTTGAAGTCGGGGAGGGAGTGGGCCAGCATGCGTCTAGGGGAAGAGAGCTCCAGGCAGAGGGCAGGGCAAGTGCAAATGCCCAGAGGCAGGAACGTCTGGCAAGTTCAAGGAACAGCAAAGAGGTAGAGTGAAAAGGACCTGGAGAATACAGCAGAAAAGTAACACATATTTCATGTCAAAAACTTGAGAAATATAGGAAAATTACCTGTCCTCACTCTACCCAAAGATAAGCCCTGGTAATTTGAAAGCATATATTCTGTAGGCTTTGTTAAAGCAGCCCCATTCAGTAGAGGGCAGTTCCCAGCAAAGGACTCCAGCTGAGCACTGGAAAGTAAGTGTCCCAGGCCCTTATGACTTGGGGTCATTGTCAACCTGTGCACGTTTGGAACATGCTTCCTTTCTAGCATCATCAATATTTACCTGTATCATGAGTAGAGTGGTCCACCACACTTCATCGTGTGCCACAATTTGTTTAATTTACAGATAGATTTTGTGGCTTTTGTTTTATTCTGCTTTTGCTGTTATAAAGAACAATCTTATATACAAAGCTCTGTAGCATTTCTAGTTCATAAATGAATGACAGAGGTAGGGGGCGGGCAGCCACAGTACTACCCCCGACGCCAGAGTGAAGTGCCAACCTGGGGGAGGGAGGGGGGCAGGAGGCAGATTTGGTCACTGAGGTGCTTTTTAAAAATCACCCTCTAATCATAGAGATGGTAAATAGAACGCTGGTTGCCAGAGGCCGGGGGAGAGGGACACGGGGAGCCAGTGTTTAATGGATACAGAGTTTGGGAAGATGAAAAGGTTCTGGAGGTGGACGGTGGTGATGGTTGCACAACAATGTGAATGGACGTAATGCCACCGAACTGTGCGCCTAACAATGATTCCGATGGTAAATTTTATGTTATGCGTAGTTCACCACCATAAAAAAAAATCACTCCCTATTGTGTGGGGACGTCGACTGTAGGAAGATGGCTGTCTCCTAGCCTGGAGGCTGGAGAGCAGGAGGGGGCAGAGCTCATGCATGCCTGGGAGCACCCCGGGTACTGACCCCTGCCCAGCTGGTCTCCCTGAATCCAGAGGTAGTTCTCACAGATGTGCAGCCCCCAGAATGCTGGTACCGAGAGAGTCCCTAGAGGTGGCCCCGTAGGCCCCCTCCCCACAATGGGGCACTGCAGGTTCAGAGCTGGCCAGAGCCCCCAGCTGCTCTGCATAAGCCTGGCCCAAGCCTAACTCTGCCAGGTGCAGTCAGAGCCCTGCCGGTGTGTCCTGGTTCTTTAAGGTCCTGACCAACCTCCTGCTGCCAAGATCTGCCCTTCCATGCCCAGAGTCTTCTACAGAAACCCAGAGGCTGCAAGGAGTTGAAAGTTCAGGGAATTACCCCCAGGACCAGCAGTCAGCCAGTGATCTCAGGCATTCATTTATAAATACCCCTGGGTGGGATCACTGTGAGGCGGGTGTTTTTGTACCATTTCCCAGCAGTTCCCTGGGGGATTAAGCTCCATTTCTCACAGTGGTGTTTGGCTCGATAGCACATGCTTTATGAATAGCACACGCTTTATCAACAGCACACGCTTTATCAATAGCACATGCTTTATGAATAGCACACACTTAATAGCACACAATTTATGAATAGCACATGCTTTATCAATCGCACACACTTTATCAACAGCACACAATTTATCAACAGCACACACTCCATTGGCAGCACTCAACTGACAGCACACACGTTAGTGGCTTCCTTTCCCCACCCCCCGCCCTCCACCCTCACTTCCTTCTCCCCGCCCCCCTGTCCCAGGGATCCCTGGTAAGCCACATGCACTCAGATCCTTCCAGGGAGCCCAGGCTAAGACGCTGACCAACACTGGCTCTGTGTCTGCGGTGTGGATGGTCTGATGGGGACCGTGTCCCCATCCCTCAAACGGTCCTTGGTCCTGCAGCCACCTGCAGCTCCGTGCCCTTCAGGCCTCGTCCCTTCTCAGGTCCTGACAGGTTTCTCCTCCAACCCCGATTCAGGGGCTCGGTTGTTCTTTGACACTAGTGGAGGGCTGTCGATGCCTGTCCTACCCAGGAAGTGTCTTGTCATTGCAAGGCCCCCGACGAAGGCTGAGGCCCAGATGGTGAGCACCGGCCAAGGCCAGAGTCCACTAGGTGAGGAAAATGCACAAAGCCTCCCACCAGCCGAGCTGCGGCGACAGACAGAAGGAGGGACGGGGAGAGCCCCGGGCTCGCCACTCTGCCGTCGTTGCCCACGGGAGGACAGTGAGGGCAGCTGCATCGCAAGTATGTGAAGAGCAAAACAGGCAGGACGTGCAAAAGGCTCACATGTGATGCGGGCTCTATCATGATGCCATTTATAGATGAGGACGCAGAGGCTCAGAGAAGGTGCCTACACTGTCTGACACCACACAGCTAGGAAGCAGCAAAGGCAGGATTTCACCTCAGCCTGTAGGTCCCCAAAGCTGTAATGTGGAAGTTTATTGTTTTTAGATAAAGATGCCAATATTGTCTGACAAAAGAGGAAATTGAGACTCAGAGACAGATAGTGCCTTGTCCCAAGTCACATAGCTGGGGTGACAGCCAAGCTCTGCCTGGTGCCCAGCCTTGGGTCTTCCTTCCTGGACAAGGCTGCCTTGCCCTCCCTGTCTCCTGTGGTGGGGCTGCCCCCGGGAGTACCTTCTCAGCACCTTGCATGGGACATTCTGGGCAGTGCCACACTCTGGCCTCTCTGGACCCAGCCTCTTTCTCACCAGTTCTAGGGCAGCCGTTTGGAGGCTGGGAAGGGGAGGCATTCCACTAACATTTACTGAGCACCTACTGTGTTCCTGCCTCTGTTCTATTCTTGGAATATGCTAGAAAAGAAAAGAGCAAAGGCCCCTTCCTTCTTGGAGCTGGAACTCTAGGCTGAGGAGACAGACTGAACAATAAGCACAGTAGTAAGTGTGCTACGCGGCAGGGTAGGTGACGGCGACGGCTGTGGAATGCCAGGCTGGGAGGGCACGGTCGGGGTAAGGCCTCTTTGAGATGATCACTTGAGGGAGGGAGGGAGCCATGGAGGTATATGGAGGAAGAACGTTCCAGGCAGAATGGGCAGCCAGCGCAAAGGCCCTGGGGAAGGAGCTTACCTGGCAGGTTTGAGGTGGAGCAAGAAGGCCAAGGTGGCCGGGAGAGCGTGAGGCAGGGGTGGTGGGAGACGGGCAGTGTGGGGCCAGGGCCTTGTGGGCTTCGGCGGGGACTTCGGGGTTCACTCTGAGGGAAGCGGAGTCACTGGGAGAAGGTGGGTAGAGAGGGCGAGAGGCGTCAGGTGCTGCGAAGCGCTGCACGGCCATGCACAGCAGATCTAGCCCCAGCACCCACTCCATCCCAGGGCACCCGAACCAGAGTCAGAGAGAGGAGAAAGCCGTTGTCACCACCAGCCCCTGGTGGTCAGAGATGTCTCCTGCTTTGGTGGGCACCAGATCCCAGGGGGTGACTCCGCTGTCTCTCTGGTTGGGGCTCAGGACGTGTCCACATGAGCAGTCCCCACCGGGGGGCCTTGGGAGTGGCTTCCTGCCTCACCTCAGGGAAAGCAGCAGCTGCTTATCTGACGGGGGAGCCCAGGCGCTGGGCAGCAGAGTCAACACACCCTCGTCCCCACTCACAAAGTCATATTTTCCAAACACACAGCTCCCCCAAGCACCTTATCAGGCCTCCAGGTGACAAGCCCCGTTGCCTGGCAATGTCGCTTTATCTGCGAGGTCTGCACAGAGGCCCGGACGAGGTGATTTCATTAGATCCTCTCCCATCTGTCTCCGCAAACATCCCCGGGGCCTCCAATGAAGGTTTTTCTTTTCTTCTTCAGCAGATGTTTGCTTTAATCTAATAAAGCGGTTTGCAGGCCTCCTCAGTGGGTGCACGAGGGCTTTGGTGGGCCCCAGCCCAGGAGAGTGGGGCGGGGGGCTCCGTGTGCACCGAGGCTGGCTCACTTGGGGCGCAGCAGGCCAGCAGGAAGGACCAGGCTTACCCCAAACTGAGAGGCAAGAAGTCTTCCCTGTGCCCTCCCTCCTTCCCTCCTTCCCTCCTTCCCTCCTTCCCAGGGCCGTAGTCCACTGTGGCCCACAGTGGCACCGCCCTCCTGAGCACGGTGTCTTCCAGGGCAACACCACTGGGTCAGAAACTCCTGCATCCCAGGGGAGATCACCTGGGAGGTGGGTCTGCGGAGGCTCCGTAAAGAAGCTGGTGGGGAATTGCTTAGCGATGTGCAGACTGCAAAGTCCCGCCAGGGAGGCCAGAAAGTGGGAGCCGCAGGGCTTGGGGAGAGTTGGGTCTAGGGCAGAGGACAGTGGGAGGCCTGATCTGACCGCTTGGCCGAGGCGCTGTGGAGCAGAGGCGGGGGATGGGGCGGGGAGGCAGCCCTACCCTGACCGGGGTCAGGGTCAGGGTCAGAGCAGTGAGGGCTTCTAAAGCGGGGCCGGGTAGCCAGGTCTCTGAGACAGAGAGGACCCCTTGCCCAGGCCCCAAACCTACAACTCTACAGGCTTCAAAAAGGTTGACTTGTAGGGTCTCCCAGGGAGGAGTCAGTCTTCAAGTGACTTCAAGGTGATCCTGGTCCCCAGAGCTCCTCGTCCACCGGCAGCAGCAGCTTAGAGTGGTGGGACGAGCTGGATTAAACCCTGGCTCTACCTAATTTCCACTCTGTGGCCTTCAGAAGTTACCCAACTTTTCTGAGCATCTGTTTCCTCTTCTACACAACGGCCAACATCACCCCTTGTGTGATTTCTGTGGCTTTGCCTGAGAGAATTCAGTCTCACCAACACCGCTCGGCGCCGCTGCGTCAGGACCGGCTCAGGGGAGCTGCTGACAGGAGGGAACGACGCAGCAGGCTCCTGGCCCTCAAGGGTGCTCAGCACCTGCGGTTGTCCCCACTCTCCATGTGGCTGTCTTGGCTCCTCCCTTCCCTCTGTCCCCCAGACTCTGTCCTCTGGCGCAGCGCTTGGTTCACATGCTTCCAGTGGGCAGTTGACCGACTAACTGAGCCACGTCCTTCAAGCTTAGCATCAGCAGGACTGGGCAACTCAGCTTCTGGGAGAGCCTTGGTTTTCTCATCTGTAAGATGGGCTGTTGGTGACAGCACCTGCCTCCCGGGGCTCTGGAGAGGACTCACAGAGTTTTTCTGCATCAGGCGTTTCGCAGCGGGCCGGGCCAGAGTGCGTGCAGGGTCCGCGTCAGCACCTGCCTGCTGTTCTGGTAACTCTGGGCTGTGGTTTTCCTTCAGATGACTGGGCATCTCTGATGCTCAGGGTGACAGTTCCCCATGGCTGCGTCTAGTGCCCCACAAAGGAGAGCCCTGGAAAAGAGATATTGGGGGCCCCTGGTGGGCTGATGGGTGCTGATTCTGCCTCCACTGAGGGGTGGGAGGTGAGCCGATGACTCCAGCCCTGCCCCTGCCCAGGCAGCCCAGATGGGGGTCAGGCGCACCGACAGAGAGGTCCTTGGGGAGCTCTGGCCTAGAGAGGGGATGCACAGGGCGCCCCCAGATGGCGGGGCCTGCGAGGCAGTGCTTGCAGCCTCCTGTATCCTGACAGATGACATTTCAGAACCGATTAGCTGAGCAGCTTCTCCCCTGCAGGACAGGCTGTCCCCACGTCTCCCCTCAGCCCCACGGCTCAGAGACTGAGCAGCATGGGTCGCCTGTTTCCTCTCCTGCCTCCCCACCCTGCAGGGGCCAGCAGAGAGTCCAGGACCATGTGGACTCGACCCATGTGAGTCCACATGCCCACCTGGTGCCCTCAGCTTCGTCCGCCTGCCCCAGAAGCCTTCTCTTCCCTCTGTCTGAACCCTGTTATCAGCACTCATCCCTGTCACGGCCCAGCCCCCCTCCTCGCCCCCAACAGGAGGTGCCACATGCTAGGCAATAGCAGTCATTTTCTCTGCAGTGTGGGGCAGCCACGCAAGTGGGGTGACGGGCACCAAGCCCACAGAGATGAGGAGGTATTACTTGGGAGAAAGGATCTAAGACAAGAATATGAGGGTCTGCCACAGTTTCGTCTTCCAGGAAAACTAGGAATTTCCAACCTCAGAGCGGCTTTCTGTCTTATTATCCCATCCCCTTCCGCCATCAGTAACGCTGCCTCAGCCATGCCCGTCTTATGACCGTCCTGACACTTCCCACCTCCCCATGGCACATGCACATGTCATACACATTCCTGCCACCACACCTTTGTCACATGTCCCTGCCAAGAATGCCTTCCCTTCTTGCTTACTTTTCTCTCCCAAACTTAGGGCTCAGCTCAACTCCACTCAATCCTTCCATCCCAGGGAATATTTTTGCCCAGTCCTGCCCAGCCAGAGCTCACTGTCCCGTGAGATCTTTCAGCCCTCACCATCGGCACCACTACTCGACTCTTATCAGATATGATTACTCTTTGCTTGGTAAACGCGTATGCAAATCCTTTATCTGCTGAACCATATTTCAAGCCTTTTGAGGGGAAGGACATTATTTCAAACTGTCCCCCTGTACAAACATAGGAACGTTACCTATTTTTTTCCCCACGAAAGTGAAAATAGCTTAACTGAAATGTGAGGACAATGGTGGGAGACTGGTTGGGGAGATGTTTGAGGGGTGTGGGTCCTTTCTGGACCCCGTACCTGTGTGTCTCCCTGGGAATGGTACTCACATTGGCTCCTCACGTAAACCCAGTAGTTCAAGAGATGCTCTGTGGGTTTGCTCCCGCGTGGGTGGGACACAGCGCTGGGCTTGGAGGCACAGATGCAACAAGATTAAGTGCTGGTTCACGGGCTGCTGTCCGTGGTCCTGAAACATCTCTTCCTGCCACGGAATTCTGGGCTCTGGTTGGTGGTTCTTGTCCAGCAGGTCCCAGGGGTCATAGTTTTAATATTTTACTTTTTGTTCCTAACTGTTTAAACTTATGACATATTTAGATCGTGACAGAATAATTAGAATCATGGCTTTGTTTCTCAACAATTCATGGAGTTTTATCATATTTTCCATAGGTGGACATTTGCCACCTCTGAGAAGCTAGAGGGTAGAGAAGTCTTGTTTCTACTCCATCGTGTCCCTCACAATGATATTTTTATGAGTTTAGGACCCTCCTTCCTCCACGGAGGAGTGCATTGCCACCTTTTTGTGTCATTTTATACTCTGTCCCAGCTCTACCTCTTACGGACTGAGTGACAGGTCAATTCACTTATCTGGGCCTCAATTTTCTTTTTCAAAAATGGTAGAAGTGATGGTGGCAAGAATTGTACTTGACTGTCTCAGAGATTCCTTTCTTTGCTTAAATGATGGCTCCTGATTCACTGGCCTGGTCTTCCATATCTCCATGAGCCCTTCCTCCCAAGCTCTTTGAAACAATCTAGGACATTCCGTACATCAAAGTCAAAAGGCAGTTCCTCATGGATGGCCTTACTTCTAATGCTAATAACAGTGGGAGGGCTTCTGCCTGTGAGACCGGCCCCCATCTCAGAAGGACACCCCAACACCCATTCCTCTACTCTTGCATAGAAGTGGCTTTGACAGTATCTCAGCTTTCCTGGTGCAAGTCACACGACGAAAAGCATTTGGTCCCAAATATAGAAAGTGAGTTGGTTTCCACACCTTCTGGAGAGTATCTGTGCCTTAGTAGGGGTCTGGGGGACAGCAAAGGCTACCGAATTGGCCTCAGAACCAGGGAGCCTCTCAGCTGGGAGGGACTCGGAGGCCTTCAGTTGCTGTCACATCTCTGGTGGGAGGACTCAGAAGAACCCACGACTCCCCTCCCCCAATCAGCCCTCTTGGCGTCCAGCTCCAGGACAAGGGGCTCAGGGCCAGTGGTTAGATGAAGCTGCAGCTTAAGCCTGCACCTCCCCAGGCAACTCAGCCACGTCATCCTGGGATCCCAGTGAGAGATCTTATTCCTGAATGCCAATAAATAATAAATGCCAACGTGGACACAGGACACTGATATGGAGAGGCCAGAGAATTTTTACAAAAGGTGACATCTGAGTCTCAAGTGCATTTGTCCCAGAATCGCAGGGCTGGAAAGGTCCTTGGGAGGTCACCTTGTGTCCCTCATAGTCTCTCTGATAGCAGAAAGGAAGAACAAAAGATGCCTACAGACAAGTCCAGGGATCTCCAAGCTACCCCCAGCTCCTAACTAAGAGAGCCAACCTGGCCCCAGGGAAGGGGCCCGGGGACCCAGGTGCCACTCTGAGTGGAGCTCACTGTGCAACATTGTGCACAGTTCTTAAGACCTTTGGGCCTCAGTTTTCTCATTTGCCAATTGGAACTAATGCTCCTTGTCCAATAGAGAAGTTTGGGAGAAGAGTATTCAGTTCAACGACCATTTGCTGTTTCATTCATTTTTTCATTAATTCAACAACTATTTACTTGGGCACCAACTATATATATGCCAGGCCCGGTGTTTGGTGCCGGAGATGCAGCAATAAACAGCACAGGCCGGGTCCCTCTTCTCAGGGGGAGAAGTGCCTTCTAGTGCCCGGGGGAGACCGCAGAGGGCTCTGAGCCGGTGGTAAGATCGCTTCCCAGGGGGGCAGAGTCTCCCCCGGCCAGACCCTTGGAGGAAGAGGAGGGAGAAAGATGAAGAGGATGATAATGATGATGTGGAAGAAAGCTGACTGACTAAATAAATGAATGAATGAAAAGCACTGACATGTTCATCTGGTGCGGGAAATAGAGGGAGTGGGTAATGTGTTGGTACCACTGATCCAGGCTAACATACTCAGACTTTAAAAGTAGCCAAAACATGTTGGCAGTATGAATTTAAAGGTCTTAAAATGTGCAGGCCTTCTGGCCCAGACAGCAAGAATGCAAATATGAGTATAGAAAGGTGTTCATCATGGCACTGTTTGCAAAGCCCCCAAATGGAAAATATGCCAATGTCCAACTACTGAGGATCAATTAACACAACTAATTCATATTCACGACGGAATATCATACAGCCATTTGGATTGATGCTTTAGAACTTTGTCAACATGGTAAGATATTCATGGTAGATAGTTAAGTGGAGAAAATATGTATGGTACAATTTCCTAAGTACCTATATATTAATACTTGAAAAATGTCAGAAGACATACATTCTGTTAATAGTAGTTGTTTAAGGTGGTGGATTTATGGGTGTTAAAATTTTTCCCTTTATGTTTAGTGGTCTTTTCTAAAGTAAGTATGTATTACTTACCTAGTTAAAATATTTTTTTAAAAAAACTAGCACACAAATAAGCACATGAAAAGATGCTCAACATCATTAGTCATTAGGAGAACGGAAATCAAAACAATGAGCTACCACTGCACACCTCTTAGAATGTTTAAAATTAAAAAGAGTTATTGTATCAAGTGTTTGTGAAGATGCAGAGGAACTCGAACCCTCATACACGGCTAGTGGGCTTGTGAAATGGTGCAATCACTTTAGAGAACAGTTTTTCCGTTTCTTTAAAAATGAAACAAATACCTACCATAAGACTCAGCCATTCCACTCCTACGTATTTACTCAAGAGAAATAAAAGCATTTGAACATTTGTACATGAATGTTCATTTCTGGAAGCTTTATTTGTAAGACCTCAAAAATGGAAACAACCCAAATATCTATCAACAGAAAATGAATAAAAAAGTTGTGGTGTATCCACATAGTGGGATACTGCTTAGAAATTTTAAAAAATGAACTTTTTTTTTTTTTTTGAGACAGGGTCTTGCTCTGTTGCCCAGGCTGGAGTACAGTGACACAATCATAGCTCACTGCAGCATAAACCTGGGCTCAAGCCATCCGCCTGCCTCAACCTCCCAAGTAGCTGGGACTACAGGCATGTGCCACCACACCTGGCTAATTTTTCTATTTTTTGTAGAGACGGTGTCTTGATATGTTGCCCAGGCTGGTCTTGAACTTCTGGCCTCAAGCAGTCATCCACCTCGACCTCCCCCCCACAAAATGAACTATTGCTGTATGCGACAGAATGGATGACTCTCAAAATAGGAGTCAGACAAAAAGAGCACACACTGTATAGTTCCGTTTATATAAAATTCTAGGACATGCAAATGAACCTACAGCGACTGAAAGCAGATCAGCTGTTGCCGGGGATGAGAGCGGGAGGAGTGGGGAGGGAGGGAAGGATCCCAGAGGGTCTAGGGGAGATTTGGGGAGGTGATGGGTGTGTTCACTGTCGTGATTGTGGTGATGGCTTCAAGGGTGTATACATATGTCCAAACTTACCAAATTGCATACTTTAAATACGTGCGAATGTGTGTCAATAAAGCTGTTTTTTGGTTTATTTTTTAAAGAGGCCGCCGCGAGAATACAGGCATGCGCTGTCGACGTCTCCCAGTCTCGGGCTGGTTTGACCATCACGGGGAAAGTGTTAATGTCCCTCTCTGGCTTGTGCGGAGCCTGGGACCCGGGGAGGTTAAGTGCTAGTCCTGAGGTCTCGGGCAAGCCCAGGGCAGAGACCGTGGCAAGACCCACGCTTCCTTCTCCGGATCCAGTGCTTTCTCTGCCAGGCGCTGGCTGTGCCCCTAGGAGTCAGCCAGAACCTGTCAGCACGTTCTGAGCAGAGGGACAGCGTGTCCCTGCCACCTGAAGATGTTATCTCCCCTCCACTCCACACTGCTCCCCTGGTAGCGGTCCCTCAGCCTGCTCTTGCAGCCAGGAGACTGGCTTAATTTGCAGAGAGGAGGTGGTTACAGATCCCCCCAGGGAAGTAATAAAGAGCAAGAGTGAGATAAGGGACAAATGCAATTACCTAATGACGCTCTTATCTGTGGTGGAGAAGGACACAGGCCAGCCTGGTGATTCCCACCCCTCCCAGCATCCTGGAGAGGCTGGCAGGGCCACCCAGCCCAGGAGAGGAGGGCGAGGGGCCAGTGGGGGGTAGGGGGGATGGAAGATGGGTAGGAGTCGGGGGTGGGTAGGGGTGGGGGTGCCAAGCTGGGCCCAAGAAACACTTGGTTCCTGTCCCCATGTTCTGTCCCGGCTCCAGGGACTCTGCAGTGTTTGGCGTGAGAGCTGGGGCAGTCCCCTGGAGGAGCTGAAGGAACACGGGCTTCGTGCATGGTGAGACCAGGGTGCTGCTGGGTCTCAGTGGCCCCTCCCGCCCCCTGTGAAATGAGGGTGACAATGGTCCCTGGCTCGTGCTGCGTAAGGTTCAGTCAACCCCATTTCCCCTCCCTGGCTTGTCCTTCTAGTTGACTTTCTCCTTATACCGTGCACCCCAGAGAAGGGACAAGCAGAGGCGGGAGGACGTGACCCTGGAGAGGGGATGGGAGCGTGAGGGTGCGGAGAAACGGGGCGGCCACATTTACTGAGCGATACTGCCGCCGGGCCGGGCCACACTCCACGGGCTTCCTCCCCGCTATCCCACAGCCACCCTGTGGAGTGCTTACTATCACCCCACTTCTCAGACAAGAACCTCGAGGCCTCACAAACATATGACACTTATCCAAAGTCACAGAAGGTAGACAGAGGCAGAGACGGGCCTCGAACCCAGGCAACCTGACTCCCACGCCCATGGTCTTATGGGGAAATTCCCCCCAGCTTTCTGGGGTCTTTCCGCTTCTGAGTCCCATCCCCTGGCGGGGAGACTTCCCCCAGCAGGGCTCTGGGTTCAGGTCCTCCCTACTACTCTTTGCTGCTCAAGCCATTCTCATGAAACCTCTTATGTGCACAGCCCTCTACAGTTCACAAAGAACTCTCCAGACTTAGCCCGTGAGTGCCTCCAAGTCCCTCGGAAGAAGAGAGGACGTCATTATCCCCACTTCATAGACTCTACCACGAAGACGGTACAGCTCCCTTCCCAGGGGGCGAAAGGGCACGTGCACACCTTGGACCATCTTATCTGCACAACATCCCTGGGAAGTAAATGTCACTAGGGCCCGTTTGTAGATGCCAACGCTCAGGCCTGAGAAGGTGACGAGCTTGCCCGGGTTTACGAGGCGGGGGAGTGGCGGAGCCAATATTTCCTCCCAGATTTGATTGACCCTAAAGCCCAAGCACTTCGTCACTCTGAATTGATCTGGAACAGGGCCTAATCCTGTCCCAATGGACGACGTGTCAACCCGATACGAGAAGTGACAATGAAGCCAGCCTGCCCCAGCCCTCCCGGGGAAGGCTCCGAGGTCCTTTATCTGAAGCTTCATTTCCTGGGTCAATCAGACAACACCCATTCATTTGCTCATTCATTCACTCACTCACCAAATGTGATGAGCGCCTGCTGTGTGCCGGCAACTGTTTACACACTTGGTTTCTGAATGTCCATGAGTCACGGGCTGGGCAGCCAAGGATTCACTGTCTGGCGGAGAGAGATGAACAAGGTTGGTGAAGAACCTGCCCCCTTTGTGGCTTTGTGGGGTGCAAAGTGCAGGGGCCCCACGTGTACCTTGGTACGTTCCACGCAGAGAAAAACTATTCTGACTCTCAATATTCAGCAGTTTCCATGGACACCAGATCATCACTAATTAGACCAAATCAAATGTCTATTTCAATCTTTGATGTCATCCACTTCCAACCTTTTATCCACTTGCATTTATTCCCGTCATTCATTCAACACTCGCTGAGCGCCTACACGGCCTGCACTTGAATGGATACATTAATCATAATCATCGTAACAACGGCAACTATCAAAGACAACTAACATTTGCCGAGAATCTGTGATTCTGTGATGTGCCAGGCACTATTCTAAGCGCTGCGCGCATATTGACTGCTTTACTCGCAACAGCCCCTGAGGGAGGTTCTGTTAGTATCCCTTGTACAGGATGAGGAACTGAGACAGAGAAAGGGTAAGGATTTTGCCCACCCAGAAATGGTCCTGGGAAGACACCTGTCATCATCTGATTTCAGAGTGGCCCGACTGTAACCAGATCTGAGAGTTCAGACTCCCCTCCGGGCTGCCAGGCCGCCCCTTCCTCTCCCACGCCCTGATTCCAGCGTCCCTGTCCACATCCTGTGCCTTGTACATAAGACCTCCGTGAAAACGAGCACAGGCCACAGGCCCGACCGGGTTACACACTCAGAATTTGCGTCGGGGGGCAGCTGCTTCCTGCCCTCCTGACCCACCCAGTGGCTCCAAAACAGGAGGAGGTCTCTGAGAGACACGGGGAGGGGGGACATGTGGCTCCTTCCCCCGACCCCAGCCCCTTCCCACACCCCACACACCGCTGCCTTCATACATGACCACACGGAAGTCAGGCCGAGAGCTGGGCGAGATTGTCGTGGGATCTGACACTTGTCACCCAAAGGCAATGGAAGTTAGGGGAACAAGCCTGAGGGTCCCCACTGCTAAAGTCCGGGTGGGCTACATCCATTTGTTACAGTTGCACTACAGCCCTGGGGGCAGGGTGGCCTCCCCTTCCCCCACCCAGCTGCCCAGAGGCCAGCTCCCCTGGACGCCTCGCCTGACTTTCCAGCCCTCACTGACCCACTTGTCGGCCACCAGACGGTTGACTCTGCAGGCGGCCTAGCACTGACCTTGGTGGGAAACCAAGGCCAGCTGAGGACGTGCAGAACTCGGACCAGAGTCACAGCCTGCGGCTCCCCGCACCCGTTGGCCCTGAGCTGTTCACTCTGCTTCCTTCTGATGCCCGATGAGTTATCTGCAGTTTGCCAGGACTATGGCCTGGTCACGTGGTCACCCCACCTTCCTGCCTGCGTCCTGCCCCCTCTCCAGCTCGGGAAGACATAGCGCAAGTGCACAGGTCTTCCTGTGGTGGCCCCACCTGGAAAGCTGCCTTTGGGTTTGTTCCAGAAGCGTGAGGTCAGAGGAGCTTTGAACTGGGACTCAGAGGAGCCCGGTCCAAGTCTGAGGCCCGATGCCTGGTGCAAGACCCAGGGCAAGTGACCTACCCTCGGATTTCGGCTGCCCCGTCTGTGCAGTGGGAAATTGGGCTACCACTGGCTGGGGAAGCTCAGGTGACAAGCACTATGGCTGCTCTTCCCAACTGGGCACTGCACACAAAACATTCTGGTCTTTAAGGTCAGGCTCGGTGGCTCACACCTGTCATCCCAACACTTTCGGAGGCTGAGGCAGGAGGGTCGCTTGAGCCCAGGAATTTGAGGTTACAGTGAGCTATGATGATGCCACTGCACTCCAGCCTGAGAGACAGTGAGACCCCATCTCAAATAAAATAAAATAAAATAAATTCTGGTCTTTACACCAACCTTAGGAGACATGTAGTTGGTGGGGATGTCACAACTTGAACCCGAGTCCTCTGCTCCCAATGCTGGGCCTCTTCGGCCCGCACCGCACTGCCGCTGGCCATGGAAGAGGTTCTCAGAGGGCCGGAGGTGGTGTCCTCTGTCTCCCAGGAGTCCTGGCCATGCTGGTCACAGGAGGTGCCCCGAGGGACACATTTCTTTGCCCTTGTGTGGCCCATCTCCATCCTGCTGACGTCTGAGCAGCCGGTGCCCAAGCCAGCAAGAAGCCTCCCTCTCGGGCACCTGTGGCCGCCTGCCATCCCGTTCCCACGCCTGGATCAACTGGTACCAAAGTTCTGTTGTTTTCTCTGACTTCCTGCGGGGGAGTTACCTCCTTCCAAACCGGGAAAGGAGGTCAGAAGAAAATAGCACACAGCTGTCCCGAGACGGCCCGCCTCCGTTGTTTGGCCCGTGCAGGGCTGGTCTGCGCTGGGCTTCCATGTGGCCTTGTGACGGCGGCTTTCCCTCGGGGTCTATAGCAGGTGCCATTGGCTCTGCGCCTCTAACCTCCCTGACATCCACTGCAGCCTTGGGGGACCGTCCCCGCGCCTTCCGCGCCTCTCAGCTTGTCTGCTGCAGAACCCTTCCCAGCGAGGTGTGGGGAGTTCACAGCCGCAGCCAGTGGGGGGGCGGTCACACACCCCAGCCTGCCCATCGTCAGGACGACTCTGAGGCGCATGTCACATGGCTCCACAGAGGGTCCCCGGCAGAACCAAGCCCTGCATACCCGTGGCGGTGACCAGCTTGCTTGCCCCTCTCAGCCCTGCGCCCTCACCCTGGCCCCCTGGGATGACCTTCCAAGGAACTCCCTGCACCCACGTCCTTGTCTCAGCCTCTGCTTTCGGGAGAACCCAAACTAGACCAGAACGTGAGCCAGGCTGGCAGGAAGCACGTGCAGGAGGGGCACGGGGCCCTGGCTGAGGAGTCGGGACACCCGAGTTCCAATCCCATGTCACTGTTCTATCAGCACCTCGTGCAATCAAAGTGAGCGGGTTGCATGCACGCATGAGTGAATGAGTGAAGGGATGATGGTAGATACCATCTTGCCTACACTGCAGGTCTGGAAACTGCGATTGGCATTCCTAGTGCTCACCAGCAGCTTCTAGGCATATGTGGTCAGCCTCCAACGATACCAGCGCCCCTCGCCCGGCCACACACGTCTGAATTAAGGGTGACCGTGTGACTTTGGCCCGTGCAATGTGAGCAGAAGTGATGTGCTGCACTGCTGTTAGGAGCCAGTGTGCTACACTCTCCACTCCTTCCCCTGCCCTGGCGCCCCTGCGGCGCGGTGTGTCGAGATGGGCATGCCAGACGACTGCAGCAGCTTGAGTGCTGGGCCACCTCGGAGAGGACAGTGACCCCAGAGTTGCCTGCACTAGCAACAATCTTTTTTAATGATTGAGAAACAAACTCTCATTTTGTGCCACTGAGATGAGGGAGACCTACGTGTTCCTGCAGCATAACCCAGCTCATCCTAACTGATGCACAAGCCACGCCCCACAGGAGCTGACAGCAGAGCAGGGCCTGGCACCCGGGCACTGCCCTTCAGCCGTGGTGGCTCTGGTCTCTGACAGAGGACTCTGCGTATCTCCGGATGCTTGGAATCGAGGGGGTGTGGCCACTTCCATTCTATCCCACTTAGCCAACAGCTCCTCTGTCTGCTTTGCATTCGGGGATGTCACATGAACGAGGATCCGTTGGTAGCAGTTTGATAAATGCTGGGCTGGGTGACCCGTGGTTTCAAGATGAGGACATTTTACCTGCACGCTCCTGAGCACCCGAGTTCACCTATTCCCAGTCAGCTCTGTCCAAATGTGAAGTTCCAGGGTCCTCAGCCCTGACTCCCAGCCACCTATGAATGCTCAGATCCCCAGTGTGAACAGCACAGAGGACACCCGCCGTGATGTGGCCTGTGTGCCCAGGGTGTGTGAGCCACCGGCTCCCTGCATGGCTCCTAGAGCATCAGCCAAACGCAGAGCTTCACCCTGGGCTACGGCCTCCCCTCCCCGAGCAGGGAGAGCCCACGGCAGCCGGGAGGCCTGGTCCCCAACCCCAGCTCCATCCCTCTCTCACTGCGTGCCTCAGTTTCCCTTTCTGTAAAACAATAATACCAAATATTCGCGAACAGGCCAGCCCTGTGCTAAGCAGGCGATGTCCCAGAACAAAGGACGTGCCATGTGAGGAGTGGAAGAGATTTTGCCACAGGAGGAAATCAGACGGGAGCATGGGAGGCGGCTTCAGAATTCCGCGGGGCTCTAACAGGGAGGCTGAGTTAGATACTATTTTTCATCATGGCAATTATCACTCCCAAGTAGGATATTTTCTATTTGTTCATCTAGGACAGCAGTCCTGTGAGGACAAGATGGGGACCTTGTCTGTTTTGTTTGCTGCCACGCCAAAGATAGGAGTATGTATACAGTAGGTGCTCACTAAATATTATTGAATGATTGAGATTGTCCTGTGGCTTCCAGGGAGGCCGTTGATTTCTCCCTGCCCCCCCCCCCAACAGCTCTCTGTTCACCCCTCCGTCCTCTGCCCTGTGCGCCCCTCGGCCCCCCCCCCCCCCCCCAGTCAGCCACTTCCTCTCTTAATTGGAGTCCGAGTCAGACTTCCTGCTGCTCGGGGTGGAGGCTTTGCTGAATCTAATCAGGGCTGACAGAAAGTAGGTTATTAATTAGCTGGGAAGGCTGGAGGGGGGCGGTTGCTGAGCAGAGAAACAAAGAAGTTAGCCCCAGAGAGGGAAAAGTGCCGCCGCCCCACCGCACACCCATCGCCCCACACCAGGAGCTACGAGCTGTTGGGCTGCAGGAATCCTTATGCTGGCCCGGCAGGGGGTGGGGCGTGACTCGAGACTCATTGCAATCTGAAATCAATTTTAAGGTATGATACACAGGGTGGGTTGGGACGGGGTGTCCTGCTTTGACCGAAAGGTAAGCCGGGATCAAATTGATTGTACAGGCCGAGTGCGGTGGCTCACGCCTGTAATCCTAGCACTCTGGGAGGCTGAGGCGGGTGGATAGTTTGACCTCAGGAGTTCGAGACCAGCCTGAGCAACAGCGAGACCCCGTCTTTACAAAAAATAGAAAGAAATTAGCTGGACAACTAAAAATATATACAGAAAAAATTAGCCGGGCATGGTGGTGCATGCCTATAGTCCCAGCTACTCGGGAGGCTGAGGCAGGAGGATTGCTTGAGCCCAGGAGTTTGAGGTTGCTGTGAGCTAGGCTGACGCCATGACACTCTAGCCTAGGCCACAGAGTGAGATTCTGTCTCAAAAAAAAAAAAAAAAAATTGATTCTATTATTGAGAAGATGAAACCCCAAGGCCAGAGCCATCTCAGGTTGTATTACTAGAGGTGTATCACCCAACACAATGGAGGGGATAGTCTACTGTGGGTTAGGCTAATTAATCAAGTCCTCATTTTGCTCCCCTCTGGTGGACTAGAGACATGGTCCTGAGTCCCAGGCCCTCCAGCAAGCCTGCAGGGACTCAGTGTGCAGAGCTGAAAGCTCTGGAGTCCGACAGACATGGAGTTCAGTTCCTGCCTTCATCCTTCATAGCTGTGTGACATTGGGCAAGTCATGTAACCTTCCTGAGCTTCACTTTCTACATGTGTAAAAATATGGCCAATAACACTTATTTTGGAGGGGCTGTTGTAAAGATTAAACATGGTAATATAGATACAGTGTCTACCCAGTGCCTGGCACGCATAGGTGCTCCACAAATGCCAGTTCCCTCCCTGACTCTGCCCCCCACAGCCTGCCTGCACCCTTCCTGGTGACTAATGAAGCCCCCCTCCCCCACCGAGTGCAGGGCGGAGGACCAGGCTGCCTGTGTTGGAATCTCGGCTCCACCCGCTACCAGGTGTGTGACCCCGGTCAAGTACCTTCGCCTCTCTGTGCCTGTTCCCTCGGTGTAAACTGAGAACACCAACAATACCTACTTCATAGGGTTGTTCCTCCCCACACGTTTACAAAATATATTTTAGAATCATGAAACAGTTCCTAAATACAGAAAAAAATCCATGTTCACATTTGGCCGTTTGCTTCAGACATTTTTTGTTTAAGAAGAAATCAACTGTTAAGGATTCTGCTGCATCCTCCCCCCTCCCCCCATCCTACTCTACCGCCATGGTCCCCTGCACAGAGCCAGAGCCTGCAGGCTCAGGCTGGGCCGTGCTTGGGGCCAGGGCCTACAGCGAGAAGGAGCTGTCGATGGTCCTGGGAGATCCCTGGGAGATCGAGGCAGTGTGATTAGTCACCCAGCGGTGCTCAGACAGACCTCTGTTTTAGACAGATGACTCGGGCAGATGTTGGGGGGCGGAGGACGGGAAGGAGACCCGCTGTAGTTGCGGGGAGGGGTGGTGGCTCGGAGCAGGGTGTGGGCAGTGGGAACCACAGCTGTGGGCAGACCTGAGGGCTTGTTAGCAGGGGGTGGTCGGGGGGTGGGGACGGAGGGCCAGGCAGGGCAGAGGTGAAGTATGGCTCTGGGCTCAGGGGGTCGAGTGGGCGGTGCTGCCGGTTGCTGCAGTCCTGAGGGGCAGCGTTGGCTGCAGCGAGGGTCAGGGCCACGGGCCTACGGCTGGGTGGAGCTGAGCGCGGCCCACAGTTGCAGCCCCCGGGGCTGATGTTGAACGGGGAGAGGGTGGGCTGGGGGGAGCGGAGGGTGGAGAACGGAAGCTTGAGGACACTGGGATCTAAGGGACGGGCAGAGGACCAGCCCACTGGTATGCTGGCGCCCTCCACTCTCTGGACCCTGGGGGTGTGTTTCTGCCACCCACCTTCCTGCTTAGCGTCCTGGGGGTGCCGAAGCCCTGCTGAGCCGGCCCCTTGCCCACGCTGGAGACCCTGGAATGGTGCCCACCCAAACCAGCTGTGCCTGAACCAGCCCCACCTCTCCTTCCAAGTCACATGATCTAACCAGAGGACGACACCTCCCTTACTTTGTAAAATTTGCTTAAGCACCTTTGAGTTACACTTGTGTCCTTTGTAACTGGAAGGATCTCACTAATACAGCCCCCAGGCTACTGTCTCCTGGGTGTCGTGCTTGAGTCCTAACGAGAAAACTTTGTTTTAAAGATTTTTCCAGAATCACCCAGACCCTGTAGTGCTCAGGCTATTCCAGTTTCCCTGGGTGTATCCTATTACATTAGTTACTTACTGTTGTGTAACTAACTATGGCAGTCCCAAGACCCCCAGGGGATGCCTGAAACCCCGGCTAGTACCCAAATCTATATATACTGTGTTTTTCAGTCTGATCACCGAGACAGCTACTAAGTGACTAACGGGCGGGCTGGACACAGGGATGATGAGCATCCCAGGCAGGATGGAATGGCCAGATTTCGTCTTGCTACTCAGAATGGCACACCAATGTAAATGTTTAGATTGTTTATTTCTGGAATTTTCCATGTAATATTTCCAGACTTCAGTTGACCTTGAGTAATAGAAACTGCAGGAGGTGAAACTACGGATAAGGGGGGACGACTGTACCTCAAAAGGTAGGGGCTTAAAACAACACTCAGTGTCTATTATCACAGCCTCTGTGGGTTAGGGAACCCCATGTGGCTTCCCTGGGTGGCCCTGGCTCAGATCCTGAGGCTGTGGTCAGGCGCTGCTGTTGCGAAAGTTGCCAGAATCAAAACGGAGTCACTAACGCTAAGGAAACCCTGACAAACGGAGCCAGGGAAGGCCATGCAGAGAGGGCTCCCACACTTGTGCCTGGTAATGACAAAGACTTCAGAAACCACAACCTTGTGCAAAAAATACTTCTGCAAGGACACCTGCCCGGCCCCTGCCTGCCCAGCCTCAGACTGGCATCATCCTTGTCCCCGATGCTTGTAGCCAAGGATAACTATCTCAAAACAATTGTGCAATCCTCATTCTCCCTTGGAAAAACCTTTGTCTTCCTTTACCTCTCTGAACGGGAGCACAGTTCAGTATGGCATGCGTGCTCCCACCACAGTGCTCTATTCCCAGCTAACCGTCTTTTCTTCTAGAGAGCTCTCTGCTATTTAGGTTGACACAGTCAAGATGCTGGGCTGGGCTGCAGTCCCCTGAGGGCTCAGCTGGGGCTGGAGGGTCGGCTTCCAGGGTGGCTGCCTCGCGCCAGTGAAAACTCCGTACCGGCTGTTGGCAGGAGGCCTCAGTCCCCTACTCCATGGTGTCTCCACGGGGCTCCCGGAGTGTCCTCCTGCTGCGGAGGAGAGGACGATCCAGCAGAGTGCCAGCTAGAGACTGCAGCACCTTTCGTGACCCGGCCTCAGAGGTCATTTACTGTCGTTTCCATACTATCCCACTGGTCACACAAGTCAGCCCTATTCGGTGTGGGAGAGGACGACGCCGGGGCCGGAATGCCAGGAGGTGGGGTCACCGGGGGCATCTCGGGGGTGCAGACTCCGGGCCGCGCGGTGGCTCTGCCGGGGGCAGCTTCCTGGCACCCCCACCATCCTGGAGAGAAAGGCTCCGTGTGACCCAGTCCCGCCGGGAAGGGACGCAGGAGGCCCGGCAGCCTAGCTAACCCGAGGACAGCAAAGGGCAGCTCTCCTCCCGTCCCCCTGCGGCCATTCGAGGATATTTCTATAACTCTTTGGTTTCCTCCTCTGACAGAGTGACAGGCTGTGGCCAGAGGGCTGGAGTCACATGGAATGGGACATGGGCCCCAAAGCTACTCTTCCTAGCACAGCTGCTCCTGACGGCAAATGTGCAGGGCGCAGCTGGGTCAAAACCCTCACTTAAAGAAAGTGGTGTAGGAAGGAGCGTGGGCTGTGGATACACAGGGTCAAGTCTTGGCGCTAATACTTGCCAGGATGTCTCAGTCCTCAGTTTCCACATCTGTACAATGGAGACAATAATAATGTTGTCAAAAGACAAAATTATGGCAAATTTAGTTGCATATCTAATGGCTTTTATTCACGAATTCTGAGTCGGGGCGGCCTCCACGCTACAGGACAGAACGCGAGGTCCCGTGGGCGACAGCAGAGCTGGGCCCCGGGAAGGCGGAACAAGGAGGAGACAGTAGGAAAGGCTGACGAGTGAATGTCAGGGGCCTCCGGTTACTTTCTTGTAGGGGTAAAGCAGGGAGACGGCTTCCTTCCCAGGCTGACGCAGGTATCTCCTGCTTTCAGGAAACACTGGTCTGTGTTGGGACCTGCCTGTGTCCTTCAAGTTCCAGGCTGAGTCTGTGGCATCCGGCAAGGTGACCCCACTTGGGTTTGGCCTGGTCCGGCCTCCTGGGGCCTAGTGCGGGAGCTCAGTCCAGAACAATGGTTCCCCGTCATTCTGTTTAACGGTGTCTTCTTCTAGTGCCGAATGAGAAAAGGTGTACGAGTCCCAGCACACAGCTGACACCGAGGGTGACTTTCTTGCAATTATGATTGTTCAGCTTTGTGTCCGCGAGAGGAAGAACAGGACGGGACGTAGGGGCTGAGGCAGGATTGAAACCTGGCTCTGCTGACCGGCTTCCTTCCCCTGGGGCTGCGGGGGTTGTCCTTGTCCCCTCCCTCAGCATCCCCTGTCCACGCCTTCCCAGGAGCCTCTGGCTCTCTCTGCTCAGAGACGGAAGCCAGGTCCCCATCCCGCCAGTCAATCGCCAAGCAATCCTTCCACATCCGGGAGGCAGAGGCGCTAACTCGCTAACTCGCAGGTTTACCTCTGCTCCACCCCAGAACACCCCTAGGGGCTCCTCCCGGCTGAAGGTGCGCCCCGAAGGCATAGAGTCCCAGGCTGGGGGTGGCAGCCATTTTCAAACTCCACCTGCCCCTTGGAGATGCTGACCTTACCCCACACCTGCCCTTTTGATATCCTATTACTGATAGGAGTGGGTCCCACCCAATAGGTAAACTGAGGCAGAAAAAGAAAGAATAAACACATGAAAACCCACTGATTTACACTATGGATGCTGCAAGACATCATCCCCAAATTCTAAACCCAACCTTCCAGAGCGCTTATGATTCGGTTCTGACCCAGCCAGCCCTGCAGCCCCACCCAGCTGGGCGCACACGAGGTCCTTGGCAAATGTTTGCTGAGCCATCCAAGTGGATTAGGATCGTTTCTCTGGGTGGTCGGGGGCAGGAGGTTGGGCTGGAGGAAGCCGGGGTGGCTCTGTCGGGAGGGACAGGCAGTTGGTGGGGGGAAGGTGCTCATCACCTACAAGCACAAGGCCTGAGAGGCTCTGGGTTCCAGGGAGGGGTGGGGGAGGGGGCTGCTGTTTGCTCTGGCCTCCACCTGAGTCCCTGCTCACAGGTTGCCTGGCAACCACTGTTCATTTAATCACCATTGACTTTGAAAGTAAAAATCAATTTCCTTTATGACGGGAGCCAGGGGGCCATATTAACCCCCAAGTTTAAGCAGTCCACCTTTATTGCTCAAAGATTTATGAACAAGGATGTATACAGAGCCTATTATATTAGGAAAAGTTTGCGGGGGCGCTGAACCAATGTGTCTGTCTGAGGGGTGTGATTAAATTCAGGCCCTTTCTCACAACGGAATATTCTGCAGCTAATAAAAGTAATGACGGAGACCTAAGTGTACTGACGGGAATGTTCCCGCAATGCAAGTGAAAAATAATAAGCAGGTTACAGAACAGTATGTAGAGTGCGTTGCCATTTTTACTGAACAACACAACGTGTGTGTGCATGCGTGCACCTGCTAATAAAAAACATTCTGCAAGGACACACAGCAAACTGTCAACAATGATTTCCACCAGGGAATGGGATTGCAAATGACTTTAATTTTCTTGCTATCTTTCTGTATTAACTAATTTTAAAAATACAACAAGCATGTGTTACTTCTTTTAATCCACAAAAACAATAATGTCGTTTCTTTTTCCAAATGGAGAATTCCAACTTTGGGTGCCAAAGGAATAGCCTCTCAAGGGCCCAGTGGGGGCTGAGGTCACCTGCACAGTGGCCATCCGTTCGGGCTGCTATAACAAACTGCCATAGACTGGGTGGCCCGTGAATAACACACGTTTCTTTCTCACAGTTCTGGAAGCTGGGAAGTCCAAGATCGAGGTGCCAGCAGATGCCGTGTCTGGTGAGGGCTTGTTTTCTGACTCATAGATGGCGTCTTCTCACGGTGTCTTCACGCAGTGGAAGGGGCAAGGCAGCTCTCCGGGGCTTCCTTGACAAGAGCCCTCAGCCCATCGCTGCTCTGCCCCCATGACCTGACCCCCTCCCAAAGGCCCCTCCTCCCAATACCATCACGCTGATGAGTAGGTTTCAACATAGGACTTCTTGTGGGGACACAGATATTTAGAGCATCACAGGCAGCAAGGGCCAAACTGGTGTTGAACAAGGGAGCAGGAGGAGGAAGGGAGGCTGAGACCTCCTTCCAGGGCAAGCGGAGACATTCTACGTAGAGCATTCTCCTCTCCAGTCTCTGGAGTGTCCAGGCTGAGGCTGGGTGGTGAGGTGGGGGTTCCGGCAGTGGTGGAAGCTGGGCCAGATGCCACCTAGGACCCCAGGAGGTGGGGTGACTGAGGGGGAGGGAGGGAGAGCACAGACAGCAGGCTGAGACCAGCGGGACCAGGCTGGAGGCAGCAGCAGGGCCCATCTCCTTCGCCGGCTCCTCTTCCTCACCCTCTCTCCAGCCTGCTGTTCCCTCAGGCTTCTCACTCCGGTCTCATTCATGCTCATGGCTTCAGCCACCACCTGGGCCCCAACCCTGCCCTCCCCTCCACACCTGAGCCCGTCCTCCACCCGAGGAGCAGATGGAGGCAGCAAGGGAAGATGGTCAGAGGTGAGGTCAGAGAGGCAACAGCAGGAGACGGGGTGCAGACCACACAGGGCCTTGAGGGCCGGTATGAGGACCTTGGCATCCACAGTGAGTGAGATGTCCGTGGCTGTCCCGCGTTCCTAAAAGTCATGCTCAGTTACATCACTCTCTTGCCTGAGATCTTCCAAAGGCTTCCTTGTGTCTGCAGGGGAGGGACAGAAGGCCTAAAGCTGGCTCCAGTCCAAGCCCGCCACACTTCCATGCATCCTTGCCTTTGCATAAGCGTTCCTCTCTCCACAAGGCCACCCCTTTTTGTCTACAAGACAAACTCTTCTTTAAGACTCAGCCAAAGATCAGCCTCCACTGTGAAGCCCTCGTGGTTCCTCCAGGCACTGGATTCTCTGTGCTTCCATGGTACTGTGTACACCCCTGCACCACAGCACTCATCACACTTCCCCATTCCCGATACTGGCTTGTCTGTGCCCTGCCCTGAGCTTGTGAGCTCTTTGAAGCAGGTGGCTTATCCATCCCAGCTGCAAGTTCAGGGCTGGCACAGGGGTGCTCAGGAAGTGCTGGTCAGATGCACGGATGGAAAGTGGGATGGGTGGGTGGATGGATAGATGAATGATTGGATGAATGAGTAGATGTAGGGTGCTATGCTTTGGATGGGGTTTGTTTGGCCTTGCCAAGTCTCATGTTGAAATTTGGTCCCTAATGTTGGAGGTGGGGCCTAGTGAGAGGTGTATTCAGTCATGGGGATGGATCCCTCCTGAATGGCATGGTGCCTTTCTTGTGGGAATGAGTGAGTTCTCATTCTTGGATCCTACAAGAATTGGTTGTGGAAGACGCTAGCTCCGCCTCCTCTCTCTTGCTTCCTCTCTCACTGTGCGATCTGTGCACCCGGTTCCCCTTCCCCTTCTGCCATGAGTGGAAGCTCCCTGCGGCCCTCACCAGCAGCAGCTGTTGGCACCATGCTTCTTGTACAGCCCTCAGAACTATGAGCCAAATAAACCTCTTTTCTTTATAAATTACCCAGCCTCACATATTCCTTTATAGCAACACAAATGAACTAAGATAGACAGACAGACGGAGGCTGGCTGGATAGATGGATGGATAGATGGGAAGCTGAATGGATGGAAGTGTGGGTGGACAAATGGATGGATTGATTGCTCCCTTCAGTATATGAACGTATAATTTCTTTCATCTTAAAAACAAAACAAGACACTCCCTTGTTCCCATACCCCTCCTTCCCTTTATAGCAAAGCCTCCAAAGAGATGTTCCCCACACCAGTCTGTTCCTCTCCCTCCATGCTCTCCTGCACCCACTCCAATCAGGCTGTCACTGCTCCACTGAAACCGTGGTGAGTGAGGTTGCCATTGACCTCCACACTGCTAAATCTAGTGGTCAGTCTCAGTCGTCAGCTTCCTTGACCATGGCAACATTTGACACATGCTCTTTTTTTGAAACAGTCTTCTCTTGGCTTCTGGGAACCTTGACTCTCCTGGCCTTCCTCCTGCCCCAGGGACAGCTCCTTCTGTCTCCTCCTTATCTCCTCAACCGCAGACTTGGACTCCTCTATCGGTTAAAGCTCCTATAATGACCTCATTAGTTTCACTGCAAATGCCTTCCCTGCCCCCCAAAATGTGATCCTCTCACAACCCTCCCCGTGTGAGGATCAGCAACTCCAGCCTTTCAGGCACTCAGGCCAATGATCTTGGAGCTGTCCTTGACTTCTCTCTCTCGCTCACCCACATGCAACTCCTCAGTATCCCGCTGGCTCTACCTCTAGAACATGCTCAGAAGCCAACTGCTTCTCTCCACCTCCATGGCTGCCTCTGAATGAAGCCACCGCAGCTTTCGCCTGCTAACTCTTCGTCCCACTGTTGTCCTTGCCCCTACTGTCTCTTCTCAGCAGCCAGAGGGATCCTCTTAACACCTAACTCCTCTATGCAAAATCTTCCAGTGGCTTCTCATCTCATTCATTGTGGAATCTGAGGTCCTCACGTTGGCCCTCGGGGCCCTGTGGAGCCTGCACCCCTGTCCCCCATTACTTCTCTGACCACATCCCTGATCGTCTTCCCCCGCTGCCTCCATACCACTCCGCAACCACACTGGGTCCGCTCCGGTAGCACAGAGTTTGCACTTCCCGCTCCTCTGCCTGCAGTGCAATGCCCCAGACGCTCACCGGCTCATTCCTTCACCTCCTTCGGATCTGGACTCCAATGTTACCTTCCAGGTGGGGCTCTCCCTGGTCACTCTATTTAAACTGCAGCCCCAGCCTCTCACCCCCACCGCTGCTCCATTGTTCTCCATAACACTGGTCACCAATTTCACACTTTAGAACTTACTAGCCTGTTATATATTGTCTTCTCCCTCCATTAGAAAACCCTTCCCAGAGCCTCAGGGGGTGGTGAAGTGGCCAGGGAGGTGCCAGGCTGCCACTAGAAAAACCGCCAGGGAGGGTTGGGGTTTTGAGTTTTTGTTTCCTGCTCCATCTTTGGTGCCCAGAACATTGGACAGCACATGGCAGGCTCCTTATACATGTGGATGTATGGCTGAATGGTCTTACTAATTCCCACACAGCCCTACATGGCAACTACTGCTATACTCTTTTTTTTTTTTTTTTTGGATGAGGAAGCAGAAACTCAGAGATATTAGTTAGGTCGACAGTGGCCACTCTAGTCACACCATGATCAGCCTGACTCTAAAGTATATTTTCTTGATACCATGTGCTACACTTTGAGCCTCAGTTTTCCCATCTGTGAAATGGGGAAAGACAATAATATAGCTGCCCTGCAACTCTCACAAGGGTTGTTTGAGGCTCACATGAAATGAGATCTTTCTGTATATTCTTTCAAACTATAAAATCGGATGAAATGTTGACTATTGTCACTTTTCCTCTCCTCTTAGGAATTAATGTCCCACTGGGCAGGAACTTAGCTATCAGCTAGTCTAACCTGGGATTGAAGGTGGGGATGAGAGGCTTAAGTTCAGGACTATCGGATCACTTGCAGGCATGTGTCAGATGGCTTTAGACAAAAAGGGCTGGGCTGACCTCTCACACTGGACCTCCATGTAAGGAGCAGAATCTGCAGGTACCCATCAATTTTTCTATTCAGTCCTTTCATTCTTCCATCCATCCATCCAAATGTCATTTGTCCTTCAACCATCTATCCATTCACCCGTCTTTCCTACCATCCTTCATCCTTCTATCCATTATCCATCCATCTCTCAAATCTCCATCCACGAGACCTTTCTTCTATCAGCCCGCCCATCCTTCCCCTCCTCTAGTAATCTTACGTCTCTGCATTCATCCATTTCACCATCCAACCATTTCCCCAACTATTCATGTTCTCACATGTCCGTCATTTTACACGTATCATTTCCCGAGAGCCTGCTGTGTGCCAGGCCCCAGGCTCGGAGCTGGGGACACAGAGACCAAAAGGACATCCAGCGTCCCGGGGCTGAAGGGGGGCTCAGACAAGCGCAGAGAGATAACTGGGAGAGTACTCAGCAAGGCTGCCGGTGCGTGCAAGCGCTGAGGCCCTGGGTTCTGTCTATGACTAAGCAACTCGCCCGAGGTCCCACGCTGGTTGGAACGGGACTAACCAGCATGGGCGCTGGCCCCGGAGCCCGGCCTTCGAGTGAGTATTCTCCCTCCGTCTCTGTCCTGAGAGAACCGCTTGACCAACGTCAGCTGTGGGGAGAGAACGCCAGGGCCAGGACTGCATGCAATGAGGACACCACGCTGGCCTCCTCATGGTGGCATGACCTCCATGACACCAGTGCCCTGGGCCCAGGGGACAGGCAAGCGGCTGGGTGCCAGCAGGCAGGTGCGGTGCGGGGGAGGGAACAGATAATTCATCAGTCACGCAGGCCAGCCACGCTTCTCACATTAAGCCTCTTTATCTCCTTGCAACTGCATCCGATCAAGGCAATAGAAAGCAATTTGGTTAAGTGGTAAATTTAATCACGCGGCAGCCATTCAGAAACCGCTTAACGCCTCCGACTGCGCGCTCTCGGCTCTGTGCTTACCTGGAAAGCACGCTTCTTCCCAGCACCGGGCTTTCAGGCCCTCGGCAACTTGGTCTGCAGGATGGTGACAGTCTCAGCCTTTCTGGCTCAGCCCTTTCATCTGGAAGAGAAGAGAGAGAGGGGACACAGTGACTCCTGTGTCCCTCATCAATTCCTCCGACAGCCGTGTGGCGGATGCACCCCTTCCACTCACAGACGCCCAACCTGCCTCTCGGAGATGTTTCACCTCCCGGCTGGAGTTCGAATCCAGGGGTGTCTTATTCCTAAGCCTTTGCTTCCTGTTCATTTGTACCATTTTTTAATTACCACATCTTCACATATTACTTTTATAATTAAAATTCTGTCCGTTCTACTACCCAGCCTCCTGCGTGCTTCCTACTTTATCTCCTGATCTCTCTCAGCAACTCGCTCCCCCTCCGCCCCGGCCACCGGGTTCAGGCCCGCATGTCTTCGTGCCCACACGTCTTCACGCCGGCATCACTGCACCCCCAACTCTGCCCCTATGGTCTCTGCACTGATCTCGATGTCCTCTGCTTGTCTGCTGCACTACTGCCTGGGGGAACTTTCTAAAGAGCCGAGCTGGCCAATTCTCTCGCCTGCTGAAACCCTCCTGGCTCCCACCACCCACCAGGGGCCCTTCCCAGAGCCTCAGAGGGTGGCCAAGTGGCCAGGGAGGTGCCAGGCTGCCTTTCTGTCCTGGGTGCACAGTGAGAAGCCACCACTGCCATGGCTACGTTCTGCCTCTCCTTTGCTCAGAACCCGCCCATGGCTCTCCACTCCCTGCAGGAGAAAAGCCCTTCACGCTTCAACCCTGACCTGCCTTCCCTCCCACCGGACTGGCCCCTCACCATTTCCCAAACAAAACATGTACCTTCAAGCCTCAAATTTGGCAAGTCTCTCCCTACCTCAGGGCCTTTGCACACACCCTTCCATCTGCCTGGCTCTCAAGTTCTCATATTCTTCCCCCAAATCCAGCCCCTCCGCCTGGCCCTCTCTGGCTCTCCCCACGACGCCCACCGCCTCTCACCCTTCAGGCCTCAGCTGCAGACTCAGCTCCACGTGGGGATTGTCTAAGGTCAGGTTCACCTAAACCAAACCTTGAGCTAGGGATTCACAGGTGAGCCGTTTATTAAGAAGCGCTGTGCGGGTGAGCGATCTTGGGGGAGGGGATGGGGGACGTGGGACAGGCAGAGAGGAGAAGCCAGGCAAGCACGGGGTTTCAGCCACAGCCCAGACCCAGCCTGACCCCAGGGCAGCTCTGGGGGGTCAGTTATAGCTCAGAGTTTTCCTGACTCCAGGCAAGGGATCTGTCTGGGCCTTCACACTCCTGCACCAGGCAGTGGCTGCCAGCCTCCCTGCGGGAGAGATCTAACCCCTAGGGTTTGCCGCTCCAATTGCCCAAGGTCAGTTTGCAGAAAACAGGGGTGAGCCCCGAGAAGCAACAGGCATCAGGCAGGGAGACGGGCACACAGGACTGGTTAAGGGGCTCTGAGGGCATCTGGGTCGGGCGTGGCGTCCACAGCCACCCACCCAGAGAAAGTCTTTCTCCTCACTCGTAGCTCAGCCCCTTGGTGCTTTCTTGCAAATAACTGCTGGTGTTTTATTGTTTTGTTTACTTGCTCATTTGCCTGTTTGTGGTCTCTCTCCTCCTGGAACATGTGAGGGCCTTGAGGGCAGGGACCTTGTCTGTTTCATCCGTCATTGCTTCCCCAGAGCTTAGCACAGCACTGGCTTCGGTGACTGTTAACAGGCATGCGTATAAGAAAAACCATACAACTATCTCAAGAGAGGCTTCAAAATCATTCAATAAAATTCAAGTACTTTTAAAACCCCCCAAATTAAAAATGTACAACGTTTGCCTTAACACAGAAAATAATAAGTATTTCAAATTATATGATCCTCTCATCTTTTACAATATAATTCTAGAGAAATTCCCATTAAAATCAAGATTAGGCTGAGTGCAGTGGCTCAAATCTGTGAGTGCTTTGGGAGGCTGAGGCAGGAGGATCACTTGAAGCCAGGAGTTCAAGACCAGCCTGGGCAACATAGAGAGACCCCTGTTTCTACCAAAAAAAAAATTTTTTTAAACTAGCCAGGTGTGGTGGCGTGCACCTATAGCCCCTGCTACTCGGGAGGCTGAAGTGGGAGGATCACTTGCGCCCAGGAGTTCCAGGCTGTAGTGAGCTATGCTAGGGACACTGCACTCCAGCGTGGGTGACAGAGCGAGACCCTGTCTCTAAAAAAAAAAAAAAAAAAAAAAAAAAAAAATCAAGATTAAAATAAGGTAGTCTCCGTCATTATATCAGCTATTAAGTTTATGAATTAATGAAGACCTGAATGATAATGTCTTAAACAAGATAGAAATTTTTCTCTCAGGCAAAAGAAGTCTGAAGGTAGAAAACCCAGGGCAACTCCATCGTCCTTAGGGAACAAGATGTTTTCTGTATTTTTCACTCTCCTGGTGCTTGGCTTTCATCCTTAGTTCTGTATAAGTTTCCTGTTGGCTGCTGTAACAAGTTACCACGAACTTAGTGACTTAAATCCACACGATTTTGTTATCTTATCGTTCTGGAGGCCAGAGGTCCACCATGGGTGTCACTGGGTTAACGTCA